>NC_041811.1:11459382-11780038 GCF_900964775.1 Scleropages formosus
ATCTATCTATCTATCTATCTATCTATCTATCTATCTATCTATTTTACCTTTCAATTTCTATGATGGATGCTAACATTTAGATTTTTAGAGTGAAAACTGAATTGTTAATTATTTCTTATTATAATGTTTTGTAATAAAAGATACACCAGCTAGATGTATTATATGACAAAAAGCTATCCATGTTCAATTAATCTCTAAGTGAATTGCCAAAGGCTTTCTCCATAGTTGGAATTCACACAGACAAGAGCCAAAAAACAAGTAACATGAATCTTAGCTCCTAGAAATTAAACTTGGAGAATATTTTCTTTGCTCCGAAATACCAGGGCAATAATCCATCAAAGAAAAATTCCCTAAAAAATACAGTAGCTTCTAATATAGTAACATTACAGTCTTTTAATCTGCCATTAATATGGCAGTATATTCTTTTCCTCCCAGCCAAATTGGATTCTATTGTTTAAGTGCTTCTGTAATTGCTTTAATCAAATACCACACTTATACCTCAGACTATCCTCTTCTCGTTATTACTTCTTGGTTAAAATGCGATCTGCAATAATCGTAGCATACATGCTTGAATGAAAAATAAATAAAAACTTACTGATTTATCGGATCATTTGCACTGAATAACAGATAAATAAGAGTGATAAAAATCAGAGGAAAGAACAAATGGGTTTTAACTATAACCTGTACATAAAATCCCGAATTATAAAGACTGAAAAATAATTCTGAAAATGATGACACTCGGAAAATGAACATATTTTATATGGCATTATAGCTTACATGTCATACCCTACTGCAACATTGTGGCCTGCATATAACAAAGAAAATTATTTTTGAGGATAATTTTAAATGTTCAAAAACTGAAAAAGAATTCAAATAATTAGACTGGTGCTACAGAGATGAAGGCATAATCTTTAAACAGTAACATAAAAAATCAATAATCTACATGATAATGTCACGCGGAACACAGGGAGCCGGGATGGCTGAATCCAAGTGCAGCGTTGTTCGTCTGAAGTTGAGGGAAGAGGCAAGTTCTCAAAACCAGGGACAGGCGAAGGGTCGGTCGATCAGCGAACAGGACAGGAATGAGGATCCACGGACGTGGTCAGAGAACGAAGTGAGGAGTCAAAAAACCGGCGATCGTGAATAGAGTAAGTGTGTGTAGTAACGTGAGGAAGGGCGGTTGTCCCAAACGAGATTCCGCAACGGTACGGGAGCTGAAGAGGGTCTTTATAGGGTGAGCGATTACTCAGGAGCTAGTGCAGAGTCAGGTGTTGTCGCTTGTGTTGTGGGCATGGACCTGACAGTTAACAGATATAGAAACCTTTTAAATCAACCTTTTATTTAGCTTCTGTCACAATAATTTACTGTACAATAATATACTGAGATACTTACAATTGTTTAGCCGTTTACACATTAGGTAACGTTGACTGGTTTCTTGTATCAGTTTTGGGATAAGAACCTTCGTGAAGGTATTGCACTTTGAGAAGGACTTGAACTAACAGCCTTCAGACTGCAAGGCAATGGTCCAAACCGCTACACTTTCTGATGGCCAAACTAAACAATTTTACAGTTGCCATTAAAACAGCTGGTTATTTACAGATGCAAATCAGGTTAAGTACACTGCTTAAAAGTACAAAGGCAGTTATAACAACTCTGCAAATTTATCCATTCTGAGTCATAATGTCCCTGTGTTATCCACCCCCATTTTTACTACCTGAAATGAAAATGCACATGGTACACGATTTCTAGGTAATGATTAGTGGTTTAATGTGCTGATTTAATTGTCATTTTGGCTGCCGCAGGGATTTATCTATTTTCACATAGCACATAAAGCTAACAATTATTTTTTAGGGTCAAAACCACTTAACAATTTCAGTGATAAAAGCCAGTGAAAATGTTTTTCAAACACAAAATTGTCAAGACTAAAGGTAACCATTTGACAAGATAAAAATACTCCTCTATTGTATACACAGTGCTGGACAGCAAAGACTGTTTCAGGGCAATAAAGATTACTTTTTTCTAAATTTCCAAGAAAAAATATAGTTTGTCACATTCCGTTCCCTTAAATCCATAATACAGGGGTCTGAGTACATTGCAAATGCAGGCATAACAGTTAAACCACATTTAATAAAGCAATTCAGAGAATTCATAGAAAATGAGTAGGAAAAGATCTTTAAAAAAATTATTATCATTATTATTAGTAGTAGCAGTAGAAGCAGCGGTAGTAGCCGTAGTAAAATCACAATGATGAGTATCATGGGCTACATAAAAGATTCAGATTGTCAAACATACCACCGCATATCAAAAAGAGGGGAAAAGGGAGAAAAATCAAATTTCCAGGAACAGTATTAAGTGAAGCCCTCCCACAATTCCAAATTGCCAGGTGAAAATTATGTATGTGAAATAGAAATGAGCCATTATTTGTGCATGTGGATAAATACTTTCAAAGAAGGTAAGGCATTACGAAGTAGATGTACACAAGACACGTTGCAAAGGACATGCAGACTTTCAAGCTTTTGGCTAATTTAATCTGACATGAAGCTGATTTCAGATGGACTAAGCATTAAAACCAGCCAAAAATATTACCAGGCATTATCCACTGTGACCAAATGGGGCCTATTTTAAAAGCAGACATCTTTGAACCTCTGCTTGTATATTCCTAAGCCTTGCACAGTGTACCAGAAAGGGAAATTAGATCTACAGCATACCTGATGTCTTTCAATGCATAAAAAAGTATTTAATCTCTTGGAACGGCTTATTCTGGTTCAGCGAGATTTTTTTCCTGTTTTACACCATATTCAGGGTGCCATTCAAAACTCACCCAGGCTACGGAATGAAATTATTGCTTAAAGATCCTTACAAAAATGGAATGATGTTGTCATACAATCATCTGATAAAGGGCCAAGTGAGTAGAATACGTAGGACTGTATAACCAAATCAACTGAATGACAATTTAGAATATTAAAAAAAAAAATCCTACTCCCCACAGGAATAAGGATGAAATTCATCACAACTGAAAAGAGCTGACAGAATAACTGGATAATAATGGAAAGAGGGAAGGCGGTTTAACATAAACCTCTGACATACAGTCACAAGTTTAATTATTACAGTCAAAATCTAATCCAAACAGCTGCCCCATTACTTTTGAGTTAAGGGTGTCGCTACAAACGGGCAGTTCGTGCAGTACCATACATGTCATATTGAATTTTTATTATTTATATGCAAGGCACAAGATGGAATAGAGCTGTAAGTGATGTACATTTAAATTTTTTACTTGTCTGCATTTTTGCGTGTTTATAAAGGTGCTGAGTGACTGTGCCCTGTCATGAGCGATGATGCCACTCAACCTTTCACCCACCTTGTCACAAAAGTGCCAGTTAAGATAGCGGAGATTTTGGCCGCTTCTACATTTTCAAACTGTGTCAGTCTAACAAAACTGACTGAGTACGGAGGTGAACATGCAATGAAGTGTGGGTTCAGAACAATTTATTCCAAAAAATTTCGACTGTGTATTATTGATAAGTGCAAATAATCCTAAATTTCCTCTACATATTGCCTCAAAAGATTTTCTTTAAATAATAAAGACAAGGCCTAAGAACAATTTATAGCCCTTTACTCTCACATCTGAAACGTTGGACCAGCTAAAATATAACATGAACAAGTAACTGTTTCTCATCCTTCTGTTAAGTATAACTAATTAACCAAAACAACGCAAATTTTCAATAACTGTACCTTATTTTACAAACACCAACAATTTCACAAGTTTGTCTGCTCTCTCTAGCCTCTTCTCAAAAGAATTCTCCCTGGTGGTATTTTTAAAAAAAACTCAGATTCTCATCATTCCCTCTTTGTCACCTCTCCATGGCAGTCATGCTGCCGTTTTGCGTACAGGAGACTGTTTTGTTTTGTTTGTTTATATGTTTGTATAAATAATATGTTAATATCTCAAACCTGTAGGCCTGCAGGGTGCCATTGCCACCTGAATACTCCCAGAATCCTATGTCATAACATTTGAAGATTATTCCCTAGGGTAATCCTCGATGTCACCGCTTCATGCGACAATATCCCACACGGTCAAGGATTAAAGAGCTTAATGCTCAATTTATGTGGTACAACCGATAAACATGTTGAGTGTTTGACTGAAGTCGCTCAGTGTGTTTCACACAGAAATTCTTTCACACTCGTGTCTCGGTTGGAAGACATGGAACTGCCACGTGTGCCTGCATCATGCAGTGTATTTAGTTACAGTTTCCTTGGAAAAGAACCTGTCTTTGCAGACTTGATTGTTTTTTCTTAGTAGAGATTGACCTGCTTCAATTCCGAAGTGATTTAACAATATCCATCGGAAGATCATAAGATCATGTTTATATGTTTATCTCAAAAAAAAAAGACAAGGAAGGTGATTAGGAATCGGCAATCTTCTGTTAAAGTTTTATGGTGCAGGAAGGAAACTAACTAACTGTACTTAAGAATCACACATCTACAGCTATATCTCTTTTTCCTAATGTAATGCACACACACACACACACACACATTTTCAGAAACACTTGTCCCATACAGGGTTGCGGGGAACCGGAGCCCACCCGGTAACACAGGGCGTAGGGCCGGAGGGGGAGGGGACACATCCAGGACGGGACGCCAGTCCGTCGCAAGGCACCCCAAGCGGGACTCGAACCCCAGACCCCCCGGAGAGCAGGACCGTGGTCCCACCCACTGCGCCACTGCAACCCCCCGATGTAATGCATACATTGTATTTTCTATGAGATGGAGAAAAGTGTCTGCTAAATAAATAAATGTAAATGTAAATGTAAGATCAGGTTTACAAGGACCAACTAACAAAAGATAAATTGTTCACCCTTCCTGTGGGGCTATTTTTGGGTGAGTCAACGATGGTGAATCCCTGGTCCAATAAAGTGTCCGCTTTGGGCGACGATCCAGAGCGACATCAGAAAAATGTGCCAAGTTCAGCGGCGGGGCCGGAGACCGATAAAGGCAATCCCACAAAATAAGATAAGGGCTGGTATAGAGCGGAAACAAGTTTTAAAGAGGGTATAAAAAGACAAACAAAACAGGGAGCGGTACGTATAGCCACAGCCACAGGTCAAGAGCTATCGCCGAAGTCCTTTGTAAAAATTGGAATTTTATCATGAGCGAGATGCTTGGGAACAGTCTCATAAATGCTTGTCTCTCATGAAAGCAAAGAAACATTTTTTGTACTTCTCTAAACAGCTTAAGTACATATATACTGTGCTTCTTATCCCATAAAAACAACTGGAGTTACAGAATGGGTGACAAATGAGGGCAGAGCAGTGCCTTGATAAAATCTAACTAAAATTTCAGCTTAGCTCAAGTAAAAGATTTTATGGGATAACGTTTGAGACTTAATATTTGGGTTTGGCAGTGTGGCCAAATAAAACGTCGTCATGATTTAGCCTGCATTATAAAAGCAAAGGACCTTATCTCCGGACATAAAAGTATCATTAGATGGGAATACGTTTGTTATAAGGGGCACAAAATGTTTTTTTATTAAGTCGGCGGACACCACAGCAATGTAGCGTTTTGTTTTCTGAAAGAAAAGATGTCACAAGCATAACTCACAAATTTAGAGGCGTTATCTCGCATGGAAAGGGCTTCATCTTCGGATTTCGCATATCATGTATTTGAAGCATCAATGACCGCAGAAAGCCATGTAGTTTACAGTGCTGTCAGACCCATAAATGATGGGGTCATCAAGAACTGCACAAGTAATTAGTGCGCAGCTTTAACTGCCAGTTTAATGGTAATAATAACCAGCGCTTATGAAATACATTTACATTTATTTATTTAGCAGACACTTTTCCCTGAAGCAACTTCCAATTAACACAATAGTGTTTTCAGCCCACACCTTATTCACCAAAGTGACTTATACTGCTAGATACACTACTTACAATGGGTCACTCATCCACACATCAGTGGAACACACACTCTCTGTCACTCACACACTATGCGGGAACCTGAACAGCATGTCTTTGGACTGTGAGAGGAAACCAGAGCACCCAGAGGAAACCCCCGCAGACACAGGGAGAACATACAAACTCCACACAGACTGAGCAGGGATTGAACCCATGTCCTCATGCACCACCCAGGCGCTGTGAAACAGCAGCGCTACTTCATTAATACCAGTTCATACGTTTTAGTGGTGATAGGCAACCTAAAGTGTTTTTGTGTATGTATACTACTGTTAGCTTTTTGTTGATGTTAACAAATTACAGATATTTTTATTTAACGCAATGTCCAGTATTTTTCCAGTTTATGTGGCTGGGTATTTTTGCTGGAATAATTGAGGGGAAAACACCTGGTAAAGGGTACTACAGTAGTATCAGGGTGTCAGGACAAAGTCAACAACTTTCAGGGTCCAAGGTCCTTAACAACCACACTATCCACTGCCCCTGTGTTTAGATGATATGCTGCTTATTGGTGACAGAATAGTTCTGTGGTCACATCCAAAACTGCCTAAAGCGTCTGAAATCTCACCTCCAATTTAAAATACATACATTGAGTTACTTGGTATCAAAGACTTCATATTCCTGGTGTATATTTAAGGGTTAAAATTTATTTTTATAAAAACTTCTCGTTTTTACCTAATGTCACTCTCCATAGTCTTGCCTCTCCCAATGATAAAAAATCAAGCAATGTGTATATGCTTTATGACTGAAATAATGTAAAATAAAATGAAAAAAATATATTTTGTGTCTAATTCTTTCCCATGTCTTGTTTTATAGTATTCATAAAGGGAAAATGAAATCCAAATACCATTTCAGTCCAAAGTAATGTAACGATGCCTAAAACATCATAATAAACATTCCCGTTCAAAAAAGAGTGCTCTCTCTTTATCGTAGGAAAATACCCCTTTGTCCTTTGATTTGAGGAAACCTTATGTTGGATCTTTATTCCATAGAGCTGATTTATTCCATCTTTGCTCTTATTAATCAGTGTGGACCAGCAGGTAATTAATGACTTTTTCATGACACTATGTACAAAGTCAAATACAGTTAATGCAGTTTCCTTAAACTTGTTAACATATATTCCCCTAACTGAATGACTAGTCAGTTTCTGAGACTGGCAAGAAAAAGAGTACATCTGTCTTATGTCTGCTGTTCAGGAAGCACAGAGAAGGAAAAACATCTCCCACTGTTAATTGCTTTGTCTTTGTGTTATGGAATGGGTGTTGAAACAATGACACAAAAATGAACATCAATGGCAGAAAGAAGTTAGAGGGGGTTTTGCCATCAAGTGCCACAGATGTTATGCCAATATGCAATCACAGCATGGTTTAAGGATGAGCACAGAGAACAGATTAGTCGCCGTCCACTGTTGTGTCTGCCTTTCAAGATCAAGATGCACACTGGTTTTGTGTATTTGTGAGTTTGCCCATGTGCATGGAGAGGTACAGATATTATACGAAATGTACACTTTATCACACACCTACTTTCACTCACCAAAAAAAAGCAAGAGCAGGGATATTCCTTAGTTTAGCTTCATTATTAAACATGTGTTCATGAGTCAGTGGATCTAGAAGTCTGGTCCTCTGTGGTGATGAAACACTAAGTTTTGCATAAAATGATGTCTCAATAAAATCTCCCTGGAAACCAGTGTTCTGGCAATCAGTAACTTTGAACCAGAGACTGCGCTGCCTTTGTAGGGGGAAAGAACCCAAGGCCGGAAAAAAAAATCAAAAAGCACTTTTTTAACTGGCATTCATTTACCAATAAAACTGAAGTTGACAGCAAAAGATTAAAAGTAAGTAAGTAAATAAATAATAAAAGGAGGAGAGCGAGCAATTCTTTACGTGACAAGATATGCTCACATCCCTTATCCAAAGGAAAATTTCATAATGACAATTCAGAAGGACACTTATCTTCTGAGGTCTCCTCAAGATCAAGGATTCAAAAGACCGAACAAATTCAAATTCATACCAGCTGAGAGCATGAGAAGCATCAAGTGAAGGATGCTTTTTAGTCCATTTTTCTGTTCTTCTGCCTTCCTTCTTACTCTATTACCCATCAGTCTTTCACTGATAATTAGTGCACAGGATGCACAACTGTGGTACTTTTTTTTTCCTTTAACAGCATCAACTTTCAATATGCTTGATGTCAGAAATGTCAGCAGTACATGCAGAAGGTCTAAGGTTTCCCAACAGGGGACATCATTATTAGAGTCATCGCACTGCAGTCAAAAGTAACAGGTTCAGATTCCATCCCCTGCTTTTGTACCCTTGAGAAAGATATTTGCCTTGAATTAATATGGTAAAAATTAGCCAGCTGTGTAAATGTAGGTTAGTATAAAAACCTAATGTGAGTTGCGTTGGAGAAAAGCACTGCCAAAATAATAAATAATATAATAAAAGTAACAATAAAACATTGTCTTCATCTTCTTCTTATTATTATTATTATTTTTATTATTATTATTATTATTATTATTATTATTATTATTAATAATAATGATAATAAAAAGAATAAATTATTATTAATAAGAAAAATAATAATAAGACGAAGGATGTCAGGAAAACCAAATATAAGCACCTTAATATTGGGTGACTTTTCAGTTTCAGTGCCATATATCTGTGACAAAGGATTACACGGTGTGTTTTATCAAGGCACACCAACTACACAAGTTCAGCATCTACTAGTGAACCATAACCCTCACTGATGTTTCCCTTCAACACAAAAGAGCGCTTTTAAACTTCAATTTCATTCTTGATACATACACAACATCCAAACTCCTTTGGATTCCGATGGCCATCGGCCACTGCAGGCCATTAAAGATGAGACCCACGTGTTCGGACACACGATGCACGGATACCGCCGCTCGCACTCAGCTCAGGGCGTCCACAGTGGTTAAAAGCAAATACATATATAAATAAATAAATCTGGCGGAGGGGATCGTACCCGTCCAGGCTAATGGATCTGCCTTGGCCCCCCGCAAACCGGCCCCGCTGTAATTGGGGCAGCCCTGAAGGAGAGGCGGCTGCAAGCGGCTGTCAGGTATCAGCCAGGAGTGGCTATTTGCAGTAGTTAATGGCCGCGTCCACGTGTCAGTAGCAGGCTGCAGCGCGACTTGGGTCGTTGTAGGGTGTTGCTGGGAATCATGACCACCGCATCACAGTTACCTGCACCGCCAGGCCGCCATGCTGCTTACTCCTGCCGGAACAAATTGAGCAAGCAATGACTGTCTCCTATGAGCAGAGAGAGCATTTGCCTGACTAATCGTGCCCAAGGGAAGAGGTCAAGATTAAGGGGGTATGGGGGGGGGGGTGGACGAATCATTAAATTACCCATCGCCCATGTGATCAACGATTGCGCAGCCGAACATTTACGAATACATGAATAAGATAAATTACTGTATCCACTTTGCTAAACCAACGGTAAAATTCCAGGCTTTGTTATTATTTATTTCTTTCTCATTATAATGTTGTATGGAAAGTTATGAGCAGCTAAATAAGTAGTGGCATCAGTAATTAGTAACCTTACTTTTTTCCTAGCTACTTGGCTGAGCTAAGGGGTTGTTGTTCTGACTATAGCGAGCAATGCTAATGTATTGCTGTTCGCTAAACTGTTGCCTTGCATCTGTTTTTGTCGCTGTGCCTGGGAGCCTATCCTGAGATGCATATGGCATAACGCAGAGTTCATCCTGGACGGGAAACCGGTCCATTTATACACACAGTACTACAGGCAAATTATACATACCAGCCGCATACGGTCATTCACTGTCATACGAAGGGCAACTTACAGTTAGCAATTCAAATGAAACACATGACTTTGGAGTGTCCAAATTGGATCTTGGATCTTCATTGACATCTGGAGGAAACCCACGCGAACTCCGGGGGGGTACATGTAAAGGCTTCACAGACTGAGCCTGATTCGAACCAGCTTCCAAATTCAAAGGCCAGTTCTATAGTACCACCCTACTGTTATTTAGTTATACGTGTGTGATAAATGTTAGTCAGCTGACAAAGCTGTCAAATGCACATGATTATGTACGGCAAATACGTCCTGTCAACTGTTCATAGCCTCGGTTTAGCATTCAGCAGACAGTGAGTACATGACAATGTGAAAATTGCATTTGAATAAGGTTGAAATTTACATTTATTCATTTAGCAGGCGATTTTCTCCAAAGCGACGTACATCTCATAGAAAACACGATGTGTGCATTACATTAGGAGAAAAAGAGACGTAGATGAAGATGTGTGATTCTCAAGTACAGTTAGTTAGTTTTTTCCACCTTAAGGACCAAAATGCACCCTTTTCGTGTTTTTTTCTGGTGTACGGTGGAGTAATGCTGTCATTTATTTTTAATGATCATGCAGCTCAGATGGGAACAATGCATTAGAAGAATGTTAGGAGGTAGCCAGATATGTACATAGTCAGATACCAGCAAACACAATCACATTTCACTGGGGATTTAGAGGCATCCCAGCCCACCCAACACCACTTCTACATGCCTTCAGCTGAAATTTAGACCCATGACTACTTAACTGAGGACATCAAACAGCAGCCATAAAAAAAATTGTATTCCTTTTAAATACATTGTTAATCATTTTACATTCTGCTCACTATCTCTATAATTACAAAGCAACATATGGTTAAAACGAATAAACTACGATATTTATAAATGTGACTCAAATACCAAATACAGCACACTCAGGGAGAATGGGTAATTCTGCTTATTTTACACAACATTAAATAAAATACACATAACCAAAAAAGTATTTTTTGAAAACGCATCTAAAGAACTTACCATAGCTATGTAAAATAAAGGCGTATGATTATTATTGATTTAGCCAATGTCTGCCTTAGGGGAGTTACCAAGCATGATTTTATACTGTATATATAAATGATCTCTATGTGAAAAAACAGAGGGAATATGTATATTCACATATTGTATATCTCTAACGAGAGGGTGCGGTGGCACAGTGCGCTTAGCTTGGTCCTGCTCTCTGGCGGGTGTGGGGTTTGAGCCCAGCTTGGGGTGCCTCGCAACGGACTAGGGTCCCACCCAGGGTGCGTCCCCTCCTCCTCCAGCCTTACACCCTGTGTTGCCGGGTTAGGCTCCGGTTCGCTGCAACCTCTCTTAGGACAAGCGGTTTCAGACTGCGTGTGTGTGTGTGTGTGTGTGTGTGTGTGTGTATCTCCATAAATAACTAAGAATACTAATATTAGAGTTAATATTCGAGTAAAATTGCTACAGTAAAATTACCCAGCTGTGTAAATCAGGGGTGGCATGCTGGCACAGTATGCATAAATTGTACTTTTGCTGAGATGTACGTCGCTTTGGACAAAAGCGTCTGCTAAATGAATAAATGTAATTTAAATGCTGTCTCACATTGCCTGGGTGGTGCGCGAGGACATGGGTTCAATCCCCACTCAGTCTGTGTGGAGCTTGCATGTTCTTCCTGTGTGTGTGGGTTTCTTCCAGGTGCTCTGGTTTCCTCCCACAGTCCAAAGACATGCTGTTTAGCTTCACCCACAGTGTGTGAGGGACAGAGAGAGTGTGTTCTAATGATGTATGGATGAGTGACCCATTGTAAGTAGTGTATCTAGCAGTGTAAGTCACCTTGGTGAATAAGGTGTGTGGGCTGATTACACTACATAGAGTTCATTGTAAGTTGCTTCAGAGAAAAGTGTCTGATAAATAAATAAATGTAATGTCTCATTAACTTGCTGGCCAGGCTGTATTTGTTCACACTGGTTACAGTTCAGTCTCTGATTTCATTCAATGCTTTTTGTCACTAATGTTCACTATATTTTTTTATTATCGCAAGTGTTTACAACAGTCATGTAAAACATCTTTCCCTACTTCAAAAAGAAAGTTTTCATTTTCACTGAAGCAATTTCAGTTTTCAGTAAAAAATTGGTCTATATCTGAGCTCTGAAATATTTTATTAGCCCATTTCTATGCAAAATATAGCTTTGTCATGTTCTCTGATTTCCCCCCAACAAATACAATTTATGCTCGATCTCAGAGCCAATTATAGATAAAAGCAATTACAACTGAAAACATGAATTGAAAGACAATAGAAGTGGTATTTTATTGAGTTCAGCCATCAGGAAGACTTCTGTATCTGGAGTCACATGTCCCAGAAACACCTTAAAAATGGCACCAGCGAGGTTTTTTTTTCAGAGTCGATTTATTTCTTTTGGCACGTACCTTAAATCTGTAGGGCATTTCAAAACCTCAGATGACGTCCAATGCACAATGCAACTGAAAGTTCTCGTAGATATAATTAAAGGTTACAGGCATCAATGTGTAACAACTATAATTGAAAGGAGAGGTGATATAGCCTATAATTAGTTCTCATGTAGCAGAAAGGACAAAGAAGAAAAGGATGCCTTTAGCTTTTCTCCACAGCGAGCACTTTAATGATTTTCCATTGCTTGAGGAGAACAAATCTCCTAAGGAAAAGGGCTGACGTATCATACATACTGTAATTATATGGCAAGGGTAACATTTATATTTGGATTTATTAAAAGAAAAAAGAAAGGAATTCTCTGCCAAGGCTTGGAGGCTTTGTGAAGTAAAATGCTGGGAGGAGTAGAAGCGGAATAAATGCGGGGAATTTTAGTGTTGCAAGGCAAAAATAGGCCCAACATTTTTAAGTGGAAACGATTATTTTGAGAGAGAGAGAGAGAGAGAGAGAGAGAGAGAGAGACGTAGCGAAAGAGCGAGACAGGGAAAGAGAAATGGCCCCTCCTGAAGGTACAGATTTTGATCGTTGTAAAGTGTAGAAAATGCTGTAGGTCACTGGGTTCTTGAGGTGGAATTAAACAAGTGGGTGACATTTGGAGAGTGTCAGAAAACCCAAGCGTTAAGGAACGCCCAGCAATTTCACCATTCTCTCTCTCTGTTTTCCTGTCTGCATTACTTTTTCCACATCCATTCTGCCTCGCCGGCAACGTCGCGGGCAGCAGGTGGCGTATTGGCTAGAACTCCCTCCTTCCACTCAAAGGCCTCTGCTTTCATTCCCGCCTCCTGCTGTAGTACCTTGATCAAGGTACTTACCCTGAACTGATACACTAATACAGGTAGTACTCTGCTCTACAGTATTGAATCGTATTAGTGGTTTAACATCGTAATTCACTTTGGGAAGAAGTGTCGGCTAAATTAATTAAATGAACGTACCCAGAGCTGTGTCACATTTTGATAAAGGCTTTGAAGCCGCATGCACTGTCACTGTTGCGTCATTTAATGCATATGAAGGTCCCGTAGGACATCCCAAGTGAATGAAATGTAGTTATATTGAACAAAGTCTTTATACGCCTGTTTTAGAGAAGACGATAAGAGCACGGTAGAATTTTGAGTCGAGCTGGATTGTTTAAGCTCCGGCGGCAGATCCATTATCATTTCATCTTTTCGCTCACAGAAAGCATCTGTGTGTTGACCCTTCGTTTTTTGCAGCATTTTAAAATACTACATTGAACGGAGTGATTTGCGCAGTCACTTTATTTATTCTGCCGCAGTCAATTTTCCCATTTTTTAAGATGCCTAAGTGCAGACGTATACTTTTTTCTGGCAATATTGATTTGTGCAGTCGACCTAATTGGCAGAAGCAAGCGTCCATCTGTGAAATAAATAATGCCGTCATTTTAAACAACAGATCGGCGCAATGGCGGGAGCAGTAATTATGAGATTATTAAACTGGGGCTTGAGGGGTGGAAATCATACTGTGGCTGGCTCATATAATTGGAAGCCGCTGCTATGTCCTGCAGTTCCTCTCCCCATGTTCCTGCAAGTGCGGCGTCCCGCGGTTCAAAAACGGAATTTGGAGCACCGGAGGTCTGACAAACAAGTGACAGAGAAAGGTGAGCTAATTTAACCGAAGAACAAGTCAGAAAAGCAGTGGGTGGATGGCCTTGTTTTCAAAAAATTGCACTGTTCTGCCTTTTAAACAGTCATCTTTGCTTTTTATCATTGTTCTTTGTTTGGATAGACAATGTTAGGCAAGCAACTTTCCATTTATTTAGTAACTTATACAGCAGGATATTGTTACTGGGTCAGTACAGGGTAAGTACCTTGCTCAAGGGTACTACAGTAGGAGTGGGATTCAAACCAGGAACCTTCAGATTGCAAGGAAATAACCTGAGCCACCGCACTACTTGCTGCCCCTGCGTAAGGTATTGAAGAGACTATTAACTCAGAGCACATTAGCCTACATATTCCATACCTTGCAACATTATATTGTTTGGCGATGTTGGGTGATTTCCAAAATAAGCTTAGCTATCATGAAACATTTTGTACATGTAGGTCCATCTGCTGTGAATGGCGATCATGTATCATGAGTTTCCTTTTAAAATGACATATTTGCTAGATGCATATTTGAGGCAAGATGGAAATGAACTCTGATCTCGAGAACGTAAAAACGTTCCTCCGGTTTAATATCTGACGTTGTTTAAATGGCAGTCATGATGATCCTTTTCATTTCAGCGCAATAAATGACTGAGGGAAGATTCACTGAGTGAGAGTGTTGTAAAGTAGCACAACCCTTTAAGAAAGAGTT
Organism: Scleropages formosus; assembly: GCF_900964775.1. NCBI lineage: Eukaryota > Metazoa > Chordata > Actinopteri > Osteoglossiformes > Osteoglossidae > Scleropages > Scleropages formosus. The sequence continues at coordinate 11,473,916 of NC_041811.1, forward strand.
GGCATTTTTTCCAGCTGTTCACACCTTTCAGCCCTTTACAAATGGCACACTGTTTTTACCTTGGCTAACCCTTCCCATGCGAGAGAGCATTCATATATGTTTATTCATTTTGCTGAGGCTTTTCTCCAAAGCAACTTGAAGTATTTATAATTATTTACATAGCTGGGTAATGTTACTGGAACAATTTAAGGCAGGTATGTTGCTCAAAATGGGGTTCAAACCTGCAACCTTTGGGTCCAAAGGCAGTAGCTCTAACTATTACACTATATGGGCATTGTCAAGGCTTTCTTATGAATATTGTAGGTGCTTTTACTCTTGTCACCCATCAACAGGAAGGGGAAAGGAAACCTGACCTTCACAATATTGACTGCAATTTTTGGGTTGGAAAAACAAAAGGTAATAATAATCCATTGATCCCAGTATGGTGCAAGTGCAGTATTCGAGATTAACCTCAGTCGCTGTATAAACTGGAAGACGTCTAGAGCCGCTAAAGCCAACGATACAATTTCTTTGTACTTGCAGCACAGAGCGATAATGTGTTAAACACCGATGTAACAATGGGAATCATTTTCTTTTCGATGTTTTCAATTGTATGCTTAAATGTTATGCTTAAACATAAAGAAGAATTTAATTATTTATGTGACGCATTTGTCCAATATGTTCTGTGTGTGACTCGGGACCTCACAATGATTTTTTTTTTGTTTTTTTTAATTTTCATTAGCACTTTTTAAAATTTTCATTAGCACTGTTTCATTATCACCAGTGCTGTGTGCCACCAGTCACACGTACACACGCTCACTCACAAATACACACACACACTAGAGGCAATTTAGAGTCACCAGTTCCCCAGAAACTAATCTTTGGGCTGTGGGAAGAAACCAGACCACAATTTTCACTATTTGACCGGATGGATTTTTTTACTACCGTAGTTCAGGGTAATTATTTTACACATGGGTACTATAGCAGGGTTCAGTCCCATGTCTTTCAAGATGAAATCTTATGGTTGCAATATAGTAATGTTCTGCATAAATGATATTTAAATATACATTTGACTTTTTTTGCTTGGCAACAGAACAAAGGCTGATTTTTGAAGAAACGCAGTTGAAACATCAACCTATCGATTCTCACCCCTCAGCTGCCATTAGTCGTGGCCCTGATAACTTGGAGCCCACTGAGGATGTCAAACCAAGGAGGTCATATGCCGAACAAAAAAGAAATTCCTGTCGTTGTTAATATTTAACAATCTGTGTTGCGAAAGGATCAGAAGCGCTTGTTAAGGAAAGGATGCTCGTGTACGCTCATGTTCGGCCCCTTCAAAGGTCACGGGTGAAGGCCATTTAAAAGAGCAGGCTACCGTTCGGACTCACCAAGGCATATAAATCACCTTGTTTCACTGTCAGCGGGCGAGTGAAGCTGCAGGAAGGTGAACACACAACCCTGACAGCTGTCAGAATTTCTTAGAAGTGTCTCAGAAATCCAAAACTTCCCACCAGTCTGAAATAAAACACGAATAAGGCAGAGACAGAGGCACTTTGATGGACACGACCTGCTCTTTGTACCGCTGCTCCATAACGCTACCCATACCCTGCACATGTGTGTGTTTGCGTGCTATGTGTGTATGTTCATATATAAATTAGTTCCAACAACTACTTTCCATTCACCAATTGTTGTAGGATTCAAATTTTTTTTAAAAAAAAAAAGAAAAAAGGTAAAGTAATGTTTTCAGCAAAAAAAAAAAAAAAAAAAAAAAAAGATTGAATATGTGTAATTTTCCAGCTGGCAATTTCAAATTCACAAGCAACAGCTTGTTCCCTCTTCTCAGGCAAAACAACGTGACGTGCGGCAAGAATTCAGCTGGAATGTTTATGCACAACACGTCATTCCTAATAAAATTTCACACCGGTGATCACCGTGCTGAGGGACAGCTAAAGCAGATGTTTCGGAGGGGCTTGGCAGGGAACTTCTAAAGTAACATCTGCAGCGCTTTGTACCCGGATCTCTTTTTCGACAGTTTCAAACTGCTGGGGGTAGACTTATTAAACCATTGTATTTTGCCCAATTCCTTCAAAGCTCTCACTGGATGAATTGTGGGATTTTCTGCTCAACCTTCATGCAGTGTAATAACAATTATTCTGATTGCAACAAATATTTGAATAAAATATGGGAGGTCCGAATAGCAAATGACTGCTGTTTTGTTAGCCAGAGAGAAAAAAAAATGATAATGAGGCCAGCAGGCAATGAAGTTGTAAAATAATGATGCAAGCGAAATGGAAACTCTTTGAGGAACACCGGTGAGTGTGACTGAGCATAACACAGGAAAGCACTGGAAACAGCAAAGAAGGTCTCAAAAGTGTTTTAACGACATACGGTACCTGTGTTAAGGGCTTACTAATCTTTGTCTTAATTGCGGTTGTAATAGCGCACCGTAAGCTGGGAAGACTGGGCCCGTAATTAGGAGGGGATTACATTCACGAACAGCAGGTACAGCCATTCATGCATTTTCATTAATCCAGTTATTTTATCCAATTAGTTTTGTGGTGATCCAGGCCGGATGCAGAGAAGCAGAGAGCCCAAAACGCGATGCATTTTACACACGGAAATCCAATCCGTCACAGATTCGTTCCCCGAGGGACATTTAATAACACCGGTTTCAGTTTCTTTTCCTGCGGAAGGGTTTACATTTGACCTGGATCGAAATTCTAACATGTTTCAAGCTTCCTAGATAGTGGTACTGGATCACCCCCACTACCCAATTGAGCAGTTGACAGCTGATTCTGTAGTACTTTTGGCTTTCACTCCAAGTTATTGTGGTTCAAATCTTACCTGCAAACGCTATACCCTTGAGTAAGGCGCTTACCCTGAAATTAATCTAGTAAAATTACCTAGCTCCATATCGGGACAAATAGTTGTCAGTAGCCCAACATTGTATTTTTCCTTGGGGAAAAATGCCTGTTAAATGAACAAGTATCATGTTTACAAAGAGTTTTAAACCCTCTTTTCTATCTACATCTCTCCTGATCTCTTGACACCAGGTAAGGGCAGAAGGTAGTGTGGTGTAGCTTCACCTTTGCACCTGAAGGATCCAGGTTCAAATTCCACATCCTGTTGTTGAACAAGGTACTTACCCAGAGCTGCTCCAGTTAAAGCAGTTTAGAAATGTAAATAATTCTATGCATCTTAGCACTGTTAAGTTAGGTTTACTTAAGAATCTCATCTGCAGCCATGTCTCTTTCTCTTAATGTAATGCACAAATTGTATTCCTGCTGAGATGTACGTTGCTTTGGAGAAAAGCGTCTGCTAAATGAATGAATGTAAATGTAAATGTAAGTTGCTTTAGAGAAAATCATCAGGTAAATTACAGTAAAACATAACAGCTCCAGGAATTTACATCATGCCATCTGTCACCATTGAAATCCTTCAATTCTATAAGCAACTGTTTCCGTAACGTGCACGGGCAAAAAAGAGAATTGAACGTCTTCATCGAATACTCTTCAACTGTTGGCGAAGTACGCTGTTGTTTATTCTAGGCTTTAGATCACTTTGAAGAAGAGTGTCTGCTAAATGAATAAATTTAAATGTAGGTTTTTTGAATTTTCTCAGTATATTGATTTTGCCTCTGTGTTGCTGTTACGTAGGTCTGTTCTGTTCTGGTGTTATTTAAAAATTAAAAGATGTCTGTTAACTTAAACAGTATATCTTTATATAGTTGGAGGGAAGCCAACGGAGAAGCCGTACAGCTACAAATTGAGCCACAGTAATTGACCCTAGTTACATTTAACTTGAGCACACAGGGATTTTTTTTTTTTAAAGAAAAAAGAAAAGATCTTTGTGCACTTTTGATAAGGTTGAGCAGAGTCTGAGCTCTACCAATTACAGAGCTGTTACTAAACGTCCGAAGATAATTTGCTCTGACAGCAGTAAACACACTCTTCCTACTGCGTTTGCCTTGAGACCCAGATTAACACCCCAGGTTACGCTAATGAGACTGAACGCATGCCGAACCACATACTGCCAAAAAAAATTAAAATTAAAAAAGATGAGAAATCATCTGAAAATAAAGATGTTACATTCATATTGAAATTGTATCTGTGACTCAAGCTTTTCCTACAGAATTTCATTTTGTACTATTATTTGCGCTTAGTTGGCTTGGCTCACGTGAGTAGATCACATTTGTAAACTTTTGGCACTTTGAGAATAGAATAATAATAAAAGTTTACTTTAGGGCAGAAGTTCACCTTCTTGATTAGTGCTTTCCTTTCTACAGTAAAGTATACAGTATTGTTTGGAAAATGTTATTTATAATGAGTATATCTGAACATTTCTTGATCATGTGATTATAAGTTAGGTTGTTAAAAGAGAGATTTCAAGGCTGGTGGGGTGCAGTAAGTAGCAGTTAAAGCCATTACCTTGCAGGTACATCCCCCCTTGCAGGTTTGAATCCCACTGCAGCTTTAGTATACTTAATCACAGTCCCTCCCCTGAACTGGTACAGAAGGAACATCCTCCTGTGTTAAAGGTAAAGCTGATTATCTAACACTCCAGATGCCCTAAACAAAGGCTGATAAATGAAAGGTTAAATAGTCATTTCAAAGGCTTCAGGGGAATTTGACTTGAAAATCTTGTACATAACTGAAAGATTCTTTGCGTAATAAGCCCAAGAGGTGTCGCATGAATTCAATACTCATTGTCTCCTCGTGATCCAACATTGTAAATTTAGAAACTGTTCTGGGCAATTTGCGCATGCAGGAGGATAATAGCCCTTCAAGTTCGGTAATATTCAGCCAGTTTCCCATATTTCCCAAATGTTGCTCTCATTATGACAATGAGTCTACCATCAGACACAATACTGGTTGTCAAAAACACTCACTTGTGCGGAAGTAGCACTTTAAGCGTACTTCAACGAATGCCGAATTATATGTGATGGCTGGACTAATTGGGTATAATTCTTCCAATGGAGAATAAATGGTTTGTTTACAGCACATCTATGTGTCATTTTTAATCTCCCTTTATTTACGTAATTGCACGTGCATAAGTGTTTCTTTCACTTGTGCTCATGGATCCACGGTGCGACTGCCTCCCTGTGCCTAGGGTTTGACAGTCTTTGTTCATCTTGTTGTAAATTCTTGTTTACTGCTCAACTGTGGCCATGTCTGCATTTCATATTTCAATTTTGTGCCGTCCGAAGCATGTAAAAACATACTAATCACAAAGTGCCCGAAGCACGAAGGCATATGAATGGAGAATGACTTGTGCAACGAGGATCGCGTACTGTGGAGCACATATTCGCCAGCCAGCTTGACACAATAAAGTGCAGTGAGAAATAACCTTTAAAGTGTGTCCTCCACATCAATGCAAGATTGCCTGAAAGACTGAGGACTCAGTAACTAGGAGACCACAGTGAGATTCTTTCCTGGGAAACTAAACGTACGCAAAACAGACCTCAAGCATAAGAAACTCAGTATGGTGGATCCAAGAGAAAATGAGAGATGTTTTCATCTCTATACAGTCTTTAACTTTTAATTAGGGGCCAGGAGGTAGTGTAGTGGTTGGGATTATCATTTTACAGTCAGGAGGTCGTTGGTTTGAAGTCTTTTCCTGCTCCTGTACGCTTCACCATGGTACGCTTCACCCTGAATATTATAAGAATTCAAAAATAGCTAATTTATTGTAAATTTACTTTTCTAACACCACAAGCCATGGAGAGCTGGTAATATAGGGGTGAGAGCTGCAGTCTTTGAGCTTGAGAGTTCTAGGTTCAGATCTTCTCCTCAGGTATTGTACCCTTGTGCAAACTACCTACCCTAAATTGTTCCCCTTTATCTGCAGTTTTACAAAGGGGTAAATAATTATAAAATGCAGATGAGCATCGTAAGCTGCTTTGGAGAAAAGCATCAGCTAAATGAATTGATAGAATGTATTTTACACTTAAATGTATCATGTAACTTCATCCAATACAGCTGGTAAAGTAGTGATTACAGTTGCTGCCTGTGAACACAAAAGTTGCAGATTTGAATCCCACCTCCAGCTGTGGTACCCTTGAGCAAGGTACTTACCCTAAATTGCTCCAGTAAAACTACCCAGCTGTATAAATGGGTGAATAGTTGTAGATAGCTTGACACTGTAAGTTGCTTTGGAGAAAAGCATCAGCTAACATGAATAAATGTAATGTAACTCACCTTGACTAAAAAAAGTCAGCTAAATAATGGTGAGCTAAAGAGTTGTGGATAGGGGAGTGGGCTTGGCTGGGGCCTGCTCTCTGGTGGGTCTGGGGTTTGAGTCCTGCTTAGGGTGTCTTGCGATGGACTGGTGTCCTGTCTGGGGTATGTATCTTCCCGCTTCAGCCCCGAGCCCTGTGTTGCCGGGCTAGGCTCCGGTCTGCGATGAGCAGTTTCAGGCAGTGTGAATAGTGCTGAGCTTGTTCAAGATTTACCTTGTTAAAAGGTTTAAATGAATTTGTTTGAAAAGAGATCTGATATGGAATATGTACACAAATGTTTCCAAGCTGAAGGCTGTGCTAAGGGCTCCTCCTGCCTGTTCCCCTCATGGAGGGGCCGGCAATGGAACTTTGAGACATGCTCCATCATGAGGGAGGACCCTTTGGTGCAGCACTATGTTGCCCGGGGGCATTTATCATCCTTATCAACACTTTGCCGTTAATTGAGAGCGAAGCCCATCCACAGAGCTGAAGCCAGCCATTAGGGTCCCTGCAGAAACTCCCACTTCTCCTGAACCTTGACGTCGGACTGCTATTAGGCTGGCCCTGAGCAGAGCTTTGCGCCACACAGCCAGAAGATCCTTCCTGGCCCACTTTTTTAATGTTCTGCATTAGCCCATTTATGTAATCAAATATAAATTGGAATAAAAAAAAAAAGTTAGTCAGTTGCCTGTGTTAAGGACTTGGAACATTGGATCCAATACAAGCTGGAGTTCAGCCAACCGATCTACCCAGCCAAGACCTGCAGCACAGTACAATACTCTAATTAGAGCTGAATTGGTCTTGTTAGGAAGAAATTGCAAACAATTATGCCTTTATTTTTTAATCAACTTAAATTTGTCGCAGGTTACCATACACCGAAAAAGAAAAACTCTTTTAATGAGAAGAATTGTAAAGAAAAATGCAGTGAAGAGCACACGAAAAGGTCGTCAACCTGTCAGCCATGGTAAAGGGAAGTGGAAAAAATATCCACATTTTTAAAGGCATGCTGAAGTCCTCGTATTTTTACCGGCTTTGTTTCTGGGAGGACCAAGTTAATAGTCTATCTGGTACGTTTATATTTGCATTAATGCACTTGGCAGGAACTTGTATCCAAAGAAATGTGTAAACTCAGAGTAAACGAAAGGTCGTTCACTGCCTAAGAAGCAGACAGAATTACCAAAGCATGGCTTGTTTTGCTGGTACATATCATCCAAGTGACTGTCTATAGAAGTAACCTTCCCATAGTGAATGTATAGATAAAAATTTATTGAAGTTAGCAGATCAGGAGGAAAATGGAGCAGTAAGAGAATTTTGAGACCTTTCTATATTCTTGGAGGAATTCAGTTTTCAGAGAAAGGAGGAGTTGGGGAGTTCATTCTGCCAAAAATTACAAAGTAATATTATACTAAGTAAATGAATCTTCCATCTGTTCATTGTCAATAATCTCTGGTCCTAATGCAGGGTCAAAATGGTCCAGAGCTTATCCAAGAAAAACAGGGTGTGAGCTAGGGGTTGCACAGACTAGTCGACTAGTCGATTTGTTGACTTGACTGCTCTGCGATGATGCTTTAAGCTTGGTGTCAACTAGTCGCGGATCATGTGATTATGACATTAACAACATGGACGCGTCTGAGAAGACAACAGGTGAGGAGCCTGGTGGGTCATTGCAGCAAACCAGCAGCGGTTCATCAAGTGTGTGGAAATACTTCACTGAAGAGGAAGCCTGTGCTACTGTCACTTGCAAAATATGCAAGTCTGTCTTGAAGTACAACAAAAGTACAAGTGCAATGCACACGCATCTGAAAAGGGATGTAGCAGAGGAACGATTCAAATTGGTCCGTGTACAATTGCATTTGTTAATTTTTGGATTTGATATTGAAAAACAAAATGTGAATTACGATGCCGTCATTCCGCAGCTTTGATCCACAAAAGAAAACAAAGACTTGTTTATTAATTCCCTCTTTTCGTTTAATGGTACAAAGTATAGAAATCAAAATCTCACAATACCAAATATGATGAATGCCCTAAAGTGCGCAATATTTCCAATCTAATGGTATGGTGACACAGGAGTAACGCTATGGTGTCACAGTGCCTGACTGGTGTGAGAAGACATAAGTTTGATCCGTTATGATCCATCCATATCGATCCATATGTTGTGTGGACTTTGGATGTTCTCCTTGTGCCTGTGTGGGTTTCCTCCCATAGTCCAAAGACAAGCTCTTCAGATTCCCCCGCAGTGTGTGAGTGACAGAGAGAGTGTGTTCCACTGATGTATGGATGAGTGACACATTGTAAGTAGTGTATCTAGCAGTGTAAGTCACCGCGGTGAATAAGGTGTGTGGGCTGATAACACTACATAGAGTTCATTGGAAATCACTTTGGAGAAAAGCATCTGCTAAATAAATAAATGTAAATATCTAACAAGTAGCCTAACCTGGACGTAAAAGTGAGCTTCATTGGTGGTCTTTTTTTTGGAAAAAATGTCCACTCTGGAGCCATTTGCGCAAATGATAAATAATATGATAGAAACTAGAACAAAATAATCAAAGATCGCAGACAATCTAGTAGAACATGGTGCTGCAGGGGGTTGTTCTACAATGAGTGGCGGAAGATTTTGTGTGCAGCACAACGTTGTAAGAAGAGGACGCTCTCTAGCTGCTTTTGAAAAGCACCTAGTGATCCATATTAACTTATGATCAATAACTTGGAGCGAAGCCAGCATCTTTGATGAAGCCACTGATGGATTATGTACACTGTCAATTCGTTTACATGTGGGTTGTTCAAGAATACCACAAAATGAAATAACTCAAAGTCAAAAAATAAGATAACGAGAAAATATAAATGAGGCACATTTTAAATATTTTACATTTCGAACAAAAATGTTTTTTAAACATAGTTAATTCATAATTTGTTCTTCATTTTTAAAACAAAAAACAAAAAAAAAAAATTGCATTTTTTTGAACTCGGCTACGATATCCCACCTTATCTGTTATATATATATATATATACACATGGCATCATCAGTAATTAGTCAACGTAGACTCAACTTTCATCACATAACTGTCGACTTTATGCAGTGCCTAGTGTGACCCAGTATACACCCTGGATGGGACACCAGTCCATTGCAAGGCAACCGTACACACCCACTACAAGCAACTTAGAGTCACTGGTTCACTCAACACACACGTTTCGGGAGTTTGGAAGGAAACACACAAACACCGGGAGACCACGCAAACTCCACGCAGACTGAGCCGCATTCGAACCTTCTTCTCAAGCCACAGCGGTACACATTGAGCCGCTGTGCCGCCTTTAAATTAATCAGGTATAAATAGCCACAGATCACTGATGTACCAGCGCTATGAAGTGCAAAGGCAAGAGCATAAGAATACACTTCTCTGTAAGCTGACAGCCATGTGATTGTAGTACACTGTTGTCAGCTGTTGCCAAAGTTTGGTATTAAATGTACACCTGCATCCATGGGCTGTGTTTACTAATGCTCTGTAATTCACTCCTGGATTAAGGAAACCTGGCAAACGAATGCACAGCAAGACCTTTCTAGTCACATCAGAGGGTGAATTTTTACCGCGCCGCCGCCTCTTTGTACATGAAAGAAAACAACGCAGAGGATTGCATTAGTATCCCTGGTGAGCAGACTCCAGTTCCATTGAAGTGAGACGCGACTCGGTCACAGCGCCTGATCTCTCGCCTGTAGCGCGATTTGCGAAAGCGATTAAAGAGAAAAGGGCTTTGTGTCGCAAAACAGTTTTCGGTGAACAAAACTGATAAATTAAGAAAAAAAAAAAAAAAGCAGCGCGGTTCACGTCCACATGCAGCTTGCGCTTACCTTCGGAGCCGTTCCGACGCCCCAAGCTTCGGACGATCGCAATTTTTCTTTCGGCCCCCTAATACGTTATTAAGTAATGTAAAAATGAGCCTTCAAAATTTAAAGCTGGGGCTGCAAATCTCTTTAATAATGACCTATATGGGTCTAATGAGCTCTTCAGGACAATGAAGCTATCACTTCAGAATGGGGTAGAGCGGACCCAGGCCTCACTGGAAGCGCTCCAGCTCCCAGATAATATGTTATTAATGCGTGGTCCACTGTGGGTTTCGCCTTTTATTACTAGAGTATTAATCATTCTGCAGGCAGTGAAAATAACCTGCTTTAGTTATGCGCAGTGTAAAAGTTCAGCAGTATTGCTGAAAATCCTTAAAGCACAGTACTCTCTCAATAACGAAGCATTTTAGCTGAGAATTAAATAAACTCATGTAGATATTGAGAATAAGGGGTGTGACGCTGGTCCTGGACGAAACATTTTTGCTCTCGATGATGTTTTGTGCAAGAGGCAACGCTGTATCAGGTGTAATTGTTCATTCTGCAAAGCATTACAGTTTGAGGATAAAGGCACAATGGTGTGTAATTATTTCATATTCTAAATGTGCTGTGGTCTGTGGGGGAAAATGTTTAATATGTCTTTCCATTCTGTCCATCATTCAGTAAATATATTCCATGTTTTGTCCTTTTTGTCCATTTAACATTTCGTCAGTCCCAGTACAGTTGCATCCTCGTTCATGCTTTTAAAGCATTCGGTTATTGTTAGTTTCGTAACCGTTATTAGACTTTAACAGGATAATAAGTCTAATTCTGGTTGGGTATTCAAAATTAATGAAATGTAATTTGTGAGTTTATTAAAATGAGACATTGTTTGTGAGCGTGTGTGTGAGTGGGTGAGTGTGTGTGTCTGTCTGGGATGTAAATCTCCAGAGGCAGGCTGTGCGTCTGTCGGTGGAAAGCTAAGGAGGTATAAAGAGAGAGACCGTTGTGAATTCCAGATGCGAGAGGAGCTACATCTGAGGCTCAAGAAATAGTTTCCTCGAAATCTTTCTTGTCAGGTCTTTTTGAATGAAAAATGTTATTGTCTTGCTCAGTGCATGTTTATTCCCCTAGAGAGAAGTATTCTTGCTTCTTAAATGGCTCTTTCATGGAGTGTTAATTGTCTGTTAATTGAGCCATTGATTACAATCCACTGAACAACTTGAACAAATGTGGAGGGAGAAAAAAGAATTCAAGCGCCAGAAATTGTGCACAATGAATGTTTTTGTTAATTTCATCTGTAAAGTATACATAAATGATTTCTTGTCCAAGATCTTGTGCTGTGCAGATGGCGCAATATATTTATACCCTGTAATTAGAGAAAGTCAGGGACCAGTATTTGTAGATGTGCCCAAAGTGTAATTTTGCCATGAAAAATCTAGTGTCTTACAAGTGTAAATAAGAGAAAATAACTATTCATTCATCCTCTGTAACTATTTGCCCAAGTGCAGGACCAAAGTGGTCTGGAGCCTATCTCAGCAGCATAGGGTGTGATGTAGGGTACGCCCTGGATGGGATGTCCATTCACCACAATACAGCCACACACACTCACAATAAGATCATTCTGAGTCACCGGTCCACCTGCAATACGTGTCCACATATGTGTACATACATACAGGTATGTAAATACATTAATGGCACATTCATTGCAAGTTCAATATATATATATATATATATATACTTTTTTTTTGACAAGTTCACAAAACTTGTAATTTGTGATTCCTTTCAACTTACTTTTTTAATGGCTAGCAAGAGAAAGTATGAGTATTAATTATTCATTAATGAATACTATTAACTACGGTATTTATAAATAATTACCTGGGCTATATTTCATTTTAAAATTACTCTACTGTACTTATAGTTTCATTGTTCTACATTAACATTATTCTAGCGTGAATCATGTGGAAAATAATTAATGAAAAATATTTTTTAAACCCTATTATGCAGCATAGCATACGTATATAAATATATTATTTTTAAATATAAAACAGTACAATGGGATCTTCAACTGAGTGCAACGTTGACTCATGACAGGATCCTTGGAATGGAACCTTTTTGCAAGTGGAGGACCGCCTGCATAGCTTAAACCAACAGAAGATGCCAAACTCGCACTAGATTGGTGTTTGGGTGTTTGATCGCCCTCAAGGTTGGGGAAAGTCAACGAGCTGCAATGCAAACACGTGACTTGCCAACATCGATGTTCCAACGAGCACGTAGACCAAGTTGCATGCTATTTCCTTGTAGGACTGGGGTCGGAAGAGCGGTGAGTACAGTACATGATGAAGCAGAGCAGGGCCCCGCTGGCCGGAGGAAGGGCCCTCCGTGGGGGTATTGTGTGACAGCCTGACAAGAGCCACAGGATCCAGAGGGAGCCACACTTGATGGGGGGACTCTTTGTGTTAGAGCAGAGCACGGATGGCAGGGTAGAGCTGTCAGAGAATGACAGAGGGAGCAAGGGAGAGTGGGAGTTGGGGAGCGAGGGAAAGAGAGAGTGCGACAGAAAGAGGCCTAAATATGGAGAGAAGGATCAGCATATTCCATGCACGAGCACCGTGTTAGGAGGTGTTTTTTTTTTCTTTCAAAAACATATTTCCAGATGTTTTCATTTCCATTTAGTTGATAGCCTTTTCCAATTGGATTACCGGGCAAATCTGATTACATTACAGTTTCTCCAGAGCAGCGTCTTGTGCAGTCAGATTGCAAACAACTGTAGGACGGCTATAATGGCGATGATGGAGTGCCGCATGTAATGTGATCAAGACTTCTCGCTGCAGGATCCCGAGGCGCGATCCGCGTTGTTATTCGAGCTTGTGTAACGGCAGGCAGCGAAGCAGCCGCCCTCAGTTCTGCTCTGAAATGTGTTTCGGAAGCACGGGATTTGTGAACCTGGATGACCGAGCCATTCGCGCACACATCAGCAGTCGAAGCCAAATTGAAAAGCAGTTTAATGGGGCAGGAACTCAAACTAAAGGGATGGTCGCAGAGGCACGGTTAGGGGTCTCTGCCGCTGATTTGATCAATCACAACGTGGGGTTTCATGTCAACGGGCGATAAAATATGAAGGCATAAGTGAACCCCTCATCCCAAGTTTGGCAGCAGCTCAGGCCATCAGCCACCGGCAACTTGCGTGGTAACTCGGTCCAGCGCCTGGAAGGAACCCACAGTCCTAAATTGGTGTCAGACTGCACTTCCACTTCGTTTGAAATTCAAGAGTAATTTTTTCGGTGAACCAGTTGCAGCAATTAACAGTTACTCTACTTTTTTTTCCTTTTGAGCGTATAAAACTGATTAATTATGTCACGGAGCTGCAGGACGGCAGGGAACACAGGAGTCCTTCCGTGCCCTATGGTTTGTCCAAACGGTTGCTCAAGATATGTGACAGCAGCTTGCAAAAGCGCCCTCATCTGCATATGCAAAACGTAGGTGAGCGCTCACCTGCGTCTGCCAAGCGGCGCGCTTTAACAACGAGCACTAATTTGGAATTAACAGCTCACACTTTGTTTTCTGTGAATACATTTCTCGGTATCCTCGCAGACCGCTTACATAATGCCAGGGTAATTTTTCATCTAAGACTTTTAATTAGCCTACAGTCATGTAATGTGGTCCTGCATAATTTAGTAGAGAATTTCTGACAATCTTATTTTCTATTTTCCGCCCCTTTTTTTTTTCATCTTCTTCTGCTGCACGCTGCTCCACAATGCATTCCATCTTCGGCTCATGAAAGATAAATAATATCATAAAACACCTTTTGAATTTCATGAGCGTACAGGCCGGTGGACGGAGTTGCATTCCCAAAGATTTCCAGCATATTTCCCCCATGCTGAAGCATATTCCTGTCTGAGGAACTATAATGCAAATATGTTTTCATTTTCATATCTACAGTGGTATTACAGTGCTTATTGTCAAAACCATTATGCAACTGTATGTACTGAAATGCAAGATCTGCAGTATGTAAATATGGTTTTGATCTCCTACACTCTATAAATATTTTTTTTAAAAAATGGCATCACAGCCATCATTATCACCATCTTACATGCATGGTACATAATGTACGTATCACACTTTTCTCCAAAGCAGTTTGCAATTGCAGGCAACTTACCATGGTTTACCCATTTAAACAGTTAGGTCATTTCTACTCAATAGACTCAGAGTAAGTACCTTGATCAAGTATAAAGGCTGCAGCTCTAGCCACTACACCACCTATTGTCCCATAATAAACCTGGAAATATACAGACATTAAGGTGATTAAAAAAAAATCAGAGCCTACTGTTCGTTGCAACGATCTTGGTGTGTCGCTTTGGACTGCAATCCTTTGTGTGTGTGGGGGGTAATGTGTGTGCCTATAAGCTGCCTAGTTCATTGCCCAGTTGTAGATTATGAATTATGACTCTGTTACCAACCTGTAAGTGGGACAATGCAGAAGGACAGATGTTGGTTACCTTAAAAGTGCAACTTGTGCCGTTAGTTATGAACTAAGATCGAGACACTCAGTATGAAATAGTCAACTGTTCAAAAGAGTGAATTTACATTGCATAAAATCTTTAATAGGTGATAGAATTATAAAGATTAAAAAAATGAATAGGACAGTTTTAAAAAGGGGGACTTTTATATGCGCAGTGCATGTTGCGGAACTTGCAGAATTTTGGGACTAACTTGGTGAATGACTGAAAGAGGAATATCGACCTTCACACACTTACTGCTACACAGGAAACAATGTATGACCTTACAAAAGAAGAAAAACTGTTCACACTCTTTATTTGCTGTAAATTATTTTCACAAGGGCCCATCGCTATATAATGATGAGCGCCAGAGCTTCTGCCACGTAAGTTTCTCCCCCCATCGTTCCAAAAGGACAGCGTTGCGGAGTTTCCTTGCAGAACAGTTGTGATGGTTCGAGGCATGTGCACACCTCTCTCTCCCCAGGTTTGTTTGTTTTTCTTCTATATCTCCATGTAAATTTCTCCCAGCATAGTGCGTGGAAGAGGCAGCTCATGTGTCTCTAACTGTGATCTGTGAGTTTAGACTCTCGAGAGAAGTTGCTGCCTCGCGATGAAAGCGCGCTCGCTGTCGACACATTGCCTTGCATTCCAAACCCCCATTTGTTTCTGAGCATCTCCCGGGTAAATGCGACAGCTCGTAACGTGCCGCGAAAGATGAAGGTCAAACCTTTAACCACCGTGCCACCTGCTGTCCTTAGTAGTCCTCAAAATCCCCATAGGGTGCACCTTTGCTGACTCCTCATTATCCCTACGTGGTTTTCTCCACAGTCAGTGGCCTCACAGCGCTTATCCGTCTTGTTTACTTTAATGAGCATGCCTCATATAGTCCTTTTACCACTGTGAACTAAATCTGGACTACAGGGTTCCTACTTAATCCCAAAGGAGGACAATATTACAGCTGAAATAATGTTAATCCACCAAAAACATAATCTGCACTTTTTTTTGGAGGGGGTGTAAAAAAATGACTCTTTCCCCTTTCCGTCTAGTACACTCGGACCGTTTTATTTTTTTAGGTAGATGGACATGAAGCACGGCACTAATTTGCAGTCGACGTACGTTCCAGTTTTGTTTACAGTTAGGCAACAAAAAGGTAAGTTTTGCATTACATTACCCAGAGGACTCACATTGGAACAGCAGCCAGAAGAGACTTCAGGTACTGTGAGCACTGGACTGTTAATGAAGAAGGGAAAGCGAGTCGAGCCTTTCCCTCTCTGAGGAGACAGTCAGAAAAATAAAGGATGACTTTTGCGACTCCCAAGGAACGTAGAAATGTCATTAATGTGAGAGGCTGCATACAGGTACGCTGACGCCTGCTCCGGAGTTCAGCAGGCCAAACCGCCTTTGTTTCGGACTTTAACTGGAATTAACAGCCCTTAGCCAACTTTGTTGACCCGTTTTTCAGGTCTTAAGCGCTCTCTCAACTTTTCCATAGTGTTACTTTTTAAAATTTCCACTACTTCGAGTATGTAGACCCGAAGAGGAGATGAAAAATTTAAAACTTCGCTGCGAGTGGCCCCAGGAGTCCGGGCACAGTGCATATATATAGGTGCATAATTTTCGAGGAGCAAAGGCATGGTTGTTACTAGCATCAGAGTGTTTAACAAGAGTCGGTGTCATCTCATAATTTTTTTTCCATTTTTAAAATGTGAAGTCGGGATGACAGCCTTACTAAAGCTCCATTCTGAAGTGAACTGCCAATGTCGCTTTTTCTTCCGGACATCAGTAATAAAGCTCTGCCAGTTTAATTGAGATGAACTGTATTCAACATCAGAGGCCACATTTCTAAAAACACTAAATTAGCTTTGGAAAATTCATAAAAACCCAACAAAGGCCAACAATGGCAGCAAAATCAACTGTTTTTCAACATGGCTCCTTCAAGGACCTGTGATGATAATCGTTAATAGAAAGAGGACTTTACCAGTGAGAGATCTCCTAGTATACTGTACCGTGTGTGTTCATTTGTCTCCTTGGAAACAGATGAGTTCAGAAACTGCAACCTGACTACACAACAGGGCTTCAGACTGTCCATAATTTGTTGTGTTAAATAAAATATATTTTTCCTTTTGGTGTTCTTACCACCATGGTTTGTAGCTCCAGGTAGCATACTGACAAAACAGAATAAAACAATCAATCCAGTTCACATTTGACAAGTTCTGTCATAAGGATCCCTTAATATCTATATGAAAGATTTTACTTTTTAGCTTAATGTAGCACAAATGTGCTATTAAAAGATGAGTACCTTAGTCCTGCAAACAATTCCAAGCCATATGGTGTCCGCTGAAAAAGAAGCTCCAGTTCGGCGGAATAAAATTTTACCGCATGTATTTTACAAAATTGACCACAGGGGGGCGGTAAACGGACCTCAGACTTCAGGTGCGCATAGTCCACGTGTTCTGTGTTCTCTGAGATTTATCTGGGAACAACTTGTTCTTAATGGGAGGTAAAACTGATTTGACTAAAAGGTTTCTCTAGCTGAAGTGTCATTTTCAAGAATACCCACAGAGCAGTTGTTGCCTGAATCTATATATATATATATGTATATATATATTTTTTTATTTTTCTTTTTCTAAAACGAGCCCATTTTGCACTCCGCAGCACCGCAAGTGTGTGAATGGGTTCGCATCCTGGTTTTCCTTTAGTATTATTTAATGTCAGTTTGGATAGCCGGGGGCAGAGTTGGGGGCCAGACGGGGAGTAGTTAACGCGTGGATTACAGACGCTAATTAAACCCGGAAAAAGTGTACCCTTTAAAACATAATTAGCCTAAGAAAAAAAAATTCAATTAAATGATGGAGTGCCACACGCTCCGCAGCCCGTGTTCCAAAAGCCTCCTCATTGTCTGCTCTGTGATGTGCCCAGCGTGAGACCATACCTCTAATAAGGGAGGTGCTTCCTTTGTTGGAGTTCCAAGCGCGCAGGTAGCTCCTCTGCGATCCAAACAGCCCTGCTGGCTCCTCACCGAGCCCCCCTCCTCAGCAGCCTCCCTTAGCCGCTTTGAAAATGGGAGAACGGGAGGGGAAGAAGAGCCTCGTGTCGGGCCGGGCCGCTCCTCCCCCTCGAGGGTCCCGCCGCGCAGAGACAACAGATGGAACAAGAGAGAGGAAAAAAACGGCGGCGTCTTACAAAGCGGTGCGCTCGCAGGTACCGTACGGCGCTGGCAGAGCTACTGTCAGAGTCCGCCTGCCTTCGATTCGGCCCGCTTTCGAGGCATGTAATCAAAAGGCAACATGGCCTGCTTACCGAGAGGCCGGCACCAAGAAGGAATCGATTTTTCTTTCCCAAGTCGCGTGGCTCAGCTAACAACCAGGCTGCACTGCCACACCAGGCCATTAGCCTTTCCGGTGCAGGGCGCCGCAGGGTGCCTTTCTCACAGCCCCAGTCCAAAGGCGCAGGAGTGTCTCTAATGACTGGGCTACCGAGTCTCGGAGCCGTTGGGGACCCATAGGGCTCCGTCTTGACGGAAACCGCACAGGGGCTCAGGTGGCAACGAGACACAGCCGGGAAAGGAATCGCAGTTCTCAAGGAGCTGTCAACTACCCCAGCCAAGTTTCAGTCTACATAACACACACACACACACACACACACACAGTCTGAAGCCGCTTGTCCCAAGCAGGGTTGCGGCTAGCTGGAGCCTAACCCCGCAACACAGGACGCGAGGCTGGAGGGGGAGGGGACACACCCAGGATGGGACATCAGTCTGTCGCAAGGCACCCCGAGCAGGACCCAAACCCCAGACCCACCAGAAAGCAGGACCTAGTCAGGCCCACTGCACTACCACACCCCCCTAGTCCACATAAACATGTGTTGAATTTACTGACTCATATTTTTATTATATGTATTCATGTCGCTGACACTTTTCTCCAAAGCGACTTGCAATGTTAAGCTGTTTACAGTTATTTAATCATTTACACAGCTGGATCATTTTTAGTAGGGCAATTCAGGGTAAGTGCCTTTCTCAAGGGCACCATGCCAGAAGGTGGGTCACAAGCTTCAGATCCAAAGACGCAGCGCTAAGCTCTGTGTTGCCTGCTTTTTTGCCGTAAAATGTTCCCCCTTTTTCCACTCTTTTATGGGGATCCTGGGGATACCCCAACTTACAGCCTACACTTCCAGAATAGGTTCTGGACCACCGCAACCTTGAACTGGACAAGCAGATATTAACACTTGGAACACTGCTCAATCATCCATTGACTTTCAGAGTGTTACAAAAATCCTGGTAATTCTGCTTAATAGTGGAAGGACGGGGAGAATTTTTCCACAGTGTTAGGCATCTTCCACCTGTGTGATGAAAATGTTCGGTCTCACTTCAGGTACTGAACCACCTGGTCCCACGCAGGAGAGCTAAATGTGCATTGATGCAGTGACCACAGCCAGTGTCTCACAGTGGATGGCTTAGCGGAGCTCCTTGTAGGGGCCACCTGAGATACCCTAGCCAATTATTCCCTCCTTGAGTCGCTAGAGAGGCCCTAATTATTTCCTTTTAATTATTCTCCTAACTTTTCGCCAAAGACTCATTTGCCATTGAAAGTTTTACTCTTATGGGTGCATAGCAGAGGTTGTTGGAAGGAGAACGTACTGGAACAGACACTAATGTCCGTTTTTGACATCAATCGCTGCTCTAAAGGCACTTTGTTAAACCTTCCCGATGGCTTGACAACACATTGCTTGATGATTTTTTTTTTTTTCCTCTTGCTCTGCCACTGCCTATTTAGTGCCCCCCTTTGAGAGAGGCTGGCACGCCTTTTGCTTGCACCACAAGCCTCAGTCTTTTCTAACTGAGGGGGACCCCAGGGGTGGGGCCCTTTGCCACACAGCAGCATACAGCTCCATGCCATTCTCAATAAATCAAACTGTCCAAAGTTTCCTCCTTAAAAAGTATTAATGCAGCTGTATATTTAAGGAAGTGTTCCCAAGCGTTCAAGGATGAAACAGCAAAGTTATAGGCCTCCAGTAATTTAAATCTGTTCACCCCACTACGACAAGGTAAAGCCAGCTGAGATTTATGTAGGTATACTTTCTGCTCACTTCAAAATATGGGTGAAGAAGGTGCGCAGGGGAGCAATACAATCAAAACGAAGCAGTAATTTCCCGCATGCCGTTGAGATTTATGTGTGAGAGGTGGCATACTGCTTCCTTTGTACCTGTACCCTGTCTTATTAAGGGTCTTTAAACTGAAGTGCTGTCGTCTCCTTCTGTTGCATCAACCGCACGATGCTGTTTTCTGCCAGTGTGCGAGGCAGGTACAATATACATAATCAAAATCAATATCGTCTGCTTACTGAGAGCAATTGATTTTCCCTGGCAGATTTCTCCACTGACTATCACTTTCAATTGCTGGGACGTATTGCCGAGACTCATACATGAGACGTTGAAGGTTGCCTTCTTTAAATGGTATTGTCAAAAGTGAAGGTTCAGGCTAAAGGACATGCGTGAATAAAGTTGGGATCTGCAGTCCAAATAAGGGAGTGTCTAATATCCGGACATGATAGATTGCCTACATTGTTTTGTTTTGTCAATGGGTTGTCATGGATCTGCCTGTTTATTACATCACAGGAGCACAATAATTAACAGGGGGTGAATATGATAACACACACACACACACACACACACATTTTCAGAACCGCTTGTCCCATACGGGGTCACGGGGAACCGGAGCCTACCCGGGAACACAGGGGCGTAAGGCCAGAGGAGGAGGGAACACACCCAGGACGGGACGCCAGTCCGTCGCAAGGCACCCCAAGCGGGACTTGAACCCCAGACCCACCGGACAGCAGGACTGTGGTCCAACCCACTGCGCCACCGCACCCCCCCTGAATATGATAATTGATTTGCAAAGGAATTACCTTCTGTCTTGAGATTTCCTCTGCTTGTGTATCTCTGTGTGACTCTGTAAGAATATGTGAGCGTGCATTTCTTTGTGTAAGTAGCTCCGGCTGTTCACGCAATCTTCCCCAAGACCTTTGTTTTGGTGAATTTTATAGCAAAAGAGAAACTATACGGGCAAAAACTAGTTGCGATCAACAGTACGTCTCATATGTGTTATTTATGATTGAAGGTATTTTTTTAATTTGTTTATTTATTTTACTTTCATCAGCAGCACTGGGTCATAGCAGCATAAAGAGACAAATAGTGCATCAAGTAGATGCAATGCATCCACATATGTTTAGCAAGGGCAAGACGTTGAAAGGTTTCTTTGAATTGTCACGCAGGTGTCGAAAGTTTATTTCTTTGCAAAACGTTAAAACAGTTTCAACATCAACATATTTTTACAGAGAACTTTAGGTGAAGACAACAGCATTATAATACACTTCCTTTCCAAGTATGTAAGATTAATTAGCCAACCTTCTTTGGCTTTGTCAGGAAGCAAATCTGAGTTGTGGATTAACAAGAAAATAAAAGGGGAACAAATCAAAGTTTTTGCAGAAAATTTTTCGAACACTTGAATGAACCACATTCGAGTGAGCTTGCATCCTGTCACATTCCCAGGATAAACACATCAAAGCGCCCGGATCAGCCATACATTTAAAACACAGCAGAGATGTCCCCAGAAATATCTCACTATTGCCAGTTTAATACGGTATGCATAACTCTGTAAGTCAATTTTGACAAACATGTCATCTAAGTAGTAAGCAGGGGGATGTGGTGACACAGCGGGTTTGACTGGGTCCTGCTCTCTGGTGGGTCCGGGGTTCGAGTCCCGCTTGGGGTGTCTTGCGACGGACTCTCGCCCCGCCCTGGGTGCGTCCCCTCCTCCAGCCCCACGCCCCGTGTTGCCGGGTTAGGCTTCGGTTTGCCGTGACCCTGCTCGGGACAAGCGGCTTCAGACTGTCCGTGTAAATAGTAAACACTAGCTATTGGCCTGGGAGAGGGCTAGAACCATTTATTGCATTAATATATAATCAAGTGTATTTCTCCTGCACGTCTACATCTGTGAGCGAGTGTGTGTTTGTGCGCGCGGCCCGGCAAGAGGCAAACGCGTCCGTAACACTCTTAAGACAAAACACATGTTCCCCGTCGACTGCTCAGGAGCTAAGCCTGAGATCGGCCCGATTCGGCTGCTCCAAGTTCCAAAGCACACCACGGCCAAAACACAGCTAATGAAAGGCATGGGCAGGACCCTCGGAGAACCGTCTGACATTCTGCAATTTCCTGCAACGCGGGCTGAAGCGCAGCTGAATAGTTTATAGAAGCGCTACTTAGCATCTCCACTTTAGGTTAATTATGTAGAGGCGAAGGGGCTCCTGTGCTCGCGTCTAACAAAATAGATGTGTTTTGCGTTCTTCAAGTTTGCAATGCGCCAGCAGCAGCTGTTTTACTTGCATAAAAGTTTTATGTCGCATGCGCGTATGCTGGGAGAACGCCGAAACGAGGCAGGCCGCGGTAAACAGTGGGAAAACAGCAATAGCTTGTGGTGCGAAATGGAATTAGCTACACTTGCAATCGCTGTTCGTTCGGCTCGCTCGTGAAGGACGTGTCTACAGACGCCGTTTCCAGATAAATTATCCAAGCTTACGTGGAAATGTACATTAATTCCTAACTAAATGCACCGTTCTAACAATGGAAGTGCCTAAATAATACAGTGCATGACCATTTGTTATTTAAGTTCAGCACATACCATTGCGCTCAGGCTACGAGTGGTGGATGATAAATGGCAGGGTGTGCGGATTAGTGCCGTTAAGTTTTTAATTAAAATCCCGTGAATCCGTTATATTTCCCAGAGTTCTGTCTCCAGCCTTTTGACCTCCTAATCAGTCCGTTAAAGCTCTGTACAGAAGGAGCCACGGCAATCTGTTCGCTACAATATTAATTACTGTACTTTAATTGTAGGCTTTCTATCTAGCTGAGTTCATTAACAATGTAGCTGCCTGCTGCCCCGCACCTAGATTCTGCATTAGTCATCGAGCCGTCCCTCATGTCATCAATCCCAGAATGCACCACTGCTCTGAGAAAAGAGTTTTGGGATGTACTCTGGCTATTTTTCACAGCTCGCACCCACACTGAGTGCTTTACTCAAGTGTATAAAGTATATTAACCCCAACTGCTGCTGTTTGTTTTATGATTTCCTTTATCAAAAGGCCCATGAAAAAGCACACCTCCTCTGGAAAATATGCGTGGGAACGGGTTCGGACCGTAATCAGTTTAAATCGATTGTTGCGGCCACTCAACGGGGACTGTCGGGTTCAGTCTGTACGGTCGGTAATGCTGATAATTTCTTATTTTCCTCCCAGCAGATATTCCTACCCACCTTATTTTGCATGCATGCATTTACAGCATAATCTGCGAATTTAAGCATTTTGTACCCAAGTAATGGGGAGGCAGTTTCCTGCCATCCATGCATTACTTCTATCATGTAATTTAGTGTCTGCCTCACTTGAAAGATGGACGCTATGTATATTCAAATTTCTAGAATATTACATTTATCAGTAACATGAAAGTGCTGAAGACTTGCTAACTGCAAAGTATCTCTCTCTCTGTCTCTCTCTCTCACACACACACACACACATACAAATAGGCACATAGCATGAGCTTGTGTTTATGACAGATTTATATGTTTAAAATCATTTCTAATGGTACGCTGCCTTAGCTTTGCTTAATATTTCTATTTATTTTTGGCTTGGCTGATTAAACGCTCACTGTTGACAGCAAAGGATAGTACGTATTTTTCTTTTACATGTCATTTCTCATATCCCTTAACCAAAAATAATTTGTTCCTGTCACTAGAAATGGTACCCACTAAATGGAATGAGAGACAGAGAGGAGGAGATGAAATGCAGAACCCTGCTGGTGGAGGGGGGTGTAGGGAGGGATAACACAGAAAAAAATCCTGTACTCGATGCCTTTATTCTACTTCTTCCTCAAACCTGCCAGCTAAACTTGCCGACTGCTATTTCATGTAATTTCCTTTGAAGAGGTCGGCGGAACTTGATTGCAGGTTTATAAGGTGCCTGTTTTTAAATGTACCGTTTCCATGAGGCGCATCTGAGCTGTTAGGAGACATCAGTGTGTGTTCACCAGCGTATGCTAATTGGAAGCACAGTCTCAGACGCAGAGAAGGCGAGACAAAATGCTCGAACAGGACCCAGTGAAACACCTCAAGACAAAGCAGATCTCTAAAAGCTGAAGGGAGTCACACCGCATGGCTGTTCTCTCTGAAAACGGAAAGGTCTCGATCCTGGGACTTGTCCACGCTGTGCGGCGTCACGCTGCTCTGACCCGCAGTCTTCAAGCTGCTCTGACCAAGTCGTGGCTGCAAGAGAGCAGCAGGCCTCTGCTGTACTTCGTATGGCATTTTATGCCTGAAAAATCAAAAACTGATAAAACATGGAAAGGTTTGAGCCTTCAGCTGCACATGGGTTATGCAAGCCATGTGAAAAAGTGTAATGATAGCAATAATGACCGGAAAGACACAGTGAATAAGTAAAACAGAAAAGGAATTTTCGTAACTTTACCAAGTAGGGTAGTGGTTTTAAGAGCTGCTTTTAGGCACAGAAGTTGCGTGTTCAGATCCCATCTCCTGCAGTCACACCCTTAAGAAAGGTATCTCCCCTCCAGTAACAGCTATCCAGGTGTAAATAAATGTAAGTCAGTTGGATAGAATTGTCAGCTATATGAATAAATGGATGGTCTGACACTAATATCGCTATTAATCATAATATTTTAATAAAGTGGGTAGGTGTCCTAGTAGTTCGAGCCATTATAAGGTACCATTTTCATATCCCTGCTTTAGTATCTGTTATCAAGGTAGTAACGCACAGATATTCCAGTAAAAATCATTAAGTGGCAATATATGAACGGCTTTGGAGGAAAGTGTCAGCTATACAAGTGCATAATAATAAAGTCATACAGCCCATTTTGTATTTGAAGCACCACTGAAATTTCCTTCCAGCTGTTTTTTAATATCCTGTTATGACAGGTCTCACTGGACCAACAAGTCCAAGTAACCGATCTCCTCCCACAACTCAACCATTGCTCCATCTTTGCCCTGCTTCTAGTCATAGAAGCAACCAACTGTATTTTTTTTTGGGCTGCTAATTAGTATGTTTATATACATAGTAATTATTAATGTATTGTAATATCGTCTGTTTTTTACTCTGTTTATTGTTTTTTGCTTGTGTAGGTAGCCTTGTGTTGTTCTTTATGTAGCACCATGGTCCTGGAGGAACGTTATTTCGTTTCACCTGTATACTCTACCAGCTGTATATGGTTGAAATGACAATAAAGCCACTTTGACCTTTCCCGTCATATTTTGCGATTGCCAAGGGTGCATGTGATGATGTAGCATTTCTCCTGCCTGTCAATGATGGAACATTGCACCGCAATGCCGTTCCCATACGCCCATTCTGACTTCAGTGTCCACAATCTCACACAACCCGTGCATACAACAAGGACGTTGCAGTTTTGCCCTGAGGTCATACAGCTTGGCAAATGGGGAAGAAATCGTACAGTGAGTTGTGATTTAAGCCGACTGAGGGACGCCATAAAGACGCTGCCTTGCCTTCCACTTCCCGTACAGTTATCAGTAGCCCGGCAGCCCGTCTCGCATGTGTATGTGTGCATTCTCTGTAGGGAGTGATGTAAGAAGAGACCTTTCCCATGCCACGGACACCGTAGGGGAGGCCGTGAAATCCATTAGTGGCCATTAGCGTCTTGCCAGGAAAAGTCCCGTCTGTGTCTCAAGCTGATAAGAGCTTGTCTAGGCAGACCACGGAGGCCTGGAAGGCTTCCCTAATGACCGGCACTGTCCCCAGGCTCAGCCCACCGAAGCTCAGAGTCCCACCACATAGGGAAGTGAGGCGGACTCCAGGTTTTGGCGCTGCGCTTGATTCCTGTCCATCAGGTCGATGTGATGGTTAGCTTAAGTGTTCCATCAAAACATCACTGTCGGGACCCTGCGAGGTGGTGCGTTCCCACAGAGGTGCGTGGGGTTGAGCCGGTGGGGGGTGGGGGGCGTGTTCCAGTCATGTCACCCGGTGGCTGAGCTCAAGGCACCGATCAAGCAGAATCTGTGACAAAACAGGCCCATCCTGCGAGACTAAGCGGCCCAGCCAGGCGCCTGGCTTTCATGTTCTGAGCAGGAGCAGAAAGCAAACAGAAAATAAAACAGAGCTCAGGCTGTCAAGCTGTCTCTCGAGAGAGAGACAGAAAGAGAGAGAGGGAGAGACAGTGGGTGATTTCATGGGCTGATCGCTCTCTGTCAGACCCATGCCGGCAGCAGTACCCGCATCGACGAACAATGCCTTGGTCAAGTAACATTCAGGTCTCTCTTTCTGTCTTCGGTTTGGGGAACTGTCTCGCAGCCGACTTCCACAATAGCTGATTTTAATTACTTGCGTCCCCTTGGAATTAGCTGATCCAAGAACATTGTTCACTTCCGTTCCCAACGAGTTTTGGACCTGTTGATTTGGTTTCAGCTACACACCACTTATACAGAAATTGAGCCTATAATGTTCGGCTAAAACGTTTGATATTTCAGCGATAAAAACATAACTTTAGGTTATAATGATCAGGATGTGGCTTTCAGTAATTTTGGTGCTTGTTGGCACAGGACACGCCAAAGGTATTACGTTGAATGGCATGATGGTCTTCAAACTATTCTAATGCTAAATCACATGACTGATGGAGAAGCTGAAGAAAGAAACTTTCTTAGAAAATGCCTTGAAATTCTATAATTGTGGTTTTGAAATGTAAGTCTGAGCTTTTAGTTGCATTCAGTTTCTGCCTCACAATCTTGTTTTTTCTTTTTCCTTTATTTTTTCTTCTTTTTAGAGACATCATAGTCACTGATGTCATAGCCTGGATGAAAGGCGATATGTAATTTAGAAAGGAAGAGTTTACCAAAGGTTACTCAGATATGTTTCCGATGAAACGCTACGGGCAACACGGTGGCAAAGCGGTATCTGTCTGGACTTTGCATGATCTGCTTGTGTTTGTATGGATTTCCTCCATGTGATCTGATTTCCTCTCACCTTCAAAAGACTTACCCATCATTTGGCTCTCTAAGTTGCCCATAATGCATTGCAGTGTGAGTGAATGAGTGTGTTTGATTGCCTTGTAATGGACTGGCCTCCTGTTCGGGGTCTAGCCTGCCTGACACTCTATGCTTTTGCACTCAGGAAAGACTCCAGACTGCCAAGACCTTGCTTGGAACGGGCAGTCACTGATAAAGATTAACTGAATGATACACAAAGGGGCCAAAACTCCAGGCTAAAGCCAAAAGGGCAGCATGTGCCATCATGGTTAGAACTGCCCCCTTCCATTCAAAGGACCCAGTTCAAATCCCACTTCTGGCTATACAGTAAAATTGCCCAGCTTTATACCCAGGCCTTAACATTGTAAGTCATTCTGGTAAAAGTACAACACGATGATCACTCAAAGAGACCATCATGAGATACCAGCGCTGCTCTATATGCTGAAGTAAATGTATGTTTATGCATAGTGTATGTCAGCAGGCTTCATGTCACGTAGGATGTATCTCCAATGTCACTCATTTAGTTTAGTAAAGAGTCTAGCACAGTTTACTCTAGCAATAATGCCCCCCACCAAGCCCTCATCCCCACCCCCACCACCAGAGTCAAGACAGGAATTCAATTGGCACTCGCTGATGTGCAGAAAAAAAAAAAAAGTGCTGGCGTGTTGTATTTGAACACACAGCTCGAGTCCCCCTTTTTTTGGCTCCCTCTATGTTAGCGCTCCTGTCGATGGGACGAATGACAGTGTTATGGAATATTCCTCAGGGTCCCCTCCAGGTAGATCCGCCCTGTCTTTATGTAGCGGGAATCTGATAATTAGCATTGCAGAAGTATGTGTTTGCAGAACAGATGCTGTTTTTTATTGTAATGATGTGGATACAGCTGTGTTGATAGGTGTGTCAAAGCAGGATAATAATAGGTTGAGCTGCTGGGAGTTCGCTTAGACAAGGGGTGTCACACTCAATTCCTAGCGGGCTGCATGTGTGCACATTCTGCCTCCAGCCTCATCGCTTAATTGTTTAACTAGCTTCATGAATTCAATGTTTTTCACTTTCTCAAACTATCATTATGACCTGGCAGATGAGATTCCCTCTACATCATCCAGCTTTAAATCAGATTTTCACCAAACAACGACGAGCGCCTGAACCCTTGTCAGCTGAGATTTCTACAAATTGCTAATGAAATTATCAAGAAATTTTGCTGCTTTTCTTATTAGGCTTTTCGTTCGCTTTTGCTGTTTCCGAGAATTATTACGTTTACCGCGTGCGAATCCTTGTAATTGCAAAACTGGGGAAAAAACGCATTATGTCCTTTTGCCTTAAGCCTTTACTAAGCCTGCGTTTGACTCTGGAAATGAAAGGTGGAACTGAACAAGGACTTACAAAAGTTCAAGCGCTAAGTGGATAGATGGCTATTTTGAAGGCAGGAAATGCCTCCTTTTCTGTCTGTAAAGCTTTGCAATTACACATTGTACTGTACTTGAGATAAATAAGAGAGGGGGGAGAGCGAGATGGAGAGGAGGAGAGAGGAAGTGCACAGGGTCCAAGAAAGAAAAGAAAAGTGGACTTTGAAAAGGCTTTTGAAGACATGCCCTGATGATATAAATAACAAGATGACGTCTAGTTTCCCGCTTCTCGGTTGAGGCAAAAACGGGTGTCGAAATCCACCGAAACAAACAGCCAGGCACTTGGCTAAATTTAGGTTGTTTTTCTGTATCTCCTGACATGGTTGGAATTATACAGTACCTTAGGTAACGGCTGACCCGAATCTAAATGGTCATACGTGTCTCTGTCATTACTTTGTTGAAAGGCACCATGGAGAGTGATCCAAAGAGAAGGCAGTGCAGATGTAGACATAAGCAGCACAGCTATTATCTAAATCATCACAAAACCCGAATTCACTGCTGGCGACTTTTTTTTTTTTTTTTTTTTTTTTAAAAAAAAAAAAAAGGCTTTGCGCACGTAAAAGATGAACCGCAAAGATCAGTGGCCTGGAATTGTGACAAGGTGAATTTTGGATTCTGTTTATCTCGGTTATGTTTAAACAGAACACCAAAAAGATGAAGCGCGATTCATCTTCCTCCCTTTGTCATTAAGCAAACAAATTTGGATGCATACCTGCGGATTCCAATCACCTTGACTGCGTTTTTTTTTTTTTTTCTTTTTAAAGCATGTCATAATATGCTAGATTTTTTCGGTGCTCCCTTTTGCAATAATCGTTTTTGCATTAAAAAAAGGAAAAAAAAAAAACGCAATTACTGAACTCCATAAAGGATTGCTTCATTTTGACTAGAAAGAACCCCTGCTGTCATACACCCAGCCCAGGCCCACTTTGAAGTGCTTCAGACACCTTTCTGCTACGCGACTGGAAGTGGGGCACCCTACGGGGACTGGCCATCTGGTGGAGCGGCGGAACCGTGCTCCGGAGACAAGAACCGTGAAGAACAAATCGCCTTTGGTTCCACACCCTACTCTGCTGAGGTTCAGTTGGGTTCAATTTGGGCAGCATGGTGGCACAGTGAGTAGTTCTGCTGTCTCACAGTGCCTGAGTGGTGCGAGAGCCTCTGGGTTCAATCCCTGCCCAGTCTGTGTGGAGTTTGTATGTTCTCCCTGTGTGTGTGTGTGTGTATGTTTCTTCTGGGTGCTCTGGTTTCCTCTCACAATCCAAAGACAAACTGTTCAGGTTCCCCCATAGTGTGTGAGTCTCACAGAGAGAGTGTTCCACTGATGTATGGATGAGTGACCCATTGTAAGTAGTGTGTCTAGCAGTGTAAGTCACCTTGGTGAATAAGGTGTGTGGGCTGATAACACTACATAGAGTTCATTGGAAGTTGCTCTGGAGAAAAGCATCTGATAAATAAAGAAATGTAAATTTTCAAGTGCTGGCCACTGTCTAAGCTTACCTGTGCCTTTCACACCTTTTGCTTCTGATGCCCCTGCTGTGCAGACATTAAAAGGATGGGTTTTTTTCAGTCACACCCATTTGTACAAATAAATGTCTGATGGAGCAATTTGGGATTATGTGATGAACTCCCTCTGTCTCTCAGAGCTGCTGAATCCCTTTCAACATTTGAAAAAGGTCTCAAAACCCACATCTTTCAAACTGCTTCTCTCCCGGTCCCCTAAAGGCTACATAAGTGAGTCCATCACCATCTGTTACACACATCTATGCATTTGCAATTCATATATCGCTTCTGCTGGAAACAACTTGAACATGTGCGCTAGAAAAATGGCAGTATCAGAAAAACAAGCTGTACTTTGATGGTCTTGTGTTTGCGTATAAAGTTCTTTGCCTGTTGTGCTATGTACTTGTTTACTCTGAGTTCGTTCGTCACTTTGAAGAACAGTGTGTGCCTAATACATATATGTAAATATAATGTTAATGTTTCTCAGACCAACAATTTGAAATAGCGTGGAACCAGGAATCTGGAGCGGCACCTCTCCGCTGCTTTCAGTTCAACAGCCCACCTTTACCACTTCCTTTGTCACACAGCACTGGCACAGACTGCGTAATTGTGCAGCTTGCTTTTTTTAATGGTGTAATTGCAGAGTGCCACTTCTTATTATAATAAGTCTGGTTTAGCCTGAAGCAAAAACAGCAACAACAAACATGCAACATAAAGGTAGAGAGAAAAAAAAAAAAAAACCTAGGGTTATTAAACATAAAGTACCTGTTGCCTCTCTGTTTCTTCAGTAGATTCACAATTTTAATATCCAGAAAATGGACGGTGTCTTGCATGAAGGTGAGTAAAGTGATACATGCAATTTGATGGGTGTGTCTAGTACTAACAGGACAGAACGTGGTTATATAATATGATACAACTAGGGCGTTATCAATACTCTCAAGAGATTCCTACATGTATGAAGTTCTTCATACTGCATACTGGGGATTCTGTATTTTTTCACCTTTTTCTGGGATATGACTCTTATTTATCAATGAACATGAAAGTGTGAATTTAAATCAGTCCCTGTTCAATTTATAATTACTGGTGGCATAATTTTATGCTAGTTTTTGAGAGCTACCCCTGGATATTACTCAACTTTTGAATTAATACGCCAGCTAAACACTCAAGCCAGAGGGCAGTTTTAAGTATTTCCTAAATCTTGGACCAAATATTTTGGAAAAGAAGACAGCAAGAGAGTGATAAATAGTTGCTGCACAAATCAAATTAAAGCGTAACAGAATGCCGGCAAAACCGTTTTAATATGCGGCAGCAGAGGTTTTAGTCAACCATTTCTTTAATTTTTCCCAAATTTTAATCATTATTGCTTTTGATTGACTTAAGGCTGAAAGTAAATTAGAGTGTCCTATCGTTTTTTCTTTTTTATTCAGCTGAAATGTTTTAAAAATTCTTGTGCTTCTCATGCACTTCTGCACACTACCTCTATTTAAGCGCTACTCTTGCGGTAACTATTTCAGGTTGGTCTAATAGGGATGACCCACGATGATGAGTGTGCTAAGACGTTACTATTTCTGCACTGGTTAAAAATACATTATCAGGACAGAAGGAATTTCTTGGGAGATGAATACACGCTAGGGCCTACTGTCTCAGCTGTCATTTTGACGAGTTTTTGACACTTGCATTCAATGAGTTTTATATTCCAGTGCACCATAGATGTCACAAAGAACATCTCACCATTTCCATTTTCAATCAGCAGGAGCCAGCATCAAACACTGGAATATTTAAATTGTGTTTTCGGTTTAGACTGCAGTCGATCGACATGCATTATTTATAACATAATATGGAAAGCTTTTTTGTTCTTTTTCTTCTAAATACCATTTCGGTACTGAGCTGCTCCATGGTCATTTTAAAGACTGTATATTTAAAACAGTGACAATTCCATGTAGGCCAAGCGATGCTGACAAGCTGCTGGACATTCTGGGTCCCGGTTTCCTCCACACCTCTCTTCCAGGCTTGGAGAATGCATAAAATCATAATGCTTCTATTTATATGCACATTATCACAGAGAGCGTTCTCGAATTAGGTTTGGCGCTGCCGCCATTCGAGCATCATTGTTGACGGAATGATGTGTGTGGGCTTCTCGGTAACTTTATCCACATGGCCCCCCTCGTTGCGCAAGGCTCTTCTCCTTCCAAACTAATTGAAGCAATTGCAGCTGAACACAGGCGGCGTGTTTAGATAGAGTTTCCTGCTTATAATTCCGAGGGTGAGACCAGTTGTCTGTGCAGCCAGGGTGAGGTTTACCTAAAGCTACCCTCCTCATTTGCATTTATTCTCCCTCTTGTTATTTCAATTATTTCCCGAGGTTCACAGATATACAACGGAATTATATCCATCACGCTTTATGGTAAGATGCGCTGAAGTGAGAGAAGGTGGGGGCGGTGAGTTATCTAATCTCCATAAAAACAACTTTAAATTTTGCCAAAAGTGGTTTATAACAGCAAAAAAAAAAAAAAAAAAAAAAAAAAAGAAATAAATAAATTAATAAAAAAAACTGAAAAAAAAAGAAAAACAACAAAACAAATGGAGTTTACTCTAACAAGCAGAATAATAAACCGAGTTACACTGACTTTCTGAAAATTTTAAAACATATGTGTCCTCAACACTGTGGATTTAATAATTTGTGTATAAATAAAATTAGTGATGTACCTATATTAGGATCTCCACTTTTGCAAGGTTTCAGTGCAGGGAACTGTCAAACATCCAAATCTGCATATAACCCCTTTGCCATGGTACAATGCCACAAAACCTCTATTCCGCCTCTGGCTGCCTACTCTCTGTGCCTTGTCTCCTGAGACACACTAAAGAGAATCATTCACTCGCTCTACATGTTCCCACAGTGTGACATTTACTTCTCCTAAACATCAGATCTGCCCTCAGTCTCATGACCTTCAGGCATTTTTTGAAGACCCATCTTATTGTGCACCACCCTGGGATGCATTAACCTCTGCGCTACGCTGTCATGCAATGGCCTTCGCGTAGTCCATCTTTCCCTCTGCACTGCACTCTTGCAGGAAAATTTAAGTACAACAGTTTGTATTTCCATTCTTATTGTATGCATTGTATGCAATCATATATTGTTTCATACTTCTTCTGTGAACTGTTAGAACTGAACTTCTAAGATTGCTTGCACGCAAGGTGCCGAGTCAAACCTGACCCATAGCGACGGCTCGAGTGGTTTTCAAGGCAAGTTAAGGGAGAAACAGAGGTGGGTTGCTAGGTCCTTCTTCAGCTTCTAAGATTACCATTATATTGTTGCTACGCTGTACTCTCAAAAGTATTCATGTAAGTCTTGGACAGTGATGCATACTAATGTATATTACATTTACATTTATGTTTACATTTATTTATTTAGTAGACGCTTTTCTCCAAAGCAACTTCCGATGAACTCTATGGAGTGTTATCAGTCCACACACCTTATTCACCGCGGTGACTTACACTGCTAGATACACTATTTACACTGGGTCACTCATCCATACATCAGTGGAACACACTCTCTGTCACTCCCACACTATGGAGGAACCTGAACAGCATGTCTTTGGACTGTGGGAGGAAACCAGAGCACCCAGAGGAAACCCACGCAGACACTTACTAACAATAATGACTTTAGTAATAATAATGTGCCATAGCGTACAGAGGTAGGTATTGCTGGTGTCTCACAGATTTTGTGCTGTGGTTTTGGATGTGGGTTTGAATCCAGCTCTGTCTGTGTGGACTTTACATGTTCTTTCTGAGTTCATGTGGATTTCCCCTGGGTGTTTCAGTTTCCTCCCACAATTCAAAGACATGTATTTCATGTGGATTGGTGACTCTGAATTTCCTGCAGTTTATGTATGGCTTGTATGATGGATGGATGGATGGATGGATGGATGGATGGATGGATGCACTGAACTCATCCTGAGATCTCACTCACACTGTGTCTATGAAAAGCTGATGCCTATGCTTATGAAAGCTGTGTCCAACTCTCTTAATGTCAGTTTCATTCAGCTCTATTCTTTTTCCATCCAAGAGCTT
Organism: Scleropages formosus; assembly: GCF_900964775.1. Lineage (NCBI taxonomy): Eukaryota > Metazoa > Chordata > Actinopteri > Osteoglossiformes > Osteoglossidae > Scleropages > Scleropages formosus. The sequence goes on from NC_041811.1 coordinate 11,507,430, forward strand.
GTTGACCTGGCAAGATCATGAATATGGAAATCACCGTATTTGATTTGCGGCTTGATATTTTAAAATGTCCAATATTTATCATAATTATATGCATGACTTTCATTGTTTAATAATACAATCAGTGAATGTTTTTTTTTTTTTCTTCTGCTTCTGTTTGAATGAAGCCTTCTCAGTTAAAGGTGTGTGTTGTTTTTGTATATAGATGAAATAACTGTGTAAGAACTATTAACTATCATTAAGCCTCTGATGAAATTTTCTGATGGAGACAGAAAACAGCAAAGGTCATTTTCAAGCCTAATAATGCATTCAATTCAGTGTGAAACGCTTCTATAATTTTCCCTTTGTAAAATTTAGAGCTTAAATACTGTAATTAAATAGGACATCAGCAAACATGTTTTGTTCTTCTAGTTATTTTTTTCTCCTTGTTTTTTCTAGTGTGAACTGTGCTAAAGGGCAAATAAAATATATATCACATACTGAGGGGGGAAAAAACACTGAATATGGATTTTTGTTTTCAGGTCTGTCTGCACTCTGAGAATGTAGATTATTAGGAGAGAGACATGGGTAGGCAGATGGGGATTTGGAACAACCGATGAGTCATCATTTGCTGAGAACATTTTTACCTTTTAACACAAAAATGGACAAGACTGACTACAGGCACAGACTCTAAATGTCCAATACGGAAATACACCAAGAAATGCCATCATGAGCTTGTTAAGGAATCATATTCAATGTAGGCTTTCCATATCTAGTTGAGGACCATCTGTAGTTCATATTCGTGGAGCACTTGGAAAGGTCTCCTTTTTTTACCCTTGATTAGTGCAGTAAATACTGTTAATCATGTCCAAAAATTCTTAAAGATGATGCCTGTTGATGCTTCTAATCAGTAATATTATCATAACATCATATTAAATATCAGTTGACATTTAAACATTGATAACTTTGCCACCTTCTCGTTCTCTTCTTTCGTCTTCACGTCCAACCTTTCAACAGACTACCTTGTGTATACCACGCCTAGCCTTTTCACCTAAAAGGGCAGGTCAAGGCTGTGAAATAGCTTAAAAATATTTCTAGCATGTAGGCCTTGAGAGTTTGTTGTTATTTTTAACACAAATGCACACAAAAAGGTGAAATAATGAGTGAGAGCAACTGCGCGGAAACAAGAAAGTCTCCTTGTAATAGGTAGGAGGGGGTGTTTCCCTTACTCATCGTAGTGTTTCATCTTAAAACCAAAGCAGTTATGAGATCACCAGAAAACAGCAAGATAGCTTGAAGAATAGTACACAAGTAGCAGAAGTAGAATATCACACATATGACAGTGCAGAGATGACAGATGGAATGAGCAACATATAGGCAGCCGAAAAACTTGAGCGCTAGCTCCAAATGTTAGGAAAACGGAAAAAGTGCAATATGGGAATGGTCAATTGGTTTTGATAGGATGGACAGCCTCACGTGTTTCTTCCAGTGATGCTGGAGTTCCCACCATTGAGACTGAGGTCATCATACTTTGAACACATCATGCAAACGTTGGATTCCCTCTAAATGACAGTAATTCCTGAAAGAGGTAGAGAATAAAGAAGAGGACAACTTGGACCCAGATAGATGGATTCAATTACTGCAGCAATGGACAAACACTTTTCAACCTTAAGGATACAACAGCAGGACAGAACATTCTGGAAACACTCTATGTTGTCAAAAAGAGTCAACATCAACTCAACAGCATTTAACAACAGTCCTCCCTGACTAGTTTGTATGATTTGCAGATGATGTACTGCGCAGTAAAATACTTTCTTCATTATATCTCTGTATGCATCTAAATCACCATCATCTTCAGTATAATATGAATATGAATGTACCTTCAAAGGGTTTCTCTACTGTGGTTATAGTCCTAAGAACATTTTGCTATGCTGGAACTGTACATATACGCTGTAAACATGACTTAACGCCGAGAAAAACTGGAGCACTTTTTTAAAAAAAAAAAAACCAGAAGAAAAAAAAGTGGTTGACACAAGTGTACTGAAACAAAGGTGAAGTTGTGGTGATGAGGGATTAGGCGAGATGAGGTTCAGCTTGGGCCAAAAGAAGTACTGATGTGTTTGATGTTTGGAGAGATGTTTGACTCTGAGGAATCTGAGGGATGTGCAAAAAGAAGCTTTTGTGTCTGAACTCCTCTTCTCCCAAGGCACACAAAGGGGGGCACATCAACGAGCGGATGGGAGGGATGGGTAGCAGAGGGGCAGCGAGGTGTGAGAACTTGCTCAGAAGTGCAATAGAGTCCACCACCATGCTGAACATGAACACCCCCCTTACAAAAAGGCCTGAGGACAGTGAGCTCAGATAAAGGAAAATGAGAGAGAAGCTGTCTAGTCTCTCGACAACCTTCCAAAACCCTTTTTCCCAAATAGCACACAACATCCTGGAGAATGGCTCAGGGTGAGAGGGGTTACACACTATGGGAGCTAGGGTCTTGTTTATGTAACGCTATTAAGTCACTTTGGATAAGTACGTCTGGCAAAATGAGAAAATAATAAATAGAAAATGAACACTGTGTCAGGCGAGAGGGCCCCCTCCGGCTGCCTGGAGTGTGGAGAACTTCACGCCGGCGGCCATTTTCTCTCTCTTTTTTTTTCTTTAAACAAGCAAGAAAATAAAAGCTACACGAGTTTATATGTCGCTCATTTCCACTGCAATTAGCCTTTGAATTGCAGGCAAAACATTAATGAGGACAAGGAGGAAGCAACTGAGTAAATTGTGCAGGAGTAATTAGACACTCATCTTAAAATAACTCCGAGTCTGCCTGCCTGCCACTGCCTAATGCGGCTTGCGTAAAGAAAGGCCGAGAGTGGTGTGAATGAGCGCCGTCTGTAACGCTGACAGGTGCTTCATATGCCTTTTTGAAAATTTTGCGAAGTGAAAACCGTCAGGTGTCGTATTGTCTTACACAGTTTTATAAATTGTAATCTCTATATTTAGCAAAACCGATATTGTGCCTTTGAAGACCACACGGTCACATTCTGGAAGGCCTTAGTAGATTGGAAATACGTTCTTTATAAGATGGCTTCAGTAATTTCTGAATGTGATGTTGTAAATATGATGCAACTAAATGATTAAATGGAAATAACTTGGGAGAAATTCAATATCATTAGATAAGGAGCGTTGCATTTTATGTGCTTCATACACAATTTACGTTTACTTATTTTACAAATTTTGTCTGAAGTAACTTCTAGAGGATGTAGAAGTGCACACAGAAAGAGCTTAAAAATAGAGAGATACCATTGGCACTGTGGAGCTTGTTCGTTATGCATCAATGTTTTACCTGTACTTATTGCCACTGGTGCAGATCATAAAAATAATTATGTTAGAACATACACATGATTGATTAATAGCTTCATTTTGCCATCAGGAGACGTAGACTGAAATTAATTTAAAAAGGTGGGTTTTGAGAGCTTTCATCAAGGCTGTGAAGAGTTCAATGGAAAGGAGAATTTTGTTCCACCAGAGTGAGCAAGTGCCAAAAAACAATATGTTGGGTTCAGAGCCACTGCCAATGGGACAAACAAGACAATCAAATGTGGAGGGGCACAGTGATCTTCATGCAGTGTAGGGTCGGATCATATCTTAGAGAGACTGTGGTGCTTTTCTCATGATCATCCTGCAAGATGTAACCAGACTCTAGAATATGATGTGGGCAACCACAGGACTCTTGAGTCTGATGTGAGCAACCACCAAAACCACTCAAGAGGAGGGGTGGAGGGGAGCCATGGGAATGGTTTAGGAGATCAAACTCAACACTTAGCAGCCGCAAAGGTTTGATGAGGGATGAAACACTGTACACGGGGATTTGCAGAGCAGATGCCATCATAATTTGGACCAAGAATTAAGGTACTTCCATTGAACTGGTTGGCCTGGGGTCAATCTTAATTCATTCTGGCTGGTCAGAGGCAGAAACCTCACAGAGCTGTGTACGCATCATGGAACTAACATTTGGAAAATTGGGGTGCAGCTATTACAGGAAAGTCCAGAACTTCCTGTAACACTGTATCCCATCAACCGTCCTATGCTACAGCATGTGTGTACTGTATGTAGGTTCGTGATGACCACACTATACTGTCATTATGTATAACAATGCAGATAAACGGTCAAAATTCTTGTTTCATTTTTCATTATTCTTCTTGCAATGCAATGGAAAAACGCGATGAGCCCCATGCTGTCGGCAGTTTTCTTGTTTCATTTCAGAATCAGTCCAGACTTGGATCCAAACTGCTGGAACAAAGTGTTATGGAGGTTCTGAACACACCCATTCGTCATGATCTCATGAAGGGCTATTAATGTCCGATTATGTCGCATTTCTCCACGGCTCAGCAGTTTAGAGACCGTTCTCTTTGCTTCGCTGGACTCAGGAGCAGACATTGCCAAGCGTCATGAACAATCAAAGCGGAGGAGCTTGCTTGTATTTCCACACCTTGAGAAGTTCCCATGTTTCCACTCTCCAGCAACTGAGGATGTTCATGACCCGTGTTGATCCCATCACAGGCTGGATTTGTCGCATATACTAGGCCCATAGCGAACTTGCTTTTTATTTTGTTTATTTATTCCTTTCTTTGGCAGTTGGCGTTCATACAAATTTTGTCAAAAAGCAAGTTTTTCTATTTGAAGTAGCAGTGACTCGTAACTTTATTTGGCCACTCGGGCCCTTTTTCCCAAAATTATTTTGAGCCTCCCACTGTCTGTGCTTTTGTTCTTTTGCGACTGTCAACACCCCCACGCTCGTACCCCCCAGTCCCCATCTGTAGGTCTCTAAACGCACAGAGACACAAAGTCAAAGATGAAAGAGGGATTTCCATTTTAGCCATAATTCACGCTCAAGTCCACCTTATCTGCAGTTCCAATCGGCGTTCCCTTTTTTCGAGGCAAAGCGTGACATGATGAAACCCTACCGTTGGGACATTTTCTCTTAAGTTTTTTTTCTTTTTTTTCAACAGCACTTTGATAATAAAAAATTAGTTAGGGGGAAGATTGTAGTTTCTATTGACTAATGCTTAGATCTTTCCTATTCATTTATTGTGCTCCAGCTTATTATGCTTAGATCTTTCTTATTCATTTAATTTTTAAAATTTATTTATTTTGTGGAAAGCAGCAGAAAATAGGGCAAGCAGTGCACTTTTGGTCACTTATTCTGCTGCTCATTTTCAATTATTTTAATTCATTTTCTATTATTTTCGTTAATCCCCCAGACTGATATTTTCTAAGTTTTTTAGCCAGTCAGGTCAATTCATGTGTATTTTTGTTGTGAGATGCCGTGCTACATGATTTGCTAACTTTCCCTCTATGATGTGAACTGTTACTGTAGAATTCTGTGTTGAGTAAAAACATTAAAATTATGGCATTTGCTTCTTAGATACATCATTTTAATTGTATTACTATAATATTGTATTGTATTTAATTGTATCTAATACATTTTTATGTAAAAATTGTGTAATTTTATCTATTTTCGTTCTTGAAGCGCTTTTGTTTTTGTGTGTGTGTTTTTTTTAACTTATTTGGTGGGTTCTACTTTTACTTTTTATTGTATTTATAAGAGTTTCTGGCATGATGTTGCAGCTGGATATGATAGGAAGTAGTAGGGGATTGGAGGGGATTGAAAGGGATTGGAAGGGATTGGGATTTACCTGTGAATCATAGGGTGATGAATAAGTTTGTTGGGGGAAGCTTTTTTGGTTTTTCTTCATTATCTTGCTTTTTTTTTCTTGTGTTTGAAATTGCTTTCTCTCCTTTCTGCTTTCTACTCCCCTGTTACTCGTTTCTGTTTGTGATTTTAGTATGGCAGACTGTACTACACCATTACATCACTATTTTATGGTAAAACTACATGAGTTTCCACTTAAATTCACCACCTGGAACGTCAGTGCAATTAAGATTAAAAGGATTTTAGCATTCTTGAAAAGACAGAAAAGAGTTTCTAAAAGAATCCAATATCTGCTCAATGGAGCATTTAAAACATAAAAGAGGCTGGGTTGGTCAAGTTTGCTTTTCTTTCCTTAGCTTTAATAGAGGTACTGCCATTTAATCCTGTTTGCTTCAAGTCCATTCACAGGATTTCGCTTATCCCAGTACATCTTCATTGGATATTTCCAGGAACACCTCAGCTGTGTTGTAGATGTGGAGCTGCTCCAGGCAATTCAACATGTTTCTTCTGAGATTCTTATGATAAAAGCTTATTGGAGAGACATATATTCAACTGTTCAAAAGATCATTATTTAAAATTTTGAATTCTCCTGCTTTATATTCATGTTAAACCACAACTCAAATTCAGTTTTTGAAGATATTAAACTTGGGTTGATTACTCTTTCAGCTTTACCATGGAAGTGTGTACAAGTTTCCTCTACAAATAGTCAAGGGAGAAACTTTCTTCCATTAGAAAGCTCATTATTGACCAGTAAAATACCTTGAATGACCTCTGGATTAGGCATCTTCTTAAGGTATGACCAACCCCGCTAAATACTATAACCTTTTGCCTTTGAGTTGTATGATTTACTTGTATGCATTTGCATTTTCTCAGTATACTGATCCGATCTCTGTGCTGTAGTGATCAAATTCTGTTCTGTTGTTAAGCCAATAAATATTGACAGAAAATAAAAATGTCATCTACACTAATTCCTATTTAATACTGATTGCTGACTGATTTATTCCATAAACAAATGCAACCTTTGTCATCTTGTTCTCAACCACAGACACTGAATTGACCATAATACGGTTGCTCTTTGCTGCCAACTAATGACTGGACATTGCAATGCAAGTGATGTGTGTTCCACAACTAACAAATTTTTGAAAAAAGACAAATTAAAAAAATTCAATTAAAAATAAACAGAAAACAATTTTTGTGCTCAAAAATTTGTAACCCAAATCTTCAGTGCACAGGAGCATAGCATTTTATAATTATTTGAGACATTATTGTTTTGTTATTAAACAGGGTGTAACATTCAGTCATCAGAAAAAATAATTTAGCTTACTAATATGATTTGCAATATTTAATATAGTTTACTACCTAAATTGAATTATTTATAATTGCTCCTTGATTCTTGTAACATAATGAAAATGCAGATTTTACGCAGACTTGAAGACTGCATGAAGACCATTTTTGATTTTTTTTATTAATTATTCAACTAATGCTTTCATCCAACTAGGCTTACAATGTTAATTTTTTTATATTAAGCTGCTTACAGCTTGAACTTTGATTTGTCCTTTGCTAACCTTCACTGTAACCTTTTTTTCAGTTGCCATTGTGTGGCGTAACGTAATCTATATAGTAGACTCTGAGTGCAGGGGCATGAAAACTTGTTAGGTATCTGGGAACCAAAAAATGAGGAATTGTACTCAATGGCGTTAAAGCAAACAAACAAAATTGACTTGCTTCCACACACTCCTGGTTTCGCATGTGCTTAAGTGCCTGATAAATATCCAGTCGGTAAACTTTCCCGAATCAAAATAACCTCTTCTTACTAGAGTCTGCTTTTTTCTGCCCTCAGTATTGTTCATGGATCCCAAAAGCAATGTCATATGTTCTTAGTTCCAATGCTGATTTTGGGTAACTATTCCACCCTAATTTAATCACTCGGTGCATGGGGAATAATCTCTGCGGAGGCACCCAGCAAAGGGGAAAAAATGGGCCTCTGTGACATTTCCCGTGGGCTCTCTTGTCACGAGCACTCATGCTCCACAGGAGCCTCAGAAAAGCCAAGGCACCTGCGCTGTCACTGCACAGATCTGCTGGATCCACGTTCCTCTCGAACACACGCGCAGCAGACAGGCTCCTTCTGCAGACGCATGCAGAGTTACAAGCCAAGGTCACCTAGGTTGTCCTTTTTTTCACGCGGTGGCAGCCATCTATCAGAATAAATGCAGAATGTCCCGATGTGTGCCTTCCTGAGATGTGGGCAATGTAACAGAAGGTGCGCACTGCAGAAAAATTATTTCTGACCTTTGAAACAGCTGTCACGCTTCGTGAATCTCCACTTGAACCTCGCACTCGCAAACAAAAGCCCTTCATCACAAGTCAGTGGCTGGTTCTGTAGATCGCTCTGTATGCATTCTTACATAACTGCAGAAAAGACCAAGTGTACAGCATACTTACACACACCCCATGGGTGAGATTTAGACAGCAAATTTTACTTCTGATATTTTCAGAGCTGGGAAAAAAAACTGAATGCAATAGGAAATGGAAACAACGATATTCACAGCTGAGTGGGTCAAAGAATAACTCTTTTGTTGATGTCAAGTTGGGGTCCCTTTGTAGATGTTCGGGACTTCGGTGCGGGATTTCAGGGAGCGCCAAATTATTTTGGTTAGTGGCTTAATTAATGATTGAGCGATTTGACTTTAATGAAGCGTTTGGATGCAGGGAAATGCTTCACTTGTCTCAAAATCAAATCATCTACCCATGAAACATGCAGCTGAGAGAGTTTAGTGCTTTGTGAAGCATCGCTTCGCCTGGCAATAGGTCTGATGCATTTGTTTATTTTTAACGGATATTTGTCTATTTTATGCATAGGTTTAAAGCTATGTGTGAACACGAGGAAGGAAAAAAAAAAAACAGATGATGTACGGCATTTCAGTCAAAGCGTGCCCTTTATTTCAGCCTCTGAGGAACACGCGAGAGTTGAACTCCAGCTGCATGGACGCCCGTGCTTTTCGCCCAATTTGCAAATCCATTACACATGACAGGGACTTTCCTTTTCAAAGCTCCAGACCAACATACTGTAGTACATGGAGGTAGCCACAGAGTGGCAGTCAAGATAGATGTAATTGTGATGGTTTTGGGCAAAAAAAAAAAAAAAAATCCTTGTTTTTTTCTGTTTAATTTTTCAAGAATGAAACATATGGAGGAAGGTGTAGTGTTCAAAAAGGAGCTGGTTGCAGCAGTATTCCTTGGTGCCACTGGATATGTACCGCTGAGCCGGAGAAATGGGTAAAAATGTCATCAAGCTGATGCAAATTTAAAAAAAATGAACATTCATTTGCTTATGCATTCATTTTCGTAAACCTCTTATCTGAACAGGGTCACAGAATTCCAGACCCAACCACAGGATACGCACGGTATAGTGTAAATCACACTCTGCACAGGACGACAGTTTATGGCAGGACACTTACACACATCAAAAATGTCTTTGAACCAAATAAATTACATTACAATGCTGTGATTTAGTGCTTTATTCACACAGCATATTAAAATCAATGAAGACAGGATGTGAAAAGCAAGAGAAGACAGAGAGACAGTAAGATGTTTTTTTTATAAATAAGTGAATCATTGTGAGTAGGTTATTGTAAATTGCTTTGGATATGTCAGGATAATTAAGAAATGTAGATCCCAGGTTTGAATAGCAATTCCTGTTATAGTACACTTGATCGAGGCACTCCCTCTGCACTGACACGGTAAAATCACCCTTGTGTATGAATGGTAAAACCATTGAAAAGCCGATTATCTGACAATGTACGTTACCCTGGGCAGAATGGCCAGCTAAATAAAGGTTAATAAAAATAATTAGAGACCATAGTGAGCATGTGATTTCATGATCATCATATGAAGTGCAAGCTATGATTAGTGCATCTGTGTCTGTTTCGGTGCCAAATTACATCTTGTGCCACAGCTAAGGTGGTTATTATGTATTTTTCCTTTATAATTATTTTCATTTAAATGATATAAAGTATTGTTTTGTAGCAAGCTGCACTTAGCTAACTTTGACTCCTAATACGAGGCTGCCGCTGATAAATATCTGTAAGTATCGGCGTTTCAGTTGCACTGTGTAACAATACCGTAGTTGGTATGCCGTGCGGAGTTCAGCATCAAGGCCGCGTTGCGAGCTGCCAGTAAATGTGCTCCTCATGAACGCAGCGGCACGCTTGCCTTCTGTCTTTTGGCAACGCGCTTTGAATCAGTGGGGATAACGCTTGTTTGTATGAAATGCTGCTAACTGTTAAATTATTTTTCCGCCTCGCCTGCTCGTCCCTGGGTGGCCGTGACGCGTTAACATACAGAGCGAGCGACTCTGTTCACGACCCCTTTTCGAGCGGCGTGGGAAGGTTCCCACCACAGAGTGGGTGCTGTCAAGTAATTGGATTCAACAGCGCAGGACTTAGAGAAATAACATATTGTAATTATTCATACTGTGAGAAAAAAATAATCTATGTGCACATTTCCACAATAATGAATGTGACAGGTGATCAAATTTTAGCAGTTTATTTTTTTTTATTTGTATCTGTTGATATACAATACAAATGTATACTACAAAGGGATGACTTCAGTCATAAAGAAGAAGGTAGAGCTTTGCAGAAGGCACATTTAAAGAATTGAATCGCTTAACAAAAACACCATGGTAACTGATATGAAGAGTTAGGAGCTGACAGTGAGTGTGTCATATCTCCCACAGATAAGGTTAGGCAATTCCCGGCTCCGGATAATATGCGGTGGTGTAATTTTGTGAAGATATACAGCAGGTTGACAGCAGTGTGTAATGAGTGTTCAGTGAATGACTGAGTGATCGATCTCAGGCCTTCCCAGAGCTGTTTGCAGCAATCACGGCACGGCGGTGTTAAGAGAAGGGGGCGGGTTGCAAAACGTGTTTTGAAACGCCAAGTGTCTGATTAAAAGAAAACTTGAAACAATGCAAACGATGGCGCTTCAGGACAGGGTTTTGTTTTTTAGAGAGACATTTTTCTCCAGTTCGTGCAAATACCCGAACATATTTTCAAAAAATATTTTTCATCCATACTCATATATTTTATGCATGGCACAATTTTTACTGTGTTTCTAAACTGCAGCTCAGTTGCAGCAGTGTGAGGACTGCAGGTCTTTATTTGACAGTGTGAATTGAGCAGTTCAGTCAAAAGGAAGACACAGAAGAGCTTCTTCATCCGCCTTCTCCTCGTGGGAAGATGTTTGCCACGCAGAGAGGTGGAAGGCGCACTTTCGTGTGCCGCCGCTGTTTTGCCCGGTGCTGCGGTACCTCTTTGGGGGAAGTACTTGAACAGGGTTTGGAAGGGATTTGCAGTGACAAGCGAAGGATTGACTGACAGCCTGCGTGATTCCCTGTCCCCCATAGGTTTGCCCAAAGAAAGTCCATGCCAATGCGATTGTGTCGTCCTGAGTTGGGCCTCTCCCTCATGGCCACAAAAACTCTCGAGAGATTCTTGACCTCTCCGTGCCGCACACTTTCCTTTGCCCTCTGTATGGAGCAGTTGAGGGACAGCCACCAGAACTGGGACTCAAGCTAACAGTGTCCAGGCTTTCCACTGATTATAAAAAACATGGACTAAGCATAACAAAAGTTAAAGACTGTACATTTCAAGCACTTTCTCTTACTTTTTACCCAAAAATATACAGTATTTATGTTGACACTCGAAATAAGCTCAAAAAAATGCATCCGTATTTTCTGAACAATTTAAAAGTGCAACAATGGAGCTAAAGAACATTTTATAATACTCCTTTAACTGTCAGAGTACTTGTGTAATTTGGGCTCAGGTTTGTGCTGCTGCACAAGCAGTAAGAGAGGAATTTCAACTGTAATGGTAGCTCCAACTCCATGACCAGAGACCTAAAGATATGTGTATAGTATTTAAAGGACTCTGTGCATGATATTTAGGATTTATCTACAAAGCCAAACAATTAGGCAGGAAGTTATTTCAATATATCACTTATGGCACGTTACTAAAACAGCAATGAAATTACAAAATATTTCTCTGCAAAATATATGTGGAAATACATAAATGTATACTTCAAAGTATTGCACAAATACAGTAGTGGCTTTTTGCAAACTTTCTCCACTTTCTCAAACCTTGTGTTCCCACAAGATGTCTTCCCACTTTCTACGCACACACACAAAACACACATACACTCATGCACAAAGAAAAATAGATACTGAAATTCCACCAAGAGAAAAAAAATGTTTCACATATAACTTGCATTTACCAATACTACTTTAAATAAATTTGTGATTCGTTCACTGTACAGTGCCAGCTGAAATAAAATATTTTTATAAAAATTACAGTACACAAGGCTACCTCATCTGAATACTAAAAAATCCGAATAAGCAAAACATATTTCATATATTATGGCAACCTAAATCCAACATAATCTGATGAAATAAATCCAAACAATAATTAACAGTGCATAACATCTCTGTGCCTCTCCTGAGAGGTTTTTTGTTCCACAAACTCATGAAGACAGTATGAACCTCAAAGAGCAAACATACAGTAAAAAAACAAAAAATGTGTTCATTTGCTATGTGCTGGAATGTGTTTCAGGACAAAAACAGAAAGTCAATGACAAGTGAACACAGGGACTGGGATGATTCATTTCTACTTCCAGTTCAGGTTAAACACTGGCTTTATACCAAAACTAACCCAGCAACAATATTACACTTGTTTATACAAGGCACATAAATGTTTTCAATTCATTTTTTTGCTTTTGAAATGTTTGTTTCTGAGTTTTGCAAATGTTGTGAGCCACTGCACCTGCCATTATACTAATTAAGATTGACTTAAACTTTCTTTCTCTTTAAACTAGCAATTTGTGCCTAAAGACCAGAAAGTTTGCATAATTTTTATGGCTATGAAGCAGAATGAACCTAATTTAAACGGAAAACAGACTTACCAGCCTAAGTCACAATTTCAGAGCACTAAAGCATGTAGATTGTCAGAAAGTAGAAAAGAGGTAGTCTTTTCCAAAATGGTCTTCAACCTAATAAGACAAACCCCTCTATGTATATGAAATGAAGCAGTTAACGTAAATCTGTGGATTGAAAAAAATTCATCTCTACTTTTACAAACATTCAGGCAACAGTTACTACAATTATACTCCATTATGAATTTTAACAATTTCATGTCTTGAGATTATTTCAGAAAATTTGTCATAATATTACCCGTAGTTACTGATGTCACCACAGGGCAAAACATGCTAATATTTTTCTTTAATTTTTTCCTGAAAGACTCTTTGAGAGTTTATTGGAGTAGCAAAACAGCCTGAAAAGAATGTAATGAATTTCCTGTTAGTTCTTAGGGGATATGCTTTGTTTTTCCTGTCGCTGGAAGCAAAGTTTTTCTATTGACTTCCCGTGTCTGGATTCGCTTGAAGGTCTGGCAGATGACTGAAGAGGATGGATCATGACTGCAGGTCCCCACACTAACCAACCACAGCTACGATTCCCCAGCGGTTGGGCCAAAGACAAGAAAAAGTGTGTGTGCGTGTCTTTGCAGAAAGATGTGCTGCTGCTGGTTTCAGCAGCCAAGTTACCACCTCCTTCTATGCCATACTACTGGTGGGCGTGCTCTGGGTACTGTCTATGCTGCCATTGGCGCTGCTGTTCTCCGAGGGTGAGGGATTGCCAGATACTGGCTCGCGCTTGGACAGAGAGCACGGACATCCTTAGAGAGAAAGAGAAGGAAGAAGACAGCCATGAGTAAGGAACTAAAGCCATTTTAAGCTCTGCTCAGTTAACATTCTCCATCGTTATGAGAACCCAGTGGGCCAAAGGAGGGAAGCAGTGGCTCAGGACCTCTATTAGTGAGCACATCATTCAGATCTTGTCAACTCTTAACAAGACCTGCAAATGTCCCTTTACTGCATACTATTACATAGACCTATACAGCAACACATAAAGCTTCACTTAGCAGTTGGGTGGTCAGGGTGGTCACTTAGCAGTTGGGTCTGGCTACTGAATCATCAGTCTAGAGCTTCTACATGAAACGGTCAATAAGATCAAGTTGTCTTTTACCTGATAAATGTGCTGCAGCTGAACTTATATCCAGTCCAGAGGGGTAGCCTAGAAAACACAAACTGTTATCACAATGTGCTCACTATGGCAAGAGCAGAAGCTCTGCCAAAAAAGCTTGTCTTGATTTCATGTTATATATAATTACACTTGTTCAGCTACATAGCCTGTGTCAGAGATATATTTTGTACAACATCTACACCTTTGCAAAATAAGCATTAAAGTAATAAGAGTATATATAAATAAAAGTTATAATGCCAAAAATTAATCAACATGTGCAAAAGTGTTATGAAGTATTCATAGTATTCTATGAGGAATGTGACACTAAATCATGTTAAAACATACTATCACTTGTCTATATACAATACTATATGTTTCACATGGCACAGAGCCTAGATTCTTCAAAACGAAGATCCCACCATGCATCTCGTGTGACCCAAAACTTGCAACTCACCTGTGCGAATCTTTGTGAACCACAGCAAGCCCACCAGAAAAACCCCAATCAGAAATCCTCCAAAGGCAACTCCCAGGACAGCTGAAAGGCTGAAATCAATACACTGCCCTAAAAGACATTGAGTGAAAGAAGAACAAAAAAGCCCTATTAACTGGTGATTTTTTTTCCACAGTTCTGTTCCATAGTCTATCTTTCGAATTAGTGCATCCGTAACAAATATACTAGTATTCCTAAATTCTAATGCCCACATAACAGTGTAGTGTTAATTTGATCTAATTAATTGTTTCAGTGTGGTGACAGGCTGCTGTGCCACAAGTTATTTCTACACCAAAACACAGTATATCATAATTAAATAGCTATCACTGAATAAAACCAACTAAACATTTCTCTTGTCTCTTTTCTCATAGAATGTGTTATGCGAAAAAAGAATGAAGACTTATTTGGATGGTACTAAAGGAACATTCAGATGTTTATGGATGTTCTCCTTAAAAAAAGCAGTTATAGTGAAAGACCTGATAAAACAAAAAGTATCATACAATGATATAAGTGAAACTAATATCTAAAAACTAATAAAATATAGAAGCAGCTGCACCCCAGGAGTTTAAAGAAGCAGCAGACAGTTAAGAATCAAGGAGGCCAGACTATCCTTGACTTAAAGCAGCCAGTGTGTAAACAGATGAAGAGTAAAGATATGAAGAGTTGCAATGGATTTGAGTTTGCTTCTGCTACGTTTTGTACAGTCCAATCTGTCTTCTGACACATAAGCATTTCAGCCAAGAAGCTCTTAAACAAGACTCAAGAGCCTTCCTGCCTAATGACAATCAATCAATCAGCTCTCTTCTAGGTGATCAGCCCCCAGAAATCGTTTCCATATAACCTTCAGTCGACTGCAGACTGCAGGGTAATCTGAGGAAGCTCTTCACTTCATCCAAAGAAGAAATTACCTTGAAGGTCTTGGTTTTACCCCAATGATTAATGGTACCATGTCATTCTTTGAGCCATGAGTTTATTTTGCAAATGAACTACATTCCAAATGATTTAATTTATTCCATTATTCTATTTATACAAGAGCAAACAGAATAGTTAAATTATGTTGGGACTTTGGTATAATGAAATATTTGCAGTGGCTTTTCAGTTAAGTCTTTTGTTCTGTTCTGAAAGCTAACATTGCAAGGACAGCTGACGGTGTCAGCCATGAAGTCTCTTAGTACAAGATACTGCATTTTAGAAGAAATGTCCTATATTCTCACAGTGCGTTTTGAACTCTCAAACAAAATCAATGCGTATTCTATCCCCAAAGCTATTCCCCAAATCAGCAAAATCACCAAAATATATTTAGTTGTTTTGTTCATTTTTGTTTTGTTGTGATGTGTTCAAAAAAAGCTAACAAATATAGAAGGAGATGTGAGAGGAGCTTTGGGGGTTTTGCTGGGGCAAATCCACAAGAAAAGTGCAATATTGGGGAATTACCCCAGAATGGAGGGAGTATGGAAACAAATATAAAAATTTTAGACACCTAGAAGGCCAAAGATTCCATACTCCTATCCACATAATTATCAAGCACATCTCTCCAAGACTTACTGGTCCCTGAAGAGCATCACTCAGGATTGAAGTTGAATAATTGTGAATAGAAGGCCCCGTATGCAACCAAGAAAAATGAAAAACTTGGCTCAGGTCAGTGATGTGGCTTGGCATCTATACCAAAGAGGCTTTTAAGGTCAGCTAGAAGCTGCATGCTTTTTTTATGACAGGAAGCGTTTGGCTTCCTCACTGGCTCCAGTCCTCACCCCCGTCACCCCCATTGTCCCTCAAGTCACACAACCTTTCCAGGACATGAAAACGGAGGAAACGTAAACCAGACAACAACAGACGTGACAGCTACACCTGTTTATTTGCTGAAAGAGCCAATGTTCAAACCAGTTTACCAGGTTAAAATAACACAGGGAACAGGATAAAATAACTTGCTGGTCTGGCCAGAGGAGTGTTAATTTCTTTGTTTTTATTGTGACAAGTCAAAAATAACTGACTTCGCTTGTGGGTGGCCCTCAGCTGTCAATGAAAAAGTCACGCATGACTTTGGTCCACCCCGGCTGCTGGGAGTCAATCTATTCTTTGAAGACCTACACCATTTACGCAGCGCTGTGACACAAGCGGCTATGTTCGGAATGCTGTTTGTCTGGCCGCAGGACAAAACAACTCCCCCTGGCTCGTTAACTCTGATTGTGGCCACAAGGTCAAACAGCAGAAGCTTCCTAAGGTGAAGATCCGGCTTTACGCGTGCCACCACCCTTCAACCCCTCTAGATTACTTTGTGCTTGTCGCCATGGCGACAGGCTGCCGTTTCTGTACACCACCAAACCAAGGGCATGAGTGCATTCTTTGGAGTTTGGGACAGAGGATTTTAATTTTTTTAAGTTTGTGCTGTTTCATTTTCTTGGACACATGAGTAAAAAGGAGAAAACATAATCTCTAACATACAGTCTTCCAAATATGGTTCTAAGATGAACGGCAGTTTCAGAACCTGTTTTCAATACATTATTTTTTATCAGCTTTTTAAGATTTTGGCAGAATTGCCTGTTGAGAATGTAACGATAAATAACTCTGAGGCTTTCTTGTTTCGAGAGAAATACAAAAACAGACCGAATAGCATAAATGAGAGCTGAAACTTAACTAAGACTCAGTGAACTTACTTGGTGGAGGTAATGATGACTGAAATGTCTCCAGATTTTTCCTCACCACACCGGCATCCACACATGGAAGAGGATGACGACTCTGGAAGATGAAAGAAATATTTATTCAAAACACAGATTTTTGTTAACTTTGTTCATTTTGTCTTTGTTCCCGTTTCACTGTTGCCTTATAAACGTAAAAACGTAAACTGATTTGTGTTTGTCAGGCCTTGCAAGAGCTCCGATAAGGCCTGGTTCAGTTCACATTGTGAACCACCCTTATTGTCTGAGAAGAGGGGTAAAAATATTTTAATGTAAAAAATGGGATGTAAAAATGCACACACACAAACACATATACTGTACGTATACATATACAGAACACATGAGAGTATCATTTTAAAAATGGTCATTGTTAATAGTACAGAATTATTATTTTGAGTCACAGTCTGAAATTTTAAATACATTTCAGAGAGGTTCATAGATCATATTGACATTTCTGTATGCTCCACATTTGATTTTTCTGTAGTATTTCAGGGCTTTATTTCGGCAAGAAGCTGTTGTCAACAAAACTTATGATTTACCTCTGATTTGCTAAAGTCAGTGTAATGGTTTGAATGAAAACCAGAAGACAAAAATTTGGTTTATCAGATTTAGTTTGATAACTACCTCACCTCATCGTCCATTTCAGCCCAAACAATCACTTAGAGCCTGAAAGAGTGATGAACCCAAACCTGCAAGGCGCAGAGTTTGACGAAGCACTCCACAGTCCAGCTGGTGGAGCTCAACTCCTCCAACTGCTGGAGAGAGAAGCTGATCCGGGTGGTCTTGTTGCAGTGTGCCAGGGTGCAGTGCTCTGTGGTGAAGGGCAGGTTCCTCTCTGCACTGCACGAGGTCCTGGACTTTATTGAACACTTGCTCACGGTGACGCTGAGGATGATCTCCCCCTTAGGTTTGTTGGAAATCTGTAGAGGCACAGAAAACTTTGTTTTGCTTACTCTGATGGGGAATTGCTTCAGTAAATATTTGACTCCTTTAGCTGACACAGATGATAAATGTATAAACTTGGAACCCATAGGTAAGTTTTATGTTGTTTAAGCCTCAAGAGTGGTGCTGCTGTTAAACCTTTTGTACTTTAGCTGTTTTAGGAAAAACACAACAACACAGTCACAGTAACTTATCATACAAATGTCAGCTACAAAAGAACACAACTGGTTTTCTTCTACTTATGGTGGAACCACTACAGAAGACAAATATCCACTTTAAACCCAATGTTTATTTTCTTGAGTTTCTCTCTTTGGTTTTCAACACACATGTGCAATGATGAGGAGACCATACCTCAGCATAAATCCACTTGTCGCTGTGAACCCGGGTCGTGGGCTCTATGGGGTTACTGTAATCTGGAGAGGTGTAGAGCTGCATCAGCAGCGGAATCTGTTCTGAGTCCGGTGAAGAGGTGGGTGGAAGAGGGGTGGGCCTCCAATCTACTGGCAACAGAGAGCAAGCGGAGCTCATTATGCTGTGTGGGGGGAAAAAAAGCTGGGAGCTTTTACCTGAACTGTACAGAGAGAAAGACAGTGTTTGTACTATGCAGGGAAAAAGGTGTCTGTTCTTGAACTGTGCATACAGAAAGAATAAAATAAGAGTCCTTTGAACAAAAGTCAATGAAATGATAGTTTTTAATTTTTTGCATGCAATTTAGCCAGGTCAGCTATTTTACTGATTTCTCAGATTAGCTTGAGTTTCTAAAGTAGGGACAGTATAATACAGATGTGTGTGTTCTAATGCAATCAAGTAAAAAGATGATATTCCTCTGGAAGTTACCATTTTAAACTCTTATTAACACAAAAGAAGGTCTCACTAGTTTACTGAACTCCAGCTATGTTACTGCTGCTCCCCATCTGTCTCCATTTTACATGCAGCAGTACGACATAATTTAACTGATTGATCAAATTCCTTGGCACAAGAGAACATACATCATTAGTCAGTTTTCTGTTCTTTGGAAACCTTTAAAATAAGTTTAAAATGGTGCAGTGTAAGTGGGTAATATTGACGGGAAACACCCAAAAAAATCCAGACAACCTTATGTCATTTCCATTCAAAAGCCCTCTGTTTGGACAAGGTACAAATCGATGCAGCTTTACCTGAATGATCAGATTTTCGACCAACGTCCACCCTTATTCCCAAGACACTTGATCTAATCTCTGAGTAGGTGGTGAAGGCATTAAATTCGAAAGCCTTAAGCGCCGTCTGCTGTGTAACTTCGGCACTGTCTGAGATGTTCACCCAAGCAGTATGATTAATTCCTTCCAAGAATATCTGGCCGTTGGACTGTAGGAGCAATAATTAGTTTAAATTATTTATGCATTAGTCTACATCGTAATGTCCTGCAGTACCATAGAACATCATGTTCTTGGTTAAATCCCATATGTTTGCAAAGTAAGGTAACAATTTAAAAGAAATATCAAAATAAATCTTACTTTTTCTATAAACACTTACTTTTATTGTGAAGTGACTCTTCTCTGTCTTATTTACTACCAATCTGGTATTCTTTGGAACTCTCAAGTACAACATTATTTCCTTTTCAGAGACCGCATGAAACAAAACATGCCTGAAAAAATAACAGCAGAACATTTTAACTGAACTACTAAGCAGGCTGTACTTATAACTATTCAATATCAAAGACAGTGGGTGTTAAAAACCTCTTACCTAATATTAGCAACATCAGGAATATTGATTATGTGCAATTCCTTCTCACCTACTGAACTGCCCATGGAGCAGAATTGCAGCGACAAGGGCACTCTAAACTGCATGCAGTTTAAAGAGCAGATTTCTAATGGAAAAAAAAATGGAAATGTGTAGAAGAAACTGTGGTAGAAGACAATCCTCAAGCAAGGCCACAATGCAAAAACCTGTGTCAAATGAACGTGGCTTCTAAAGATGCATTACAAGTATTCTTTACTATCTGAAACTTGGCAAAAATTCTTTTAAAATATTGAAAAGTGCCAGTTGTGATCACTCTTAATATATGTCATATCTGTGGTAGTTTTAAATTGTTTTTTCCCTGCAGTAATAACTTACCTGATCTTCCAGTAAACAGGATGTTTTTTTGGTCTTTAACAGTAGTGAAAGAAGTCACTCCTCCAAACTTTTCTGTGGCCCAGGTCAAAAGGTCTTTGACATTTGAGGGGATGTTTCTGTTCAATGGTTTTTCCACACCAAAGATCAATTCAATATTGGACTCCTGTGAAGTAGAGCAATCATAGTTTTTTTTTTTTTTTTACATGAACACATTCTGTATGTTTCTATATGTACAACATCAGATTACAGCAGCATGGTGCCACAGCAAGTCAACAAGTAGTGCTGCTGCTTCACGGTGCCTGGGTGGTGTGAAAGATCATGGGTTCAATCCTTGCTTTATCTGTGTAGAGCTTGCATCCTCTCCTGCATCTGCATAGGTTTTCCTCAACAGTTCAGGTAAACTGGTGATTCTAAAATGCCCCTGATGTGTGAATGTATTGCTATCCTGGGATGCACCAGTGTCCTGTCAAGCTTGATTTTTGGATAGGCTCAGGACAAGTGGTTATTAAACTTAGATGGATAGATGAGATTAGTGGTTTAGTAGCACCAGCTGCCAATGAATGATGGCACTCATACAAACATGCCAAATAAACAAAGTATACCATACCCCATCTGCAAAGAATGTACATGGAACATTAGTTCTAAAAAATGTAGCATGTTGAAAGTGCATTACTTTCCTCCTGTAAAAAAACTTTCAGTTTCAAAATTCCCAAATGTGCGTTTTTAATTTCCCCAACAGCTTATTCTCCACAAGAATATCCAAAACTTCCGAAAAGACTATGTTAAAGGAAAACTTTGCACAAGTGCGGCGATGAAGCTCTGGCTTAACTTCTCCAAAAACAGGCCCCTGCCACACTGTGACGTATACCTGATAATGATGAATCACTGAGATCACAGGATTTGGGGTCCTTGTAGAGTGATGAAGGAGAAGTGTGGAAGTATGAGGAAACTAACACTTATCACCCTGCTTTTATTTCAGGACCCTACAGCTCATATTTTTCCCCTTCTGTCCATCCTCATGGCAACTCATGGTGAGTGAGTCAGATAAGCTGTCTCTTTAAAGCTATTCAAACAGCACTCACACCGAGCACAACCAAACGTGGTAGCTCCATTTTTTCCCGTCTTTGTTCCTGGAGCCAGACCTTTTCAAAAGGAGGTTTATTATGGTGAAGCGTCCATCGGGTCTCACCACGCAACCCTGCTGGAGCCAAACGCTTTCCTGCGCTTCCTGAGCGGGAAACGGAAATTAGACTTTAACTTTGTGCGTCAATGTGGCCTGCTGTAGTCTGACTCTATATATACATCTATGAGCTTATGGCATCCCCTGTCCCAGCCCCGCTTTCTTTTACTCAGTCTTGATCATAGACTGAGATAATGGGGTAAAAAGACTATTTATTGTTGTGTCGCTACCCTTATTTCTGCACTACTGCGGATACTATGGTGTAATGAGTTAAATCTGTTGGCAGAAAGTCAGCTGTGTCAGGTTATAATTTGAGTTTAGCCGTGAGACCTTGGTTACCCTGTATACCGCGTTATCTCGATTGACATGAGACCTTGGCGCAACAAGAATTTCTTTTTTTTTTTTTTGAAAAACAGCCTGGAAAAAAATCTCTCTGTACTGTGTCAGCCTGTTATAGAACGACATCTGCAAGATATTCCATTGATGTTTTTAAGTATAAAGGTCAATCCACCATGGGAGGAGAATGGAGGGGTCCTGAATATTTTGGTGTTTTTTAGAAGCTTCAGTATTACATGGTTTTGCCATCGGTAATATAGACTTAATTTATAGTTCTTGTTTTCCTTTTTCTTTCCTCAGCACTTTTTTGTCACTATAGCCATTTAACTATTACATTATTTCAACCCGGGGGGGTGGTACAGTTGGTTTGCCCTGTGCATCCTCTCCGGTGGGTCTGGGGTTCAAGTCCCGCTTGGGGTGCCTTGTGATGGACTGGTGTCCTGTCCTGGGTGTGTCCCCTCCCCCTCCAGCCTTGTACCCTGTGTTGCTGGGTTAGGCTCTGGTTCGCCGCTCGGGACAAGCAGTGTGTGTGTGTGTGTGTGATTAGTTCAACACAAATGGTCTTTCAGCTTTATAGAGGATGAAGATTTCCACAAGAAGGACTAAAAGCTGCAACAGAAAGAATGATGAGAAATGGAAAATCTCTTCCCTGATGATGGTACGGATAGTGTTGCCTGTTCCCTTTTCTTACAGACAGTTTTACGAATCTTTGCTGTGTTTTCCTTATTGGACCTACAATACCATTTTCCTCCAATTTTCTCTGTCACTGCATCAGGTCCTCTTGAGCTTTCCTGCAAGCTGATGGATGGACCTTTATTCAAAGTATATAACTGTATAATTCAAATTTAATGATATAATATAAATTACTGCTTGTTGCAATAACAGAAAAGGTGTTCTCCAGGAGTGTAGCTGCAGCACATTTCTTTGGCAGCTTTGCCTGAAACACTGTGCAAAGTCTAAGTAAAACCATGAAAGGACTGGAAATATTGTGTTAAGCTTTTCAGTTTTGGGTCTCGGTTGAAGACTGTTGGTTCAAGTCTCAACCAGGAATGAGGTGATGTACCCTTGACCAAGGCATACTGAATATCCTGAACTGCTACTATAAAACATCAAGCCAAATGAATGGGTAAAAATTCAATGTTTCTAAGGCCCGAATAGAAAATAAACCTAAGTGACTAAATAATATCAGTTTAAAAAACATCAACTACTAAAATGTAGAGAAACAAACAGAACTTGAAGAGTCCCTCAGATGTATTCTCTCTGGATGTCTCATAATCTACCATCTCAGGAGAAAGTCAACCAGCCTCTTGTCACTTTTGCTTGTTTGTTTTAGAGGAACTGAAATGTGAAGACAAGTACATGAAAGCTGAAAAGAACAGATGAAAAAACAATAGTAAGGGAGTGGAAGTCTGCAGGATAATTGTTGATAAAAGGGTTTTGTCTCCTGGGGTAACAAGGTTACAAGGTGGCACGCAGGATATCACCACGTGGAAAGGAAAATGGTCGGAATGGGAAGGGCTTAGGTAAACTTCCTTCCCTGAGCCTCATTTTGTAGACTGAATGGTGTCCCTGGAAGGCAGCTGATGTCATTAAACCTTACAGAAATGGAGCCTTTAGTGTGGCCACTAGGATTATATTGTAAACAAGTGTGGCAAACGTATGTCACGTGTTACCATTTATCAGTCATGGCCTAAGGGAGGAGTTGGCACAGGCATCATCTCACTCAGAATGGAGGTCATATCTGACATCTTTCCCGAAACAGACATTACTCTGCGCTCTTATCAAGGGAAAGGTTGAAGGTCACAGCCTTGCAACAGCATTTCAGGTGGTGTTTATGTTGCTTATGCCCTTAAATGCCATTTAAAATACCAGATCTTTGCTTTTAACATAAAATGAGCTTTGGAAGGCAATAAGTTGTCAGACGCTCCTGGACACTGAAGTATTGAAAACAGTCCCACCTGAATTTCCATTGCCCACCAGTTAATTAAACAGAAACATGAGGTCTTAACAGCATGCATCCACTATTTCTTATTCTCACTCACATTGTTAACGTTAGTAATGTTCTTGCGTGACATTTCAAATTACTTGCTAATTTTATTACGCCATTTTTGTGTCCATATTAGAATCTTTGCCAAATGAATAAATAATACCAACAATAGCAATAACATGGCAGAAGGAAGAAATAACCATTTTCTACTACTGCTGTTATTGCATTGCTTAAGCATTGCTTAAACATTGCAGCATATTCTGGGAAATGAAGCTATAAATCCTAGTCCTAAGGAACAGTGCTGGATACTTTCAATGCCATTTTGCAAAGGTACTCAAGCTCTCACTACTTCTGTCACTTCATACATATTTTATTGCACATTAGGGCATGCTGTTACAGCTGAGCTTCATTAGACCATGACTACATCATCATGTTTTCACTGAAAACAGAAGCAGTTATAATTTACCCCAAGAAAGGTTGGCTGGGTGTTCCTATCGCACAATATTGTTGCACACAGTGAATTTACATTCCTGATGTGTAACACCTCACTTTTATACAACTTAACAATGGTACTTGCTACACAACAGCAGCCTCTTCTCCTCTCTGCACTCTAGGTTGTTTCTGATTAGTCAGTTAATCCCCCCCATCACCTATGGATCCCCCACATATACCCCTGCATTAGTGACAGGGAGACTTTGTTATCAGAGTTAGCACCTGAAACACTCTGGCATTTTTTTCTGCCAAAAGCATACATATAGTCTTTTTTTATCATTTGTTAATTACTGATGTTTTGTCCAGGCAACACTTCTGCCAAAGACTCGGGAGGTCTGGATGTGCTAACGCTCTCTGAAATTCCCAGCAAAATCCTCGGCATTGTTTAATTAAAACATTTATTAAATTCCGCTTTAGAATGTGGGGCACAATAAAAATAGAATAGGGAAATTGATTCACTGAGCAAATAAATCGAACCAGCTCGAATAATTTCACTGAAGGGAAAAGAGAGGCGAGCAAGAGAAATAGGAGCAAACAGTACTTACAATATGGGTGACATTTTCATTACTCAGAGCAGTAACAGAAACAGGCATCTTGGTGTTGCTGCTGACAACCAAGTGGGCCGGCTTGCCGATAGTCAGGTTGAGCAATACAGAGGGGTTCTACAAAGAAACAAGAAAATTAAAATTAGACTCGCAACAATTAATCTTAACAGCCCTTCATTCCTTCCTTTTGATCTCTTTCTAAATCAATTCAGTTTGAAGCGGCAGGAAGCGAGGAACGCATTTGCTCTTTCCAGCAGGCTTTCCACATACCTATAATCCTTTCGCAAAATATATACATAAAAATATGGTGCAGTAACAGTTCAGCAAATTCCCACAAGAAAACTGTCATGATTACAGAGAAAAATGCTGTTGACAACCATAAATAGTTCTGGGTCAGTTTGAACAAAATGAACTAGTCAGTCAGGTAAAAATCGGGGTGTTTCATTCTCCTATTGTATGTGTATA
Source organism: Scleropages formosus (assembly GCF_900964775.1). Classification (NCBI taxonomy): domain Eukaryota; kingdom Metazoa; phylum Chordata; class Actinopteri; order Osteoglossiformes; family Osteoglossidae; genus Scleropages; species Scleropages formosus. Next base: position 11,532,399 of record NC_041811.1, read on the forward strand.
GGAATGTTTCATTCTTCTGTGGTGTACAAGCAGCTGTGTTTATTAGTATGCATATTGCAGCAACTTGATGTCATCTCAAAAATACACACACTGGCTGAAGCCGCCTGTCCCGAGTGGAGTTGCAGTGAGCAGGAGCCTAAACCGGCAACAGAGGGGGTAGGGCTGGAGGGGGAGGGGAAACACTCAAGGCGGGATGCCAGTCTGTCACAAGGCACCCCAAGTGGGACTCAGACCCGCCAGAGAGCAGGACCCGGCCAAGCCTGCTGAGCCACCATGCCCCCCCATCTCAAAAATACATGCATACATACACACAGAGGCTGAAGCCGCTTGTCCCAAACAGGGTCGGGGCGAGTCGGAGCCTAACCCGGCAACACAGGGCATAAGGCTGGGGGGGGGGGGGGCACACCCAGGACAGGACACTAGTCTGTCATAGGGCACCCCAAGCAGGACTCGAACCCCAGACCTGCCAGAGAGCAGGTGCTGGGCAAACCCGCTGCACCACCAAACCCCCCTATCTCAAAAATATTCATCATTAAATATGGATAGGACAAGTTTATTTACACTATATTCAGAAGTGTCAAGTTATGACAAAACACATAACTTTCTTTCAAATTCAGGCCATTCAATACTGTTCGCTGCTTTCAGTACAGTGCCATATGGGACTATTATAAAGCACAGATAACAAGAGTACCAAAAATGCAAATAGTTTCTATTTTGAAGGATGAAAACCGTAAATACTGTTTTCCTTGTAAGATCAAGCTGTAGTGTTGCTTGCTCCCAAGTTTATTCTCACTGAAAAGAACTGGTCACAGTTCATACTGAATGGACACTGAGGCATAGTGACCATAATCAGACACAATGCCAGGTCTGTGTGATAACTTCAAGTAGGTTTACAGCGATCCTCCCAAACAAGCTGCTGACCCACATCTTACAATCAGAGGCTACAACATATTGAACTTGCAAAGTCAGCTGTCTTCTTCAGTTTGCAATAGGGAAGCCCAGTAGCTTTTTCAAGGTCCGTGCTTCATGTTCCGAGTGAGGGGAAAAACGTTCCACAGGAAACTCACCTTCCCTTTGGACTTTAGCGTAAACTAAGACAATGCATATTTCTGTGCATTCAGCCTGTACAAATATGTTTCTCAAAAGCAGTGCCGTGAAAATGCAATTTCTACCAGCATCTTTGGAGGCGTAAGGGTATTCTTATAATCTGCTTCACCCTACATTACACCTTTCTAGGACGTGCCAATTCCAAGCAAAAAGGTTAACACTAGATTGATTAGTTAAGGCAGAACATGCCAAGTTGGAGACGCGCAAGCCCAAGGTTGCTTGTGGACCACTGATAGGCAAGGCTCCTTCCAGTTCCCATGGTGACCTCTTGTGCTGGAGGTCAGGATTTTCCACAGAGAGTCCCCAGCCTCTTCTCCTCTCAACACTGACAAGAATGTAAACACCAGCACTTTATCTACCACCTCGCAGTGGTTGACTAGCATGACTTGAACACAATCTGCATGCTTACGATCCGAATATTTGTCTCGCCTTGTATGGAGAACTATCGGCTGAAGCAGGTTTTCTAAAGAAACTGCTTCTGCCAGACTGAACTCATTCTCTGAACACAGCCCACGCCATGAGTAAATTTCTGGATTAAAAGGTAGCCTCTCCTGACAAGCTGCTCACCCTAAACCTCCTACCTAAACTGTTCGACACTTCATGCTTTTCTGAGTTTTTTCTGCTGATTTCTTTTCACAATTCCCCCTCTCTCTAGAAGCTTTCAAACTGAGCTGATCTTCATGCTGCAAACCTTTTTTCTAGGAACGTAAAAGGGAAAGCAACCAAGGTCCCCATTCAGTGCTGAGTTAATGATGAGAAGAATGCCTTAGTCCCATTACCCCTCCATTATCTTCATTAGGGCACAATTTTCCTTATTCTATGCCCTAAATGCACCGGGTAGGAGGGGATTAATGGTGGTGTGGGAGAGACAGGGGCTCTTTACTATGGTAACAAAAATTAGATTGCACAGTTCCTTCGTCTTCCATGTTAATTTATAACTCTACTTGTTATCCTTCGTACAACTGAAAGGCCCTCGGTCATTGTTGTTCTCCCTGAGAAAAACGACTTAAGCAGAGAAAGATTCGAGCTTGCAGTGTGTGTGTGTGTGTGTGTGTGTGTGTGTGTGTGTGTGTGTGACAGGAGCTGTAGTCCTGTTTCACTTTTATTAAACCAACTCTCTGTTGCCCGCTGCTGCAAGCTAACATTCCAAGAGCCAATTTGAGCTCTGTTAGCAAGCAGCGCTGGGTGCCGCAAGATATGGCGACCCACCACTGAGCCAATAAAACCACTCCACAGCCCGCTCAATCCATTGGGTATCCTACGCTGTGTAGCACAACTGCCATCATCAGGTCATTTGGAACAATTATTAGGCAACTTTGACAGACGGATACCAATAAAAGCAGCAACATGCATGCAGCTGCAGTACTTTAGCAAAAGCTTCTGAGTAAATACACTGTCATCACCAGGATTCACAAGTTCTGAGCTTTGATTCAGGGTACATATATTTACATTTAAGCACAAGTGAAACAGTTTTCATATTCTACTAGCGGATACAGAACAATTCTGCAAAAAATAAAAACCCATTTTAATACATTTTAATCCTAAAGCTAAACTGCTAAAGTTTTTTTCCCGCTGGAAAAAAAATGTTGACATCTTTTTTCACAGTAAAACATTTTTTGAACCAAGAACCCATTGTCCGCATGAGCACTATTCAATAAACTCCATGCAGACTGTCTTTGAATTGACTGCACAGGAGGGAGGTAGACAGAACACTGATAGCTGATTCACAGGAAGTCCAGCAGAACATTCTTCCTTGCTTATGTCCTGAAACTGCTACTCCCCAAACCATTTTTGGGGCTTGATGACACTTAGGTTACTCATTCATTGTTTGGGTGCCAAGACAAGAAAAAACTGGTGATTAACTTCTGATCTATTCTGATCACCAAAGGCTAAAAGTCCATTGTGTGAGGAGTAAACATCGATGTATACTATACTAATTATTATTTACCAATATCTATCTTATGCCTTTGTCTGGGGTAAAGTTTCTATATTAAGCTCACAAAAATTTACCCATTTACTTACAGTGACATGCTCATTCATGCAACTGAAAAAAATTTACTTTTTTAATTCAAAGTAAGCACCTTCCTCTAAAATACTAATGCAGGAGCAAGGATCCACACCTGGGTCTTTTCAATTACATGGTCTAAGCACTGCAACACCCACTCCCTCGTATTTTGGGTTGCAAATCTGAAATTAAAAAAGCAGCAGGAAACAATCAACCGAATAATGTTTTTCGGAAAACAGCTCCTCCCTTTTTCTCTTGTTGCCCCTCCATGTCCCCGTACACTTTACTGGCTTTAACAATGAGTGGTACAACCCCTTATTACTCAGCCTTGCTATTTTTGTTTCTGGGCTTATTTAAGAGAACCGATTTCTTTTCGGGAATGCTTTTCTTTTCTGATTTTTTTTATTTTTTCTGACTTTGATGATGCAGAGTTTCTTCCTATTATCCCATTATTCTTTCTGCTGCCTCTTAGTCAAGACACAGCTGGAATCTCAGCATTGTGCCGGGGGAGGCAAGCATCGATGGAGACTGCAGCACTCTACAGCCTTCAACTTTCATCCCAGTAACGTATACACACACAAAGAGACACAGTAAAATTACCACACATGTATCCAGCATTGCCCCCTCACACCACTTTCTTATATCCAACAACTACAATCCACTACTTCCATCTCATTACAGAAACATTGAAGGATTCCTTCAGGGTCACATCTGCAGAGCAGGTCACATCATCCCTCTTTCGGGGAATGTGACTGGCCTGAGTGCTTCCTGGAAGGCAGGTAGCTTAAAACCTGTCCATCACAGCTGAGACAGATATACAGGTATACACAAACTCATTTTGAGCACTACTGTGGAGCATTTTTTAAAACATATGCTTCCAGGCTACTCATACTTAAATTTTCCCATCATAAAAGTGCAAAGATGTCTATGGAGCTGTTTTAATTTACATCATTTTCATTTCAACCAGCTTTTTACGTTTTTATTTAATAATAAAACTCAGAAATGCAATGGTGCATTTAAGCTGTGCTACTGTATTTATAACTTTAACTATCAGAGAAATATCACCTCTTAATTGGAAAGAATTCAAATGTGCTGCTGCCTTTTTCACACCCAGTTGAGAACACCCTGTGCTATGAGCCTAAAATCTGTTACAGACGCTACATCCTTGAGACACATATGCCAGCATCTTGACAGCTTTAGGAAATTCATATGGTGAATGTCACACTGCCTAATGAATGGAAGGACTCCAGTTATTTATGTTTTAGTGAAGACAATAAGAATCTATTATCACTGGATCATTTGAAGGGGTGAAAATGAGTGGGGAGGTACAATGCTTTATTTTCAGATGGGGTAAGTAGACATTGACTTGGAATGAAAGGCTCCCCCTTCGTCATTTCTACCAGTTCAAATGAACCTGACTGGTGCCCCTTGTCCCACTATAAGGTACATATTGAATTTAATATAGTAAAGCTCCCACCATAAGTCCCGGTTACATACTGTTCACAAGTAATTGACTGGTCAGAAGAGGTGTCAGACACACCTAATTAAAAAAACTTTCATTTGCCCACTATTAACAACTGAGGGAATTCATGAACTCTCAACATTAATATGCATTCATGGAGTTTTATCACTCTGATTGTATCAACTGTAACTTATTCTGGAATATCATTTAAATAAGAAATATATTTTGAGAGTATCTAACAATTCCAAAGATGGAAGCTTCACAGAAGTCTTTATGTATATCAATTCTTTCTCGAGTCCTCTCGCTGAGTAAATGTATTAGAAGGGTTATTAATGTTTACACAGATTTTAAACACTATGCACAATAAATTTTTATCTCAATTGTTGAAATGAATAGACAACATTTTGTATGCAAGAATCAAAAGATTTGAAAGACTATTAACTGATATCTCCAGTGCAATGCAACACTATTTTTTGTTTGTTTTTTTTTTCTTTTTACTTTGCCTCTCATTTTACAGTTTATGAACAGACCTGCTGGATACCACTGGTTGCCATATGAATTCCATTTTACAGTCAATGGCATGCAGTAAAACAAGAGACTGACTTTTTTCATTACACACATCTTGCAATGTGATGAATTAGTGATTTGACTTACACTGTCATCACTGGTGCTGAACTCCAAGTTCAGGACATGCACCTCAAGCCCGTCCTTGTTGTAGCTGCTCTGGCAGCATGGGAATACATCATGGTGTACAGTGATCCACTCGTTCCCATTCCCAGGTATTTCCACAGGCTTGCAGGTGTTGTGAGATTCTGTACATGGAAGAGTGTAAGGGAAGGGAGGCTGAGGTCAGCTGTTCAAACATACACATTTTTTCTTCTCCCACACTGTTGAGTTCCTCTGTATTCATCTAGCCTCAAAATTAAGAGTGCTTGAAACAGTATTAGAATTAAATTATTATAGAAAATGTACTAGAATATAACATTTTTATTACTGTCAGTTTTTGCTGATGCTAAACACTAGTGCAGTGCTGAATGACAACAAGCTACAGTAGCTACGTGACTGTGAGGCCATATCTGCAGGATAGGAAAACTCCTAGGGTTAGCTGGGAAACTTTTCAGGTTAGTTGGAAAACTCGTTGTCATGCACTGCTTTAAATCAAACAGACGTTTCGCAGTGCCTGGAGTTCCCTCTGATTCTACTCATTTTCTGAGGGTCACTTAAGGTCTGCTGATTTATTTCAGGCGTCTGCGAGATGTGTCTCATATGCGTGTCAGGGAGGATAGTGTCGAAGCACAAGAATGAGAGCTGCCAAAATAATTTATTTTCTTTATTTGCCAAGGTTTTTCTTTTTTGTCCTCCAGGGAGTATCCTGTTGGTGGCCAATAAATATTCACCAAAATTTAAACAGCGTCCTTCCTCAGGAAGATCGAGGTCAACTGTCATTTCCTTCGCAATCTCCAGGCCAACCAGTTCCCTCCTTGAATGAATTTGTGGCCGTGAATTATAGAGGGCCCAAAAGGGCCTTTATCTGAAGCGCATGGTGTCATCAGCAAGTGTGGCACTGGGAAAACATGACAGTTTGGACTGGATTTCCAGTCAGTTCGGTCTCACTGAGGTGTCCGAGCATCCCAGATAGATGTGACTTTTGTCATAGTGAAAACAGCATGCTTACAGAACACACAAAATTAAACATTGAGTATTAAAATAAAATCAATTTTAAAAAATTAAATCTGAAAAAAAATATTAAAAAGTACAGTGTACGAATGACCTAGGAACTTAGTCAAACTACTATGTATATTACTTTTCCATATCATTTCTCCTGACATATTTTTATCATATTTTTATGTCTTTTCTCTTGCCATCTTAAATGTATTATGTATATTGGCGTTGAAAGTGATAAAGTTTAAATCCGTAAATCCCTCTGGAAATAGATAAGCAAATAAACTGTTTTACTGATAATACCACTAGTACTGACACAACAATAACAGTAAAAATAATAATTTGATCAAAAATACATGCCAGCAGTATGGATATCCAGATTTGTCAGACAAAAATGAAAATTCTAAAGGACAGGTTATATTTTTATATTTGTATATACTTGTAATATTTGTAAAGGAAACCATATTACTAAAATTTCACACATGAACAGTGGGGCATTCAAAATTATATGGAATGATGATCTGATGATGGTAAAAAATATTGTTCAGAGAGAAATATAGGACAGATCTCTAAAAACTCCACTAAAGTCCAAAACATAAATGTGTTTTGAATGTCAAGAAACTGAGTATTTATCTGTAGTCTATACCTGTTCAGACATCACATTCAGGCAATTTTTCTTCTTTTTTATTATTTGTTCAGAAAGAGGTTTAGACAACTAGAGCTGTGGTGCCTAGGGTAAGGATGCAAGCTGGGAAATTGCTGTGTTCAGAGAAGCTCCCTTAGACTGTGAGGCCGTGTACACTGTCCTGTTGTACAGCTTCCTGTCTCCAAAGGCAGAAGGAAATACCTTGTTTAGACGACGTGCCATCAACAATAGGCATTGGCCAGGGCCCTGCTTTTGCCAAAGGGGCTGGGAGCTGTAAACAAGGTCTACACCAAAACTGTCCTCCAAATTTCTATGCTTCTCATCGCTGACATGCAGGTACTTTCTTCTGGAAGATTTTGCCTTTGTCCTTAGGCACAGGCATGTGTGTGTGTGTGTGTGTGTGTGTGTGTGTGTGTGTGTGTGTGTGTGTGTGTGTGTGTGCGTGTGTTTAGGTTCTCCCCTATATTCTCCTGAGGAGTCTAGCACTTAGAAGCACCCTTCAATCCAGGTCTTGACCCGGAAATGCCGACCATCTCGTCTAGCGATTCTGTCTTAAATGAGGCATAGGAGCTGCCAAATTCCCCTGCTTCACATTATCTTATTTTATCTGTATCTTCAATTTTCTTTTCCATGACAACATATGTTTATGTGACACCATTCCACTATGGCTGCGGTCTCTGGGAGGTGTGGGAGACCTGCAGAAGAGAGCAGCCGGCTACATGTGCACACGGCAGCATCCCGGCCACCTTGCAGTGTTTTTTCTTCAGGTTTGTCCGTTCTGCACTGCACTGCATTGTTTACACCACCTAATTTTTCCTCCAAGTTTGCTCTTTTCTGCTGCTGACTCTTCCTTATCATTCTCTTTAACCTCCTGACCCACTGTCCAGGTGAAATAAATGTCTCATTGGGCAGCTGTCTCCGAACCAATGTTGGCAAAACTCAGGAGGATTGTTCAAAATGAAAATGTACAAAAGGATAAACAGACTATGTTTTTATCCTGTACATCCACTCCACCCATTGCATCTGAGTGTTTTGGGAAATGCAGCTCACGGAATTCTAATATGTTTAGCTAGAACCAATTGACTTCTTCTGTAGACTCGAGTCTTGTCTAGGTGGGATTTCATACTAGAGGCTTTTATAAGCAGAGATCATATGCCGTTCAACAAATGTAACAGCATTAAGACTCCTACTCAAGATGAAACTTTCAGTGTAAATTTAATATTCTTCACAAATCCCCATGACCTCCAGACAATAAGCTGTATGACATAAACTGATAATTCCTTTATTGCATTATTACTCTGAAACCACTGCTCTATCCAGTTGTTGCTCAGCATTAAAAAACACAATGTGGCTCACTTTCGGAACATCTGAAGGAAGCCATCAAAAATAAGGATATTTTCTTTTTGATATGTGACCTGTTTCTTGTTTTATCCATTAAACTGTGGCATTGGTGATTTAGCAAAAAAGGTCCAATTTTGTCTCAAAGGGACTGATGACATTGCATTAACTGTTCAGTATGTGCAAATGCTTAAGCTTCACTGGGGGCCATAGTTCAATGGTACAGCAGAGCATAGTCTATGCTGACACAGAGGCTTAAACATAAAGCAGCAGGGCAGGGTGCGACAAATGTGGTACACACCAGGTGGAGTTCAGTAGATGCTTCTAGGAGGGCCCAACAAACTGTGTGCTACCATTGTCAGGGTGGGTGGAGCCAGAGGGCGGAGGACAGGGGGGTAAGGGGTGGAGGCAGTCAGCCCTGGGCTCTACACACCTATTGTCCAAGAGTTTCCTTGGCTGCAGACGGAGACCTAACCATCCACAGGAAGGTAAACAAGCTCTTATCAGGGCTCTGCAGAGGCTCTCTGCGTCCTCTGGCCTCTCAGCCGATCACCGTACCTCCGTTCTCCACCAAACCCTGCATTTTAATGTTTTCTCAATGGTAATAATTATTAGTATCTGAGGTGAGGCCTACCTTTGTGAACGGTTTTATTTTGTTTCTTGAATTTTTGTTTTTTATCTTTTCCTGTCTTTCTGGTCAGAGATGGATGGCAATATAAACACCTTTCTGCACAAGTCTCGCGTTTACAAGGTTTGTGTCTGCCTTCGGGAGTCAATTAGCAGGACCTTTTCACTTCCAACACAACTGCAAGTACAAGTTTGGCATAGAGGGATCTGAGCTGGATGACTGTCTCTTCAACAGAGCTCTTTTCTCAGGTAGTCTGAATACCTTTTCCCACAATGTTCCTGTGGCATTCTCAGATGCGTCCAGTCTCGCTTCAGTAACCAAACTATATACACTACCAATGCAAAGAAAACAACATGTAATTATCCTAAGCCCTTGATCACATAACTCTTGGCTAGCTAGGGTCTCAGTCTTTGGCCTTTGGAGGTCCATCTTGCATCCTGCATCAGCTCACAGCATCTGATGACAGAAGTGTGACATAACTAACAGACCTGTCAGTGATAAGGTTCATTTGACTCTGTTCTTCTCCAATGACACCTGATAAAGGATTGTAAGTTGTCTGGAGGTCACATGGCTGCAGTACTGCGATGAGTGAGCTCACTGCTAAGTGTGGACATAACTTGATTACATTTAACTGCTATTCTGTGGTACATTTAAGCAAAGCAAAAAGTCATTAAGGAGGAAAACTGGGTAAAAGTTTATTAGATTTACTGGAAAGCTGCGGATCAAATGGGCACAGCATTATCCATTGGTCACCCCAGACCTCTAGGTATGCAGTGATATGTCAGTACAGTGGTTTTATCAGGGTACATGGCAGGCACTGTCACTGACACAAGACAGTGATACTCAGCACTCAGGAGGGATGGAGAGGAATGGAGGTTATCACAACCCACTGCAAATGAGCTGTTGAGGACTCACACTGTTGCCAGACCACCCAAGGGATCAGACCAATTGGCAGACCTAGAGGACATGAACAGTCCTAAGAGAGGAGGCTGGGGATTGGGGCTACTTAAACAGAATGGTTGTATCCCTGTTCAGCTGCAGGAAAATAAGAACACCAAGTGGTAACATACTGATCCTTATTCCCTTAGTTCTGAAGTTGGAACTTGGAATCCCACTACACAAACCCTAATTTCTATAATCTCAAAGGTCATCAACATCCAGTGTGTCACAAAACATGAACATCAGAGTTGATATCATCCTTAAAATAACACTCATGCTAAAGCACCTGCGCAGTGCTTCAAATCATTTGTAACGTGGAAATTAGGCAAAGACTGTTTTCTTACTAACTCCATCCTGGCTCTAGATAATTTGTCAAAAAAGACACATTGCAGCATTGTTTTGTGTTCATCACCTGATAGAACAGTCTTAAACCTTTACATAAAAATACATTTTTTTAGTGACAAAGTGGAGAGAACACAGTCAGCTCAAATACCAGAAAAAATGGGCACTCGGAAAAAGAACTGTTAATTGCAGCTATGAGATAGAAATCGGTCTCCAAGGGCGACAGCTGGTCGCGTCAGTAGGTCTCCCTGCCACCCAGTCTGGCCACTCGGAGCAAAAGTGCAGGGAAGTGGTTTATTTAGACTCCTGATGCCATATTTAAGTCAGTTTCTTTCTGTTTGTTTTTTTTTCTTTTCTTTTTCAGACCTTCTAAGAAACCGTTTGTCATCTCTTAGTCTCTTTGTGTCTTTATGGCCCATTTCCCTCTCTCTTCCTCTCTCTCTCTCTCTCGCTCTCTCACTCTCATGTGTCACTTCTCTCTGTTGGACTCCTTGCAACGATCTTGAATAGTTACATAATGTCCCGTCTTCCAAACTTTTGCTTCCTGAGGATGCCAGTCCTGTAACTCCCCAAGTACCTCCTCTGCAAGCCCTATTATCCTCTCCCGTGTTCCCCACCCACCCCAGCCGCCAGTCAGTCTCGTTCAAGATCATGCCCAACCATCCACCCCTCTCCACCCCCTCTCCACCTCCATTTCAAGCCCTTGATAATCGCTTTTGTACTTTTCCTTTAGCCCATGGACTGCAGACCGGAAGCCCCTTTGTAGGCAAGGCAGCCGGCCATGCTGCTGGATGCCAACACGCCAGCTCTGGGAACTGGCTCTGGGAAGCACTGCTTCTGAGACCAGAGGTTGGAGCCAAGGTGGGGGCTGCCCAAGGCACAACACCACTCTGCAACCATCTTTCTCCATACACCATAATTGTAGATCATCAGTGCAATCTAAATCTAATATAGTTGATGGATTAATTATCATTAAAGATGACAGTAGTGTTATAAAGTAATATATTGGTTTGATAATGATGCAACACAAAAAACACGATGCCAAATTAGCTGTTTTGCATAACGAGGCCATTCAGGAACAAGGGCACAATTTATAAACAATTTATTGTTGCACTGATAGCATCTGAAACTCCCAGTTCTCAAAACATTGGATACTCTGTAGAGTTGCTCTGTGGGTGATGTGCAAGCTGATTGTATTCTACAGTTTTGGATAAAATTAGACACATAAGGCCGCTTACCAACTGTGCCAGACATGTTTTTTTGCTAACTGAGATACAGTATATTATATATTGCTTGTTTCTTCAAAAAACAAGTGCAATTCTTTATAAAATAATAACATACTACCTGTTGTTTCACTTTGGAATATCTCTAAATAAAAATTCAACTTTCTTTGTGTGTTCATAGGTGAAAAAAATAAGGCTTAATGGAAAAAAAATCTGCAAAGAAAAAGCAAGTAAATACTTGAAACATTTTAAAACAAACCAAGCTTCTAGTTTGTTAAGTTCAAGTACTAAAACAAACATTAAACATATAACACCAAAACCCATGCAAAATCCCAAAACCCAAGACATTTTTAAAATAATTATTTGGCAGCACCTCCATAAGCAGAATGTCAGATGTGTGTAAATTATCGCACTGTAGATAACTGAGTCTATAAAACAAGACAAATACTACATTAAGTGCTTGTGCATTTCTATCTTTGAACATATAACAACGTAAACGGTTCTTTTTGGCAAACAGATCATTGGTCTCGGTTAAAGCAGGGCGAAAAAAGTACATAGTATGGCCACTGAGTTAATCTCTGAAGTGTTTCATTGATTAGTTTGTGGTAGAAATGATAGTTCTGTAAAGTTTTATATTGCAATTCATTATACCCAAGAGTGTTACAACACAGAGTACGCTTTCTGCAGACTGAAATTTTGAAATGTACTGCTGTTTGGGATATGTATGTACAGTAAGTCTGATATTAACTAACCCATGATTTTAATCTAAAAGCAACAATTTTTAGGATCAAAACAAGTGATTCAATGATAAAATATAATTCAAACCCATGAGGGTAAACAAACAGTACAAGTGTTCACTACAATTGCATGTTCACAATTAATAAGCTGTATTGATTTTTACACTATAATTTTGTGATTATTGCTTAAAGATTTCACAAAGTATATTTCCACTGAAATTCACAGATGCAAACTTATAGACCCCAGTTAGCACCTATACTGGGAAAACTGGTGTTACATTTTATAGCTTCAAATGTAACTAAATCCAAGGGTAATGCAAAAATTTGTCCTGACATTTATACTCTGAGGTCCTTGATGCATGTGGAGCACATGAGGTGTTACTGGGAGTTTTAGTTCTTCCCCACAAACAAACAAACTTACAGTCACACAACTGCTACCTCTTTGACTTACAAAGTAGCACAGGCAACTGCAGTGACTCACCTGAGGCTGCTATAGGTACGAGGAGCAAAAGGACGACAACCGCCGTGAACTCCATCCTTTCAAGTTCAGAGAAAGCTCGGTTTTGGAAGGAATGCGAGAGCACCTTGGTTGGTGTCGAGTGGTTCTCTGGAGCACAGGCTGTGCGACAGTGGCTGAGCAAGTGGTGGTTTTCCAAAGGGACAGAGATGCAAATCCAAGGGGCTGGGTCAGAGACAGAGCATGGACAGTTTGAAGGACTGCAGTGTCAAAGTTTTGAAAGATTTCATGCTTTGCAGGGTCATGTAATCTTATCTTCAAGTATGCCTTTAATAATCCAACATGTTCATCCTGTTTAGTATTTGCTCACAGCAAGAATTCTATCAGTCAGCAGCACAAAACCCACACGGTCATCATGACCTGGTACTTATCATCCATCACAAGCATAAAGACAACCTGTAACTTGTCCTGAGTCTTGTATTTCCTATTGCCACTACATACCTTGATTTTCAAGTTTATTGAGTTGCCCTGTTTTGTTTTTCCTTTTTCATACATCATTTTACAAAGAAAACACTTTCAAAAGCAGTTTCAGCCACTTTCATACACTATGCTACTTAAAAATGGAAATTGACATTTGGCATTGAATGTATAATACATATGTACACTTACAGTATATGTTCTTTTATGTGTATCCCGGTTTTTGTTACAACTGATGGCTTATCGTCTCTTGATTTATCTATTATTTGAATACACCGCAAAATTCAAATAATGTTGATTAAAGATTACTAGCTATAGTGTTATTTTAAATGGTGTTTAGCTGAACGTGTATTATTTGTATTATTCCCGCAAATTAAAAAATCTAAATAAAATATTAAAATACCTACAAAGATGTGTTCAATGATGCTAAAATTGATAATAGTGCTAGTTACTTTCGTTAAACAGCCACAGATGACAGTATTGATATATGATGTGTGGTTCTCAGCTTTTTCAGCACTTTTTTTTGTGACTGCTATCAGTGATTTTCAGTACTAAATCCAAATAGAATAAATATTGTAGTCATGCATCTCACTCTTTTTTAGGCTAAGATACATTTAATTTTGTACGAAAAAAGAAAAAGACATACAGTTTTTGACTGAAAGAGGTTTTAATTGTGAAACTCTTCAGTAAGTTAGGAGGTTCCTCAGGACCAAGAACAGAAACCTCTGATTTAAGACACATGTTGCCTCTGCAGGTTTCCAGCTTACATTGATTTATTACACACTTTTGTCCAAAGCACCTTCCAGTGAACGCTATGTAGTGTATCAGCCCATACACCTTATTCACCAAGGTGACTTACACTGCTAGATACAACACTTACAATGAGTCACTAATCCATACATCAGTGCAACACACTCTCTCTGTGTCACTCACACACCATGTGGAACATGAACAGCATGTCTTTGGACTGTGGGAAGAAACCAGAGCATCCAGAGGAAACCCACGCAGACACAGGGAGAACATGCAAACTCCACACAGACTGAGCAGGGATCAAACCCACATCTTCTTGCACAACCCAGGCACTGTGAGACAGCAGTGCTATTCAGTGTGTCTCTGTGCCAGCTTCTACATTAACTGTGTACAGTTAAAACTTTGTACTGGAAATATAGTATATATCATAAAATGTTATATTAAGTTCTATATTTATGAAGATTATCAACCATCATACCTGGCCAATAATGTGCTATCTACTGTTTAGTATTTATTAATATCAACATATCTATGGCGCAGTCCATCCACCCTGAAAACTGCTCTTTCATCCATCGTGACCAGCTTTTAATCAGTCAAAGGAACAATCAAGCAAAAACATAATTTCAGTGAATCAAAGGAATGCAACTGCAACTCCTTAAATTATTGCTTTTGCCTTATGTGCTTCAGGTCAAACACAACTCTTGATCCCAGATGAAAATCACAGTCGTGCTGTGAAGCAGCAGCGTTGGTTCACTGTGGATCAGAACACGGAGGCTGCGTGAACCAAGATTGCTTGGTTTGCAGCCATAATCTTTTTTCTATTAAACCATCATGTGCTGGGTCATGCCCAGGTCATCACATCCAACCCAGCATTCCAGGTTCAGCTCTAATCCAGTGTGTGTTCTCTACTGCTGTCTACTACATACTGTACCAGCACAGGTTACTTCAAACCCTTTATCCAAGCAAATGTTAGTAGCACTTTAAATCATGGGTGGCAGTGATTTCATTTAAATACCATATCCTACATTCCCTATGATAATTTAAGGTAGTAAAAACTCAGTGAGTGTGCCTCGCTGACAGTTAACAGATTGACACAGGCTATTTCATTATTATTATTATTATTATTATTATTATTATTATGCTCTTATAACAGTATATGATAAGGAAACAGGCTACTACTTTCAAGTTATAGGCTACTGACTGTAACTGGCCAGAAAAAAAAAAAAAAAGAAAAACTTATGTTCAGAAAGAAACGAGAAAGTATCCACGCAACGCATTCACTTTCTCCCATTTAATTTCATTTGTATATTAAATCAGTGTTCATTCGTATGTATAAACCCTGCCGACGTCGTCGCCTGTTTGTTTCTTTCCATGACAAAAATGTGAATTATTGACTTTACTACTACTACTACTAGGAGGAGTTACGTGTTCGACACGTGAGAACGGTTTGTCAAATATTTCGTCGTGGTCGCTTTTTTTTTCTTTTTCTTTTTTTTTTTTGGCATATCGTTTTTTCTTAACTTTAGCATGATTAAGATAAACATTCACGCATCGAGGTGGAAACAGTAAGTTACACTCCGTGGAAATATTCACGACACATCACAGTAAAACTCACCGGTCCGGACGACACACTCCGCACGCGCGCGGCGGCTTTAAACGTCTCGTGCTCTCGAACGGTCCCGCTCGAACTTGGGCGGCGCGAGCTCAGGCAGGCACGAGCTTCCGCGGGTGTTCACTCGCTCACGCGAAAGGAGCGCGCGGAGAGGCGGTGGGGGCAGTACGCTTTATATGGTCAAAGGACAAGGACAGAGACAAGGACAGGGACAACTACGGAAAAGAAGGCAATAATGAGGACAGGGGGGACAAGGAAAAGGACAAGAATTAAGACAGACACTAGCAGGGAGAGGGACGTGATACAAAAATTGGGACGGAGGCAGTGCAAGGTCAAAGACAGGGACAAGGTCAAGTCAAGAGAGGCTTTAGTGTCTTTTCAACCATATATATAACGAAACAACGTTCCTCCAGGACCATATGGTGCTACATAAAACAACACAATTAGCGACACAAACTACATAAAGTGCGTGTGTGCAAGACTTGTGCAGACAGTGTTAGACACTGCAACAATTACTAGAACAGGACAATAATTACTAAACCAGGACAACAGTTGCAGTGTTAGTCCTGTGTGTTGAGGAGTCTGACAGCTTTGGGGAATAAACTGTTCCACAGTCTGGCCGTGAGGCCCAAATGCTTCGGTACCTTTCGCCGGACGGGAGGAGGGTGAAGAGTTTGTGTGAGGGGTGTGTGGGGTCATCCACAATGCTGGTGGCCTTGCGGATGCAGGGTGTGGTGTAAATGTCTATGATGTAGGGAAGAGAGACCCCGATGATCTTCTCCGCTGTCCTCGCTGTCCGCTGCAGGGTCTTGCGATCCGAAACGGTGCAATTTCCAAACCAGGCAGTGATGCAGCTGCTCGGGATGCTCTCGATAGTCCCTCTGTAGAATGTGGTGAGGATGGGTGGTGGGAGATGGGCTTTCCTCAACCTTTGCAGAAAGTAGAGACTCTTCTGGGCTTTCTTGGCTATGGTGCTGGTGTTAAGGGACCAAGTGAGGTTCTCCGCCAGGTGAACACCGAGGAATTTGGTTCTTTTGAGGATCTCCATGGGGGAGCCATCTATGTTCAGCGGAGAGTGGTCACTCCGTGCTCTCCTGAAGTCAACAAAGGGAAGGGGCTATGACAGGGATAAGGACAGGAACAATTAGAAGGTCACTTCAAGGTCAACATTGCCCCCCCACATCGGTGCATTATCCCTAATATGATGCCAGACCATCTACTCTGTGTGTGTGTGCATGTAAGAGAGCAGGTTACATAAACCAATTATCGTATCATTGTATCAATTATTGTCTTGTAATATATTATGTCAATGACCTTCGTTGCTGAGTTACTGCAATGAAGTGGCCAGTTTTGAAAACCAAGTTCATACGTTTCTGTATTTTTAATATACTGTGCATCAGAGAGTGTTTAAACGTGCCCAAGAGAATTCTCCAATTCTATTGTTAAATATATGCAAGAATTTCACAGTTTCAGCGAAGCGGTTGCAAACCTAGTACCGGCACACAGTTCTATCCACACTGTTCTTTACAAATCTGTGTTTGTAAATGGGTGAACGTGTGCAGTGAAAAATGTGTGCATTTCATCCACCCACTTCTGATAAAAGAAATATTAGCGCTTCCTGAAAGAGAAAGTCAAAATTGTGACGGTTTGAAAATGCATCGAATGCGAACGAACACCTGCCGTACACTACAATTGCCGCCATTTACGAACGCTTCAAGCGCCGCGGAGTATGAAATGTGCCGAAAAAATGTAAAGCCATCGTTCCCTGTGTCATTTCATGTCCCCTGAAAGTAAGCGCCACATATTCTTTTTAATAATAGCACACTCTACTGCGGTGTGCTATGTGTGGCACTGTGAATTTCCCCATGAAAGCCTATGAATACATCAATATGTTACTGACGCATTTTCACCAATATCGACCCCATACTTTTATAGCACTGAGGCAATTTTCACACAGAGGCTGGAGAGTGGTAAGGTTGAACATAAGTAAACACCCACAAATACATGTGATATTGGCCATTCTTCAGCGCAGGCAACGGAGAAGATAAACAAGTGTGTAGGCGAAGCCGTGCAGACACCTTACTGGTTAACGTGAAACATCTGCAGAGGCTGGTGGGGGAAAGTGAACGAGGTCTCTCCAAGCTGACACCATAGCTTGGGAATGGCTCCGTGCGCTTGAATAACAGGAAACATTCTGGGGGCCGCGGGTCACCGTCCGGAGCCACGAGGGGTCCGACATTGGGTGGTGACGTGTTTCCAGGTCATCGGCGAAAAAAAAAAAGAAAGAAACAGCTGATACCATGCAGAATTTTATTTTTCTCAATTTTTCTAACCCAGCTCCACCCATTATATTTCATTTGTTCATGAGATACTGGAAGCGGTGGCACAGCAGGTAGCACTGGTGCCTCAAAGCTTACTGGACGTGAGTTCAGACATGGGTCCGAACCCAGCTCAGTTTGTGCGGAGTTGGCATGTTCTCCGTATGTTTGTGCGTGCTTTCTCCAGGTGCTCCACGGAGGTGTGTTTCAGGTGGAATTGTCCATTTTGTGTGTGTGTGTGTGTGTGTGTGTGTGTGACTGCAGTGTGATGGCAACCCATCTACATCTTGCGCTTCTAGGACAGGCTCTGGGCCACCCAACATCGGAAAAGCTATCATCAATGATGGATGGATATTATAGAAGTCTTTATTTGCTTTTCTTATCTTATCTCTGTGCTATTTGTATGTGTCAAATCGATCAGTAAAGGATAAAATTAATAACTTCAATGAATAACAGCAATTATAAGCGCGAGCTGAGAACGAGTTGCTAACCGACATCGGCCACATTCTTTGCAGTTCGCTGCCCTTTCATAACGCCTACGGGTCGATGTAACTCGCCGCCAACCGACTACTCCGCCACCCACCTCCAAGGACGGTCTGTGAAAGAACTAGAAGGTTCCCTGAAGTGAGAGACTCATGTTGTCTAGCTTTCAACTCCGCTAAGCCCACTTACCGAGGCCTCACAGCTGAAGTCTTGCACGTTGCTGTAATGGTCCCACGATGGCTTTCACACTGCTGGAAAATGGCGTTGAGTTTATGACTTAGTTCAGGGTGTGTACACTGAGTTATATTAATACAGTGGTCAGTCTGAGTATCAAATTGACATTAATTTAGTTGATGTGCTGCCATTTACAAGGGGCTATTTCCACATGTGACCCTCCGTTGACAGCTATGCAGAACTATTTTCCTCTCATCATTTTCATCTGTACAGTCATTTATCTGTACAGAAAATGTTCCTTGCATCTAAATTTCTGCATCTGCCACATGCTTTTCTATAAAGCAACATGCAGCCTAGAGTAAGCAAAGTGCCTTTTGAAGCAGTGGGCTTAGATACATATGTATGATTATTGAAGCACAGCTTGCTTTTTTCAGTGCAGCCATTGTCACATCATACCGCACATCTCAAAGAGGCGATCTGTGAAAGTGACGCGCAAACAGAAAAACACGTAGACGATAAGTAATAGGTGATGAAGCACTTGCAGTGATTTCAGGATCTCAGCAGGGAAATTGGTCCAAAACAGATGAGTTCTGAGACTCTCCTTGAAGGCTGGAAGGGATTCAGCAGTTCAGAGGAACAGGGGTGTTCATTCCACCTCCACCGGGACAAAAACTGAGAACCGATGGACAGCACATTACGATACATAATAAATGTATTATGGACACTTATACACTCATAACCAGCCACAAGAGAGCAATGCATATAGTATGGCCAACCAAGAAAGAGGACAGAAGTTAGTAAATGTGATGTCATGCGTTTGACTTTTGTGTCATCTTTGTTTCTATAAATAATTAAATAAATCAATAAAAAAATGATTACTGGGTTGGAGAAAAGAGGGAGGAATACTTGCCCTTCCCTCATTACGAAACTGTTCAAGCTCAGTGAAACTGCATGGTGACTGTTACCAGACTGACCCTTCAAGTCATTGTAAAAATGGTAAATGGGACTTGACTGAGGGCTCTGACTAAGCCATCTCTTCCCGTTCTTCCAATCTTCCACCTTCAAACACGGTATGGTTGCTTTGCCATTCTGCTTTGGGTCACTGTCATAATGAGAAGTGAACCATCCACAGATCACTGTGAGCCACAACAAGATACAAAAAACAATTTCTTTCACCACGCTGTTATGTCCATAAACAGCTGATTGTTGTTAGTCTGTGCAATACTTTCTCCCTCTTACTTATTCCCTCCCTCGCTATTTGTTCTATCCCTCGTTTATTTTCTCTTATTCTCCGGCACTGTCAATGCATCTTTTCAGATGTTGTATGTATGTATGTTTATATGTGTGCTGTTTTTTTGGATCTACTCTACACTATGAGCCATTGGGAACCAAAGACAAATTCCTTGCGTGTGCATACTAGGCCAAATAAATTGGTTTCTGATTCTGATCTTCCAGCTTTCAACATCTTGGCTGAGGGCTGCAGGTTTTATTCAATAATTTGCTTATGTTCTTTACCATCCATCTTTCCTTCTAGCCAGACAAGTACTCCATTCCAAGTTGAAGTGAAACAACCCCACAACAGGATGCTCCCACCACCGTGCTTTATTGTAGACATGGTGTTTTTTTCATGGTAACACGTATTGGGTTTTCACCAAAGTGTTTTGCATTCCAGCCAAAAATTTTGATTTTGGTCTCATCTGACCACAAAATTTTCAAGGTGCTTTTTAGCAAAATATCTTTCTTGCACCCTTTTTCCCATAAAGGCCAGATTTCTGGAATGCTTGTTATTTCATTGACACACGCACGAAGACCAATCTTTGCCATAAAGGCCTGTCGCTTATTCAAAGTTACCAACGACCTCTTAGTAGCCTCCCTGACAAGTCTCCTTCTTGTGCAGTCATCCAGTTTGAAGGTCTGGGTGGTCCCATATGCCATCAGCTTTTCAGCAATGGACTGTGCTCCATGAGATAGCTAAAGCCCCTTTCCAAAACTTAACCTCAAAGTTCTTATGAAAGCCCTTTTCTACCCACAGTGGATTCTTTGCTTTAAAATTCATATCCAAGCTGTAGAATTCTCTAGAAACAGCTGCTTTTATTCTGAACTAATCAAAATCACAACTGACCACTGGAAGCCAGTTAGTTTGCTGCATGAGTTATAAGGTGATTAGTTACCTGAGCAAGTTTACAAATGCACTTGTAAGGGAGTGTAGACTTACACAAATAAGGTGTTTCAGGATGGTAATAAATAATTGTCACAGTGTTTTAGAATATTATCACTTAGCTAATGGGTTACTGTGTGCAAATAAAAAGGGAACAAGCAGTTATATCCAATGTGTTCCAGTAAAGTACCATTTTTGAAAGAGGGTGGTGATTTCCTAAACTCACTGCACTTGTCTTCTAACATTCTGTTCATTTTGTCCTACATTTACTGTAGTTTAAAGTGTAAAAAGGGTTTTTAATGATTTTTTTTTGTAACTGACTTATTTTATATTCACCACATCCTTCATCCTGAAATGACTTTCCTTTCAGTGGTTCCAGGCCCCCGGAGGATATCCCAGATTGTGATACCCTTGGGATAGAATCTATTGTTAGCCTCCAAGGCTCCTGAGTCAACTCTAAGAACAACCACCTTGTCAGCTTAAGAAAATCAGAGTAACATCAAATGAGTGTTGTAGCAGACATGTTCCATTGTGTCAATTGCCATGCCAAGAGGTTTCTCAGAATTCAATTAAAATGTAAGGACAGAAAAATGGGGCTGGTTGCAGCAAGTCCAAATCCAAGGTTACACTCCTGAAAAATTATATGCATTCATGCATATGCAATTAATGACAGTTGGCCTGCCACACACAATGAAAACTGTTAAAAATGGTGGAATTTATTACTGCTCTGGTGATGCTGTTTTCCATTTATCTTTTATAATACTGCTGAAGGCCAGGACCATGGATTACTCATATTAGAGCTTTCAAATGGTCGTAAAATTAGAAATGCTTAAAAAAAATAGATATAATTGCAAAATAACATGCTTCACACCAGCTCTTCAACATTCCAACAAAATTGTGACTGGAAGACTACAGTTATTAAAAGTTACTAAAGTTACAATAAATCAATCACACTAAGTCACAATTTTTAAAAGTTGAATGATGTAGATGTACGGCAATTTTTTTGAGTCATGTTCCGTGAAATCTTGGATGCATCTGGTAATAACTTTTAAGAACTTGTGTTTTCATAAATGTGGAATTTCACTAAAATCAAAACTCGAAAACTAAAATGAAACCTTTAGAATGACTGAAAATAATAAATAAAGCTGAGGAACACCAGTCATGAGCTGTTAACACTTTGGAAGAGAGTTGAATTAAGTTGGCCCACTCTGTTATTCTGCTCAGATGTGTTTACTGACATCTATCAGCTGGCAAAAATGCAGGTGGCATTCACTTCCCAACAAATGTAAACTAAAGAAAAAAAGTGAAAAGGTACTATTTAAACATCCAAATGTTCCTTAACCATTTTTCAAACAAAGAGCAGGTGCATTTTTGGTTTTATATGCTGTTGATCTTTACGTGTTCTCTAATATTTTCTTTTGACCTTTTCAGTTTTAATCTAGGCGAATTACACCCTTAATATGGATTGAGCACTACTGTCCGTAGCACACTATTAGGGATCTTTTCGGGAGTACTCAAAAGACAAGGGTAGAATTTTATCCTGCATTTAGCGCATTAAATGAAACACGCTGGCAAACACATAGAGGGCAAGGTTAACGCTGGGCTCTGTTTTGTTTGGCTCAGCTCTTTCGCGAACTCGGGAGTGGAGCCGCAATGCAGGCGCCCTCTGGGATTTCCCACTTTGGTTTGACCTTGTGTTGCCAAGTGAAGGTAAGGTCACACTTTCTGGGTTGAACACCTGGTGTCATCAGACAGGGATGCTGATGCCAAATTTAAATATTTGCTTTCTAAACTTCACTTTTTTACTGTAAATTATTACTCACTTGCCCAAACTGATGCCACAGGCTCATATTGATTAGACATCTTGTAACGGGTTTTTGTTCTGCATTCTACATCACACTCTTTGATAAATGTTGAGTGCAAATGCATATGTATTAATTGCTGATATTGTAACTGTTCATAAATGAAGATGTACAGTCTGGCATGTCTTTCCATAAAAGAAGCAAAGCCTTTGGTGTTTTCTCACACTTATTTCTTTTTTATCAAAATGGTAAAATTGTATAGTGACCCTAGCAGTGCACGTGCTTACTGAATGGTCAAAGCTCACCAACTGGGATGACAGCTGCAATGACTAGAAAGCAGCCTGTATCAATGAGACCTTCTTGTTCAAGTTCCCAGCGGTCTGACACTGTATCGCAGGTGTTCGCGTGGAACCCCAAGGGTCACCCCTTATTTTCTGACACCTCTGATCATAGCTGTAATAAAAGGGGCCAAATGACAGGATTTTTGGTCGCTTTCGTCAAAAGGGTGTTTAATAAAAGAAAGGAGCAAATGGACAGAGGCTGATTGGCCCCTGAGAAGTCTGACACAGGAGGGGACATGGGCCATGAGGGACACGGTGGTGATTGAACAAGGTGACAGAATCAGATGCCCAATAGCCTTCGGCAGCCTAAGGGGGAACGGTGTTGGTCGGGGAGAAGCTGGGATCACAGGGTTGAATAGGAGGCTGGAGTGACAGTCAAAAGCAGTTGATGTGCGTATTATGGCAGATCTGTTTTCAAAGAGCTGTAGAACAGCAGGCTTCTTGGTTCTTTCATAAAGTGTAAAATATTAAAAGGTTGGGAAAAATAACTCGCGAAGGCTTTACTTCAAGGAGTCAATAGCTTTGGCCACTTGGCTGAAGACCTCATCCACTGAACTTTCGGCATCAATCTGCAGAGAAAGTTCGGGGGCACGCGTACAAAAATGAGAGAGTCGTTCGTGGAGAAGAAGCAAAGCCACAAAGGTTCCTCCACAATGCACCGCAGTCCAACAGACGCTCTTCTGTGTGACTTTTATTCTAACGTCTGACCACTTCAGTACACGGGACCTGAAAAGTCCAACTCTCATGAGGCTTTTTTTTTTTTCAAAGCAAGACCTCAAAGTGACGTCGATTTTTCTAACTAACCTGATAAAACATTTACATTAATTCAGCACAGCACGTTCAAAAACCTGCCAGCTAAATTGCTTAAACTGTTGCTAAGTGACTGAGCTTAAAGTAGAAAATCCAAGACTCGGCTTTCACAGCCATAAAACAAAATTAAGCATCTAAGCTTATCACAGAAATACAACTTCCAAATAAATGTGTCACTGAAAACAGCACTGGTAGCTCAAAAATGTACCATCTACTTGACTATCTTTATATCCATAGCATAAATCTATGTCGATAATAATATGGAGATATATATTACATATATAATCGATTTATACTTATATAAAGTATAATTGTATAAGGGCTTTCGCTGCTAGAAATGTGCTGCTAATAAGCTTGTAGAAATGTATTATTATTTTAATTCATACACAACACCAGTTGTTATGGAGGCCTCTCGTTGAGACGTTAGATCCTTAATATGGCAATGCTGCGCTATCTTTCCGGCGGGAGCGTGTACAAAGTTTGTCTCAGAATAGCTCTGCAGTGCCCTCCAGTGGATTTTAAAGAAGACCTGCAACACCGCAACACCTGCTCTGCACATACTGGATGTGGTCTGGAGAGCCCCCCGTAGCTCACCTTCCAGACTATTCCACGGCCTTCATAAAAAGCACTCACGGGGTCCATTGCTTTGTAGCAGAGCTCCAGGGGCTTCTCGACAGTCTCCTTGTTGTCGTCAGCGCGGCCGCGCTTAATCAGCCTCTTCACCATGGTTTCTGCCTTGGTATCCATGTGCAGCAGAAGGCTGGGGTCTCCAATCTGTCAGTCAAGCATCTTTAAGTGTCATATTACTGCACCCATGATCACTGAAGGCAAAACAATGTATTCAAAATCTCGCCGCTTTCTCACTCCCTCCACGTACCTTCTTCTCAAACTCCTCGCCCTGCCTGACCTCACGGGGATAGCTGTCAATCACAAAGCCCTCGGACATGTCGGCTTTGGCAATCGCGGCCTCCTTTATCGCGCCCAGTACCTCATCCTGGAGACGCACAAACCCAGAGGTCAAAGGTTACGGGATGATCTCATTTACAGAAGCGATGAAAAACAGAATCTTGTTGTCTCATAACATGACGTATTTTAATGAAACTTGCAGAAGCTACAACTGCCAGAGCAAGGAACTCTATGTGACCTGTTCATGGTGGTTGGAACTGGGTTGGGCTGCTCACCAGGGGACCCAGCTCTCCCTTCTCCATGATGGCAGCCAGCTGCTTTGCCCTCGCCGACCCCGAGCTGACCTCAACACCGAGAAGTCTTCTAGACGACAGGTGAGCAAAGCCATACTTCTCTACAATTTTTTCACAATGCGTGCCCTTACCGGAGTCAGGTCCACCTCGAAAAACAGGGGTTCATTGACAAGAAGGTGGGGACAGTGGAGGAGGGTGGGGGAGCTGAAAGAAAAAAGATTGACAGTTCCCTATACTCCTCCAAATAAACAAGAACGATATTCCATTATGATTTCACGATTGGTTTTTCAAACACAACTGTGATACATTAGAACGTACATCACAACATACACTCGGTAAGAATAATAATAATTCAGCGTATAGAAAACAAATCAATGCATAGAATATAAATGCTGTTGCAAAGTCTTTCATAAAATTGCACTGTTAATCAGCAAGCCTCAAATGTGCATTTAAATTATGAGTGACTAGCGATAATAACAAAGAAAATGGTTTATTAAATTGTTATTGTGTGGAAAAATAATTGTTCTCAGTTCTGAAACACACGATCAGCAAGGATGGAATAAAAGCAATCATTACATTGCCATTCGCTTTCTCATATGTGCTTGTAGGCAAAATGTTAATAAGACTAAAGAAAAGAGATGGCAGTATGTCACATCATTCCTTACTCACCCACAATGAAAATGATTTTGCTGTCTTTCAGCTTACCTAAAACAATAAAAAAAAAAAAAGATTTGAGTTTGCCAAGTTTCAACACATTTGAAGAACAATTCTGCAGGGCTACAGACAGCAAAGGCTTTGTCCATTTAAAACCTGAACAAATGTGGCATTCATCATTGCGAGTGTTTGTCAGCTGCTGTCACAAGCACTTCTACCTGGTTTCCTTGATGAACAAACCCCGAAAGAGCAACCGGCCCCCATTGTCCAAAAACAACTTTGTTTATTAGCGTTCAAAAGACAACGGGACTCCCTTGGAATCCTCGGATCTACTCGGGCCAGTTTGGCGCAGAATTTATGTATTTCCATGGAAACAGTTGCTAATAAACATTTTTTTCACACTTAACTATTTCCAAACTGCAGAAAAATATTTATACCCACACATAACACGGTGCTTGGGACCAGATGTCATCATTTAGTTTTGTTGCTAACTCCAAAATCAGTTTTACCAGTAAGGCACAATCAGAAAAAAAGCTTAAAATACAGATTTATTTATGAGTTTATTTATGAGTATGGTGGCACAGCGCATAGCGCTGCTGTCTTATAGTGCCTGGGTGGTGTGTGAGGACATAAGTTCAATCCCTGCTCTGTCTGTGTGCAGTTTGCATGTTCTCCCTGTGTCTGCATGGGTTTCCTCCAGGTGCTCTGGTTTCCTCCCACAGTCCAGCGACTTGCTGTTCAGGTTCCACATGGTGTGTGAGTGACACAGAGAGTGTGTTCCACTGCTGTATGGATGAGTGACCCAGTATAAGTAGTGTATCTAGCAGTGTAAGTCACCTTGGTGAATAAGGTGTGTGGGCTCATAACACTACAGTACATAGAGTTCATTGGAAGTTGCTTTGGAGAAAAGCATTTGCTAAGTATGCAAATGTGAGTTAGGTTCTGCAAACTCTTGGATATTTCCCCAATGAATAAAAATACCCTATAGGCTTTTATAGCTTGTTTGCTTTAAGCGAAAGTAAAATTTCAACTGAAATGTCTATAAACACCAATAATTGTGTTCAGGAACTCCTACTCAATCCTGAATGTTAACCAATTCAAGCTATAAGCATGTAGAACACCTTTTTACCGATCACAGATACTCAACGACAACAGGTACAACCTGTAAATACTGTGGAAGTGACTTTAATCAAGGGGTGGGGCACACACACAGCATGCAGCATTTTGTCGGGGGGGTGTATGCTCCTCAAACACACAGCTATGGAATATTCCTCATTACTAAACTATCTTTAACCTTCTTCGTTGAACTGGAACAACATGAGACCTAACCCCACGCCCAGCTGCCCATGGCTACCTTCTTCTCTATTCACTCCTGCACACAACTCGCCCAGAGTTCCAACCCCAGGTGGTAGCGTGTCCTCGGCAAATTAAGGCTTGCACGCCACTCGGGCCATAACTTGAGTCCTTGCCTCATCCCGTCTGCCCAGCTGAGAGAATAAACACGGTAGGGCCAAAACTAAAGACCCAGGACGTCTACCTCCATGTTAACCATGTTTTCTTTGGAGATGGGTAGGAGTGACTTTTACTTGAGAAGCAATTCCCTGGCAGGATTTTCAACTCTATGGAGGGTGTGGTAGTGCAGCAGGTTTGGCCTGTGCCTGCCCTCTGGTGGGTTTGGGGTTCTAGTCCTGCTTGGGATGCCTTGTGATGGACTGGCATCCCTTCCTAGGTGCTTCCCCTCCAGCCTTGCACCATGTGTTGCTGAGTTAGGCTCCAGCTTGCCATGACCCCGCTTGGGACAAGAGGTTTCAGTCAGCTCGTGTGATTTTCAATTCTCACTTTTCTTGCTCTTTCCCAAGCCTTTTGCAGTTTCCCAGTGCCGGATGTTTGCCATGGCCCATTGCATGATCGCCATCAACAACTTCACTCCCGATTGGGCACGATGTTGAAAACACCAATAAACGGGTGACGTCGTTCCGATCGTTCTTTCGTCTTGGGGTGTTTTTACGCTGTCTGCTAAATACACGGACGTTGCTTTTCAATTTTACTCTAGTGTTAAAGAGGCTCAGTGTCATTAACTAGGTGGCACCAATTTCTAAATTTCTTCAAGAGGACATTATACATATCTATGTATATAGTATATAGTAGTCTATAAAGTGGACAGTCAAACAGGTAACCCAGCATGACTCCACACACTACAAACTGCCTACAGTACAGCCCTTTTTTTGTCTTATCCTGTACCCGTTTTATTGCACCATGGCCTCCGAAGAAACGACATTTCGTTCCACTGTATACAAGCTATGTAGAAAACTTCAACTTGATTGTTCTTCCCTCTGCATCTTTAGTTTGGTTTCCAGTGCCAAAACATAGCATGTGTTTCCGCACACTCATCTATTTTTCTTGTGAAGTGCAAAATTATATAGTGACGTTGGCAAAGTGCATGGTTATAGAGTTATTCTATGGTCAAAACTCAGGAAAGGTGATGACAGCTGCTATAATTATAAAAGTGACCATCAGTGAGGCCTCCTTGTTCAAGTCCCAAGTGGTCTGACACGGTGCTGCGGGTGTTCACGTGGAAACCCAGCGGTCACCCCCCTCACTTTCTGACACCTCTGCTGACAGATGCAATCAAAACAGGCCAAATGGCAGGATTTTTGGTCACTTTTTTCAAAATGACGTTTAATAAAAGAAAGGAGTTGAGGGACAGAAGCTGATTAGCCCCTGAGAACTCAGACGTGTGAGGGGACGTGAGCCATAAGGGACAGGGCGGCGATTGTGTTCGCGTGGAAACCCGAGGCCAGTCCAACATTTTCTGACATTTTTGGTCACAGGCACAATGGAAACAGCTGAAATGACAGACCACTTTTTGGTTACTTTTAAAAAATGGCATTTAATAACAGAGAACGGTGAACTGATAGAGGCATACTGGGCCAGAAGAAGCCAGGAAAAAAGCAGCTGTTCCGCTCACGATGCATTCACTGCAAGGACTCGATAGCATTGGCTACTTGGCTAAAGACTTCATCCACAGAACCTTCGGCATTAATCTGCGGAGAGAGGGAGGCATCGATAAAACAATGAGAAGGGCATCGATTGAAAAGAAATAAAAGCACACAGGCAATCCAAAAGACCTTCTTCAGCATGACATGTGTTCTAATATCTGGCCTATTCAATACACCAGAAGTGGGAACTCCAGATCTTATGAAACATCTTCCAAAGGCCTCATATTGAAGCCTATTTATGGAAGTGATGCATTTACTCATATAGCCAGGTCTTCTCTCCAGAGCACCTTGCAACAATTTTGTCGTTTTTATGGGGGTGATTCATGAGACTGAACTCAGTAGTATCATAGCAGGAGATGGGATTCCAACTGGCGAGCCCTGATTCCAGTGGCAGCAGTTCTAATCACTACACCACCTGCTGGCTGGAGGGGCCAACGCTCGTACATGATTCCGCCACGTGTTCAGAACCCGACCAAATAAATTGCTTAGACTTGCATATTATTTAACCTTGCATATTATGTCTCCAGAGCGGGACGCAGTGTACGATAATTAAAAATCTGTCATCCAATTACAAAGCAGATCCTTGTTAGTGTCACCTCAGGAGGTGGATTTAAACTCTAAACCTTCAAATGGTAAAGCAACAGCCCTAAAAACTACACTACCTGCCACTCCAGTATAGGCGTAACACATGAACTCGAGTCCCTGCTTCAGCTCCTCAGTAACTCACCTTCCGGACAATTCCACGGCCTTGGTAATAGGCGATCACAGGCTCCGTTGCTTTATAGTACAGCTCCAAACGGTTCTTTATGGTCTGTGCCGTGTCATCCGAGCGGCCACTGGTCTCGCCACGCTTTATCAGCCTCATCAACATGGTTTCTGCCTTGGCGTCGATGTACAGAAGCAAGCAGGGGGCTCCAATCTGTCGATCAAACATCTCAAGGTGTTACATCATTTCACCTGCAATCACTGAACGCAAATTGATTCATCCCCAAAATCCCACTATTCTTTTTTCACCACCCAATTTCTCACTCCCTCCACGTACCTTCTTCTCAAACTCCTCGCCCTGCCTGACCTCACGGGGATAGCCGTCAATCAGGAAGCCCTTGGACGTGCTGGCTTTGGCAATCATGGCTTCCTTTATCATATTCAAGATTGTGTCCTCAAGACACACAGACATACATACACATACGGGAGCAGGGTCAAAGGTTAGAGGATTCAAGAAATCTAGCCAGATCCACTGGAATCAAAAACAGGATCTGGATTCCTCACAGACCAACTACCTATATAAAGCTACTACTTTCAGAGCTGAGAACATGATGTGGAATGTTCATGGTGGCTGGAACTGAGATGCTCACCAGGGGAACCAGCTCTCCCTTCTCCATGATAGCAGCCAGCTGCTTGCCCCTCTCCGACCCCGAGCTGACCTCAGCACGAAGAAGGTCTCCAGATGACAGGTGAGTGAAGCCATATCTCTCTACAATCTTTTCACACTGGGTCCCCTTTCCAGAGCCAGGTCCACCTGGGCAAATTAGGATCAGTGAGAAGATGGTGGGTGACCCAGGTACATGCAGTGAAGAATGCATATTTCATCAAGATTTTTCTACAAGCTTCTCAGTCACACCCAGTTTGGATTCACAACAACGTATAGCGTTTTGTGATTTAAATAATAATGCTCCATTACATTTTTATTAAAGAATAAATGTATTCAGTTCCACTATACACGATCAACGGGAATGCAACAAAATCAGTCTTTACTGCGTGTTGCCAGTCGCTTTATGGAGTGTTTTTATAGGCACAATGTTAATAAAGACTGCTGAAAGCACCGTGTAGAACCGCTTTAACATTTTTACTCACCCACAACAAATATGATCTTGCTGTTTTTCAGTTTATCTGAAATAATAAGGAGAGATTTGCTTATAGTGAGTTTCACAACACGTGAGCAATTTTCAATGCAGACCACTACAGAACTGAAATTTTGCAGAATGTACTCCGAACGCGTGGCATTCTGGATGTCAGAGGTGTGTGTCAGGTGCTGTCACATAATGTATTCTACCTGACTTCCTTGATGGACAAACTCCAGAAGAGCAACCAGCTCCCATTGTTCGAAGCCACCTTTCCTCGTTACTGCAGAAACACAACTGGGCTTCCTTTCAGTCCTCCCATCTATTTGGGTTAGGCAAACACAGAGGGTGTTTCCATAGAAACAGTTGCTAGTAAACTCTTGCATGCAACTGTTTATGAAATGTGTTGATTTTGCTGGCCATTGACAGTTCTCACTCACGTTTTCCCTTAAACAATCAAATCATATTTTCTGCATACCAGTAACAAGACCTTCTTTCTGAATCCCATGAATGCGTTTTACTCCTTTTATAATAAATTTGACCAGTTTTGTTTGATTTCAGTCCTGTTTGTCGCTGTTACACCACTACGTCACATTGTAACCAGCAGTGTGGTCCAGTGTGGTTTATCACCCTAAAAGGTACATTCACTACACTCTACATCCACTTTAAGCTCATACTTGACACATTCTCATTTGGATTTGCAAAAAGAACTAGTACCTAGCTAGATAAAAAATTCAAATAGATTGGGAAAGCAAAGTAAGCTCGTAGGATGTGATAAACCCTTTTTCAGATTTAATTGCTTCTGCTAACAGCATTTAATTGTCTACATTTATCGTAAAAGCACATTTAACTGGAAGCGTGCATTGTAAGAATAAAAACTGCATAAGTGAACTGTTGCTAGTGACTTGAAATTTCAAGAAGAAACCTAAAAACAAATATAAAAAGGATCATTTGAATCAAAGTAACATGATTATTGAGAATTTTTTTTTTTGATCTGATGCTTTTTAAACTTTTACTCAAATTGATTTTTTGAGTACTACTTATATATGAGTCATTCTTTTAAGTAACAGTACTTTGTTGTTTTTTTTTTGACCCCCCCCCCCCTCTTTGAATATGAGAAAGAATCCTACCTTTAAAGAACACACATTCTTGTATCCTGATATTTCAGTTATTTCATTCCTGATTTCTCTTCGGTTCATCAGATCGTGCTTCCCGAAGTATCTTCTCATTTGTTCGTTCCAGGACCTCTGGAGTACATCCCAGATTGTGATTCACTTGAAAGAGGGAATTGTTTGCCTCCGAGTCCCCCGAGTCACTTCTAAGGGCAGCTGCCTCCTCAATTTAATGGAATCAAAGTCAAATGAGTAAATTGTACTGGACATGTAGCACTGTAACATTCTGCTAAAATCTAACAATAAGAGTGCGGAGCCAAATGTAAAGAGGATACATCCCTAAATAATGCCCTCAAAATCACCAGAAAATTGTATGTCAATAATGAAAGATGGCCCATCACATAAAATGAACAGTGTTAAAAACCATGGAAGTGATTACTGCCCCAGTGATGGTGTTTCCTGTTCTTCCCGCGTAGGACTCGTAAGTATCAGGGCCACAAATTATTCATGTTAGACCTATCAAACATTCATACTCGTCCAAGTCAGGGGTCATGGAGGTCTGGATCCTACACTAGAGACATTGAGTGCAGGGTTAGTTAGCTTGCACCTAACACCAGGTGTCGATCCATTGCAAAGAAGAATAAAAACTGTTAAATAAAATAAATATAACCATGAAACAATATCCAAACATTACTTGTGGCATATGATGTCGTTTCTTTTTTTTTTGTAACATTTAAAATTCACATATCTGGCCTAGAATATTGTTGATGTTGAATTACATATGCAGTATGATTTTTATGCTGTTATTCTTGACACATCATGACGGGATCCTTTCTGTAATGCACAGAAGAGAGGGATATGACTTTGAACGGCACCGAGTTAAACGAAACATGCTGGCAAACACATAGAGGGCAAGGGTAACGCTGGGCTCTGTTTTGTTTGGCTCAGCTCTTTCGCGAACTCGGGAGTGGAGCCGCAATGCAGGCGCCCTCTGGGATTTCCCACTTTGGTTTGACCTTGTGTTGCCAAGTGAAGGTAAGGTCACACTTTCTGGGTTGAACACCTGGTGTTATCAGACAGGGATGCTGATGCATCACAGGACATGGTTCTCATAGGGTTATACTGTAGTTAGATCATTCACCATTTATGTTATTTTCCTCTCTAAATTGGAAAGGCAAAATTTCATTGATTGGACATCTTTAAACCATTTTCTCTTCTGTATTCCACATCACATGTCTTATGAAATCTAACGTACGTGTAGATACTGCTAACAAATTAAAAAGACTGGGATATGGTTGTAGCACGCCGAGGCGGCCCAGGAGGGGGGCGGAGACGGGGGCAAAGCAGCCACAGCCGGGGCTGATTACCTTCCCTATTTCTTCCCCGGTGTCCAGCACTAGAGGGAAGAGATGGAGGAGGAGAGCGAATCCAGAGAGACAGAGACGCACCCGAAGCCGTACCCGAACCCAGAGACGACGCCGGCGCCCAGACCAACCCGAGGCTCCCTGCCCCCCGTCCCGCACGAAGCCCCATCCTACCTGTTCCCTGGTCCCCCTTTTCCACCCCCTTCCTTGTCCCCGCACTAAATAAAATCCCTCACCGACGAGTACTTCACCTCTTGTCTCCTGCTTCATCTTTTACAATGGTTTTCTGGCACAAAAGCATAGCCTCATTGTTGCCCTGTCTTTTAGGAGGTGCAAAATTAAACAGGGACCCTGATAAACTGTTTAGTCACTGAATCACTGCACAGTCAAAGCTCACCAACTGGGATGACAGCTGCAATAACTAGAAAGCAGCCTGTATCAATGAGACCTTCTTGTTCAAGTTTCCAGTGGTCTGACACTGTACTGCAGGTGTTCGCGTGGAACCCCAAGGGTCACCCCTTATTTTCTGACACCTCTGATCATAGCTGTAATAAAAGGGGCCAAATGACAGGATTTTTGGTCGCTTTCGACAAAACGGTGTTTAATAAAAGAAAGGAGCAAATGGACAGAGGCTGATTGTCCCTGAGAAGTCTGGCACAGGAGGGGACATGGGCCATGAGGGATGTGGTGGTGATTGAACAAGGTGACAGAATCAGATGCCCAATAGCCTTCGGCAGCCTAAGGGGAAACGGTGTTGGTCGGGGCGAAGCTGGGATCACAGGGTTGAATAGGAGGCTGGAGTGACAGTCATGGTTGAGTGCATATTAAGGCAGATGTTGTGTTTCAAAGAGCTGTAGAGCTATCAGCAGATTTATTCGTTCTCTTATAAGCTCGGAAATATAAAAAGGCCAGAAAAGGAGTAGTTTCTCCACCCATGATGGTTTTATTTCAAGGAGTCGATAGCTTTGGCTACTTGGCTGAAGACCTGGTCCACTGAACCTTCGGAATCAATCTGCAGAGAGAATGTGGAGAGTACGTACAATGAAACAGACGTCAACAAAAAGGAGACGAAATCACGCAAGCTCCGACAGTATTACACAAGCTGCTTCAAAGTGATTTAGCCAAGTTTATAAAAATGTATTTTTCATACAACAATTTACGGTAAGAACAGTACATTGACAAAGGGTTAAACAGCAGGAGGTGGGTTGAAACCCTAAACCTTCAGACTGTAAAGTAATATCCCTAACCATTAAATTACCAGCAACCCCACTAGTTACCTACTACATGTAGCTTGGAGACCCTCCTTTTGTCCCCTCAGTCAGTCGCTCACCTTCCGGACAATTCCACGGCCTTCATAAAAAGCGATCACAGGCTCCGTTGCTTTGTAGTACAGGTCTAGGCGCTTCTTGATGGTCTCCTCATTGTCATCAGTGCGGCCACTGGTCTCGCCACGCTTCATCAGCCTCTTCACCATGGTTTCTGCCTTGGCGTCGATGTACAGAAGCAAGCTGGGGGCTCCAATCTGTCAATCAAACATCTCCAAGTGTTACATCATTGCACCTGCGATCACTGAACACAAATTAGTTTACATCCAAAATCTTGCTAATCTTTTTTCAGCACCATCTTTCTACTCCCTCCACGTACCTTCTTCTCAAACTCCTCGCCCTGCCTGACCTCACGGGGATAGCCGTCAATCAGGAAGCCCTTGGACGTGTCGGCTTTGGCAATCATGGCCTCCTTTATCATGTCCAGGACCGTATCCTAGAGACACACAAACACAAACAAACAGAGGTCAAAATTTAGAGAATGACCTCATTAACAGAAATGATCAAAAACTGCATCTGAATGCCTTTCAGATTCACTGTTTTCTTAGCAATTTGAAGAAGCTTATGGGAACCTAACGTAACCTATCATGGTGGCTAGAACTGGGTCGGGCTGCTCACCAGGGGAACCAGCTCTCCCTTCTCCATGATGGCAGCCAGCTGCTTGCCCCTCTCCGACCCCGAGCTGACCTCAGCACGAAGAAGGTCTCCAGATGACAGGTGAGTGAAGCCATATTTGGCCACAACTTTCTCACACTGGGTTCCCTTACCAGAGCCAGGTCCACCTGGGTAAACGGGGGGACAGTGAGATAGTTTTAATTAAAACATAAATGCAAATATATGCTGTTCCACAGTATTTCTCTTTTTGATGTACTATTAGTCAGAAAGCCACATACAAGTGTGAAAACAGACAGCTGGTAGCATAGTGGTTAGAACTGCTGCCTTTGGACCCAAAGGTTACAGGCTTAAATCTCCCCTTTGGCTGTTGTACCATTAAGCAAGGTATTTACCCTAAATTGCTCCAGTAATATTATCCAGCTGTATAAATGGGTAATTCATTGTAAGCAGCTTAACACTGTAAGTTACTTTGGAGAAAAGTGCCAGCTAAATGAATAAATGTAAACTGAGGGTTTTTTTTTTTTTTTTTTTTTTACATTTGGAAAAGTATTGGAAAAGAAATTTGTTCTGTTATGCACTGATCAGCCAAAACATTAAAACCACTGACAGGTGAAGTGAATAACATTGATTATCTTGTTACAATGGCACCTGTCAAGAGGTGGGATATGTTAGGCAGCAAGTGAACAGTCAGGTTTTGAATCTGATGTGTTGAAAGCAGGAAAAATGGGCAAGTGTAAGGATACGAAGCGACTTTGAGAAGGACCAAATTGTGATGGCTAGACGACTGGGTCAGAGCATTTCCAAAACGGCAGGTCTTGGGTGTTCCCAGTATGCAGTGGTTAGTACTTAACAAAAGTGGTCCAAGGAAGGACAACCGGTGAACCGGCAGCAGGGTCATGGGCGTCCAAGGCTCATTGATGTGCATGGGGAGTGAAGGCTAGTCCGTTTTGTCCGATCCCACAGAAGAGCTACTGTAACACAGATTGCCGAAGACCTTCATGCTGGCCACGATGGATAGGTGTCAGAACACACAGTGTATTGCATTTTGCTGCGTAGCCGCACACCGGATAGAGTGCCTACGCTGACCCCTGTCTACCGCCAAAAGCACCTACAATGGGCACATGAGCATCAGAACTGGACCATGGAGCAATGGAAGAAGGTGGCCTGGTCTGATGAGTTACATTTTCTTTTAGATCATGTG
This sequence comes from Scleropages formosus, assembly GCF_900964775.1. NCBI lineage: Eukaryota > Metazoa > Chordata > Actinopteri > Osteoglossiformes > Osteoglossidae > Scleropages > Scleropages formosus. The sequence goes on from NC_041811.1 coordinate 11,568,180, forward strand.
GACGACCGGCTGCATATTCGCCGTTTACCAGGATGCACTATGGGAAGAAGGCAAGCCGGCGGAGGCAGTGTAATGCTCTGGGAAATATTCTGCTGGGAAACCTTGGGTCCTGGCATTCATGTGGATGTTACTTTGACACGTACCACCTACGTTAGGATTGTTGCAGACCACGTACACCCCTTCATGGCAACGGTATTCCCTGATGGTAGTGGCCCCGCTACAGTGCAAAAACTGTTAAAAAGTTAAAGGTGTTGACTTGACCTTCAAATTCCCCAGATCTCAATCCGATGGAGCATCTGTGGGATGTGCCGGAAAAACAAGTCCAGTCCATGGAGGGCCCACCTCTGAACTTACAGGACTTAAAGGATCTGCTGCTAACGTCTTGGTGCCAGATACAGAGGTCTTGTGAAGTCCATGCGTCAACGGGTCAGAGCTGTTTTGGCAGCGCGAGGGGGACCTACACTATATTAGGCAGGTGGTTTTAATGTTTTGGCTGATTGGTGTATATGGCCAAGAATGCAATGAAGCCAATCGTTGTATTGCCAGTGTCTATATAATTGCATGTATCGTGTGCATATCATGTGTGTTTATACGCAAATAGAAACGACTAGATGCAAAATATTAATAAAGACGACAGCAGAGCAATAGCAGCATAGCACTGTTTTTTGTCTTTCGCTCACCCACAACGAAGATGATATTCCTGCCTTTAAGTTTATCTGAAACAACATAGAAAGGTTTGACAGCAGTAAGTTTTAAGACATTTGAAAATTTTTACAGGCATCCAGTGAAACTGAATACATTCCCTTTCAGTTCATTTCAATCCTTGGGTCTAGTTGGGCCAGTTAGACACAACATGAGGGCATTTCCATGGAAACGGTTGCCAATATTTCCTTATGCTTACAAAGTCACTTAATAGTACACTTAAGCTCATCAGTTTAAATAACCATTTTGAAGCTGTATATATATTTTTTAGGCCATATATATATGTAGCTTGACAATGTTATACACTCACATAATGGATACACACACACACACAGAATTCAATGTATAACATTGATAATTTTGTAATATGTATATTAATATATATCTGTTCATAGGTGGAATAGGCGAGTATTCTGCCCCCCAGTATTCAGTCAGTCCGTGTGTAACTCCTTGCTGTTGAACTACCACTAATATATTTTGGTCCCAGCAATACCAAACAAGTTGTTCTGCTGCTATATTTGACATTGCATTACCATCAAGGTTTAAGCGTTATTGTTTATATATGTATACGAGCATGTACATGAACAATCATCCATATATCTTGATAATCACATATATCTTGCATTTGCAGTTATATTCATATTTTTCTACAGTTTCTGACAATATTTTCTTTTCTGCTTAAAAGTATGTAACTTTCCTTTTTCACTGCAGTCATCTTTTATGAACACACACACACACATTTTCAGAACCGCTCGTCCCATACGGGGTCACGGGGAACCGGAGCCTACCCGGTAAATCATCTATCTAGCCGGATTCAAGTTTTGTCACCAAAACGATATTTCATGTTCACACTCAGTCATGTTTAAAAGGTAAAAACTAAATTCAAGTTCAGTTGCGTTTAAAGTAAAACAGTTAGCACACTACTACTACTATGCCGACTGACTGCCCTCTCTCTCTGTCCCAATGACACTGCATTAGGAGCTGCCGCCTCACTATATAAATTATTTGTACACTACTTACGTACCTTGCCCAGTTTGTAGTTTACAACCATTCTGAATTGTAATGTTATTGTCTGTAGAAAAACTTGAATTTTTTTTGGGTAGAAGTATTTGGGTATTTTTTTTAACAGAAATACCTTGAATGTTTATTAAGGAATAGTAACTGAGGATCTGTGTCACTAACCAGATTTTGACAATATAAACTGCAGTTGTTCTTTTTAAAACAGTTTCTGGATCTTTCTCAGAATTATTTGCACTGTAGCTGTGATGAAGCCTTAGACGGTAAAGAGGTCCGGCTATTCTTTCGCCTTTTCTGCAGTACCGCTTGCACCCAACAGGGGGCTCCCCTGACAAGGATGAGCTAAACCAGGAAGACCACAATCCTGTGCAAAAACTGACCACCGCAGGATGTAGTTACAGTGATCCAGGCCCCTCTAAGCATCCTACAGTATGACTTAATTTACCAAACTGTTGTGGGGTTCAAACATTCGAAAGAGACAAGCACTGTGCGGTTGGACGTTTACCTGTCATGATGATCTGTTATGTTGACTGTCCTTCCAACTGGAAAGAGAAAAATATAGTTTACAGTTACTTGCTTATCAGACACTTTTCTCCAAAGCGACTTCCAATGAACTCTATGTAGTGTTATGAGCCCACACACCTTATTCACCGTGGTGACTTACACTGCTAGATACACTACTTACAAAGTGTCACTCTTCCATACATCAGTGGAATACACTCTCTGTCACTCACACACTATGGAGGAACCTGAACAGCATGTCTTCCAGCTGAAGTATCTATGTGGTAAATTATTCCCATAAAGCGTTTGAGCTGATGTTTCTGTAGTACATTCTCAGTGGTACCGACATGTGATCTGTTGCTAGGATCTGAGATAGGGCACCATTGGTCCAGAGATCAAACCCACATCTGGTTACTGATCTGATGTCACCTTTGGAAGTGTGTTGACCCCGGTGAACTTATCAGAGCACCAAGAACCGGTTATGGCATCTGTTCCTCAATGGTGGCTTGTTTCGTACCTGGCTGGTTTCACTGACTCATTGTGTTCCTTTAAAAAAAAAGATGCCTCACTGTGTGTTTATCGACAGATATATGATTTTGACTTGTTCTAAATTTTTTGCACCACAGACAAACACAAAGAATTTTTTTTTTGACTGCATGGAAATGCAATGCTTACTCTGTTCTTAACACCATCTCAGTGTAGAAATGAGAACGTATAATGTCTGTCAGTCCGCAAAGGGCTTCTCTGTGCTCAGGTTTTAGCTGTGGTTTCCTTGGGTACGCTTATATTCAACAATTTATCCGATGCTTTTCTCCAAAGCAGCTTACAATTATTTACCCATTTAAACAGCTGGATAATTTTACTGGAGCGATTTAGGGTAAGAACTTTGCTCAAGGGTACGACAGCCAGTGGTGGGGATCAAACCTGCAAGCTTTTGGTCCAAAGTCAGCATCTCTAACCACTACACATCTAAGGTAAAACTGAGCAATTGCACACCAGCCCTCAGTGAGGAGGAATGGAATACGATGAAAGCCATCAGAACAGCTTTCCTTTTTCGTTGTCAAACTAGAATATATTTATAACATATAATCATACACGTATTGAAACTGTTCCACAAAAATTTGTGGCAGAGAATTACTATCAGTTGCACATGCTTCTGGTCCAGGTACCAGATACCTTTCCAGGTAAACCATGGGTCTGGTTTCTGGTCAACGTCTCTGAAACCGGAGCACGGGCGAGTCTGAATGGTCTGCACATACGTTGATGCCTGACAGCAATGAAATCGCACTGGATGTCTTACTGTTTCCTTAAATAATGCAAAGGAACTTAAATTGCCTTCAGTGGAACCTGTTACAGAGACTGAGGGAATCACATTCACCTCTAAGATACATTCTAGGATAAATTCTACACCTGAATATAGACAAAATTGGGATCAATTTATGAAAAAATTGTTTGCATAGTGGCAAAAACAAAAATCGTTATGCAAAATCAGAATGTCTTAAAGAAGGAAGGGTGATTGACTACTGAATGGTGTTGAGGTCCAGTTACCCCCTTCAGATCACCAGAGACGATTGTAATTCCAGCTCGCCACATGCATTTACCCAGGTGGGAGTGCTTGTGCTAAGTAAGTGTGCTGCACGTGGCATTTAAATTTGAATAAATTTGCCACTTTGTCTGAGAAGCCCCGTGACATAATTTACATAGATTTTATTCCATGGGTCTTGCTCCAATCGACACGGTACAGGTTTAAAAGCATGCTCATATGGTCAAAAACGCAGCCACTAGGCCTAAATAATATTTAAACAACTTGTACCGATTTTTACTTTTGCAGTTTATTTAGTCCAATTGTGCTGTTGTCTTTGCATATTACGGGCTGTGAACAGCAATACCATGGTGCCAGGTTTCGGTGAAATGCAGCACTTTGCATTTGCTCCATAACGTGTAGAAGTTTATAGTAGTCTCAACGCTGACTCTACAGCCAAACGCTTCCTTTTCAGCAACCAGGCTCGATTCACTTCCCCTCGACCTCATGCTCTTTGTAAATGTCACCAGAAGCCCTGAGTCAGGCGCTCGGCCTCATCGGGACTGCCTCTCTAGCCAATTATGGAATCCTGGCTAAGGACACTGTCTTAGATAAACTGCACACTCCCTATAAAGAAGGTGAGGGGGAGATGTGTGTGACGGGCACCAGCCAGGTGTTCATGTTATAAATCTAATCCTCATGCAGAATGATGTGAGGCAATATTAGGTACTGTTATCTTGAGTGCAGTTGCATATGCGTGTCTGAGACTTAATTACATTTGAGATTTAATGAAGCATACATTACAAACAAGACTTATGAACCTAGTTGCATTGGAAATGTATTTCATACTCAGTTTGAAGTGGACTAAACAAACACCAATATCTGGCATTGTTACGCTAATGTTGGAGGGGGGGAAAAAAAAAAAAAAAAATCACAGCTTTTTTATTAATTGTTCACAGCATGAGCATATTCCCTGAATCATTTAATGGTATTGCTGGCTCCATCAGATGTGATTATGACCACAAAGAGAGCACAGGGGCCTCCATGACCGCACCCACGGCGTCCGCGGGCTCGCTTACGTACAAACTCTACAGGGAGACTGTAGCCAAAGCGCTCGCGTAGCACATGAACCAAATGAGACATTCCAGCGGTTAATGTGTCATTAGGAGACTCGCCTGTCAAGATGCCTCGTAAATCCTGCCAGCAAACTTGTCCCCGAGGCCACAGCACGCTGCCTCCGTACACTACGGTAGCCCGGCTGCGGTCTTCCGAGGTTACACAGCGAAACGGTCTCCCCGCGTATCTTTATTGCAGTCTTCAATCATTCAGCAGAGCTAAAAAAAGACGCTGTCTCCGCACAGCTGCTCGCTGAAGCCATGTGGTCTGTTAAATGCGTCCTGACTTAACACTTGCCGGTTCCTGTAAGACTACTTGTGTGAACCTCTTGTGTTTGTAATGTACAGGCATGTTGTTTAACCAGGAAACGCCCAAATAGGCTAAGTACCTCTGACGGCAAGGGAAGGACGTGCTTCCAGACCGTACCCACCCTGGGCGTGTTTGTCGCTCTCGGCTAAGACCGCTGCCAGTATTCGGTACAAATGTGAAAAGTGTTTCCACTTGCTGGAAATGAGTGTTTTCAGCAGGAATTTGGGCAAGTCTGGATCAGCCAACGAGACACGACGTCTCCCCCGCTCTTCTGCAGCAGCTCCCAGAGATGTTGGACACTTGCAGGTTGCTCTTGCTTTCGTTCCTCTTTTACCCAAGTTCCCCAGGCGCCGCTTCAGCGGTAAACTTACAGTACTTCACCTGAGAATTTAGGACTGGCTGCCTTTAAGGGTTGAACTTAGAGTTCTGTTCACCTTCTTGCGGAAGGCAGTTCCTTACACTCAGCGATGGCAGCGTGCTGCTAAAGATTGGATTCTTATCAGCAGACGCAGCACTAAAGAATAGAAGTGGAAGTTTAAACCCTCATCAATCCTTCAACCCTCTTTGACATCAGTTGTCATGTGAAATGATTGATACACTGCTCTTTTTACAAGTGGAAAGTGTTTGAATTGATGCAATGGAGCAACACCCCTTCCAGGGCGTACCCCGCCCGGAGCCGTGCGATTCTAGGATAAACTCCAGACCTCTGTGACCGTGCGTTAGGACAAGCAGCGGTCGACAGTGAATGAATGGTTAAATTCGATACGATACGGTCGTTATCATCCTGACATCAAAGCTCTGACACATTATCCTTCACAGTAAGTGCTGGATATGCAGGCGCCACATTTCGTGTTTCCTTGTACAGTATAAAAACCCATCGCTGTGCCCCTGCACCCGCCTCCAAAAGGAAGGTTTCAATACTGCAAGGGCTCACATCACCTCCCTAAGAGCTGCTTGCAGGGTCTCGTCACGCACAGCCCGCAGCACAGCCACGCACAAGTTGCTGTGACGTTGCGCACCCCCCCCCCAGCTCTCATCCTGTGTTTAAGGATCACGCACCGCCGAGACACATGGCATGGGAGGGGGGGGGTTGACAGCGGGTCCCTCCTCCTGTGGAGGAATGACGACTGCCTCCTACTGCTCTCCAAAGACCCTCAGGTTCCCGCTGCAGAAAGGAAAGTGCTTGGAGAGTTGGGCCAACCTCTCGGCATAAAAGACAAGGACGCGTGTCTTCTGCATTCCTCCGAAGGACCTTCTCTCACCAGCTCCGACACCCTCGGTACTGACCTCTCTCGGTGCCACGTCCGCTCACTTGGGCTGTCCTGGCTCCCGGCTCTGTAAGCAGTGTCCCCGTTTTGGCTTAGCAACCCCCGCCTCCCTCCCCTCTCACTGGCTTTATATAGAGCTCCAGGCAGCTTGAGCATGCAGCGCATTGTGGGTAAAAGGCAGCAGGAGGGGAGGGGAGCTGAAGAGATGCTTTCTACACCGGGTGGGGGGGTAGATCACTTCCTCATGGCAGTGTTTGGCTCCGCCTCCTCCATCAGGGGTGGAGGCATTGATAACGGGGGGGGGGGAGGGGGGAAGGCTACAGCCAACCACACCACACAGACCATGCGAGTAACCCAACGGCTGTGGTTATTTTCATATACCGCTAGACCAACTGCTGTCTCGCTCAAGGAAGCCCGGACACCAAAACAGGAGGAAACTGTTGGTTCCGCCAGTTTAAAAAAAAAAAAAAAAAAAACTTACACAGCAAACACGTCTCAGCATGAGTTTCGCTTTTTCTCTAAATAACAAAAGGCATCTCCTGCCAGAACACTGTTCGCACAGTGTACACAAATAGCTATCGCTCAAAGCCCTGACACAGACCCGCCCTTCCCGCTTCAGTCATCCATCACGTTTCAACATGTCAGGTACCGCAGGACCTGTTTATAAAGTTTACATTCGTTTCCCAGGTCACCCTGTAAAAGTCCCTTTATATGCAAGTAGCAGGTGGGGTAGCGGTTAGAGCTCTCACCGTGTACGATTCCTGGATCAAATCAGCACCTTGACACCCTCGATCAAAGCACTTACTCAGAACTGTTACAGTAAGTTACCCAGCTGTGTAAATGGGTAAATCACTAAATAGCTTAACGTACAAACCTAGTGTTTTGAGAAAAGTGTCAGCGTATTAAGTCAAAATATAAGATGTGTGAACGGTCCACTTCTTTTGTGATTTGAAATAAATGTTGGCACAATGTCATAGTGAGATTATGGCACACAGGACACTGCCACACTGAGAATACTGGAGTGTACAGTGACAACGTAAGACTTTACACAATTACAAAATTCGTTACAAGTGCTCTGAATTGACACAGTAAAAATTACCAGGCTAGAAAAAGGTAATAAAATAAGGAGTTCGGTATACTAAGCCAAGACTGTAAAGTTGGACAAATAAAATGTAGTTCACATCTAGGGATCAACATCAAGGCCAGAGAAAACACGATCGGCCATGACTTAAAGTGCGCTTTTAACAGTTTCGTTTTTAAAAGGGGGGTGGAAAAAAAAAACCTGCAAAACAAAAATGTTTTACACAAGATTTTTATTACAAGCAGAGATGAGGTTCCCATGTCCACAAATGGAACATAAATACTAAGCATTATGTACAGATGAATGTAACGTAAAAAGCGTACCGATTTGTTTCGGCTCCAGCTCCCCTCTGACGCTGGAGATCAGACAAGAAATGCATTTGTTTGGAATGGCAACATTTCTTTAAAATACAACCAGGAACCCCATATCAAAATAGTACATGGAAAATGAGTACAAGGCACCAAACGTCTTACAATGCTATGCAACCGAGGTGTACGTTTAAAATTAAACTTTGACAAAAACAATTTAGTACTCTCTGAGGGTCCAGCGACCTGTTCCAAAATGTGGTTTTGTCCATTACAAATCACGTTATGTGCACAATACTTTTCACTAAAGTGCTTAATTGTTAGTCAAAATAAAAGGGCACATTTCTTAATTCAAGTAAAGAAAAAGGACAACTGTGACATTAAAAGCCGTTCGTAACTGATTAGCAAATGTCGTTCCTATAGCGTTTAAAAATCAAAACTACAATTCATACTGACGATACTGAACTACAACTGAATAACAAATTAAATGGTTGCACATCAGCAGCGTGTGCTTTTATTCATTTGGTACTTTGTTAGCACAATAAGAGTATACTGTTGTAAAGCTACTGCCCCCTAGTGGTGCTGGCTGGTGGTGCAGGATCATCTTGGCATACGGCAGTCACATGGCACAGCTAGCCGACCAATCACAACGTACCCGAATTGGTGCGCCAAAGGCAATTGGCTCGGAGTCGGAGGCGTTGGGAGCAGCTAGCTCTCGGCTATCACTGGAAAAGGTACATTTGTACATACTCAAGTTTATAGAAATGTTTGAGAAAATGTTTTTTTTTTCCTATACAAGGTCATTAGTAGTGCAATTTTTTTTTTTTTTTTTTTTTTTTTTTTTTTTTTTTTTTTAAAATTCCACCTTTTTTTTCCAAATTCAATTGTTCTACACCAACACGAAGTTCTGCAGATTTTTTTTTGCAAATGTACATTCAAAATGGGTCCAATTTTCCATACGAACCATCGTCAGAACTGGCATAAAAAGCGCACATTACAAGCGTGTAACGTGTATGAAAATTGGGAGAGTAGCTCCATTTGTTATGGATGACGGAACAAAATGATTTTTAATGGCAACCGGTTGTAGAATTTACATCTGAAGAGACTTACAGAATTTCACAGTAACTGTTGCATGTTTTTCAACTAGCTTACAAAAGGAACCACTCCCTGCAAAATCACAGCAGGAATTAGAAAAATTAAGATTGTTTTCTGCAAGTCCGCCGTGGAGATTCCAACAGAACACCGCATGCTTTACGTGTGCATGAATATATGCAGGGAATGTATGCCAACACTCGAAGCACATCCAAATGTTTCCACAACCGGGGGGGGGCCCCGCGCCAATGCGGCCGCTGCGACGGACCCGAATCCCGCTGGGAGAAGCGCCGAGCGGGACAAAGAGCTGGAAAATGCAGTAAAACCAATCCCCTAACCCAGAGTTCACCGCTGCCTGCTGAATAATACGATCAACCAGAGCACCTGAATCTTACAAGCAAGCTTTCATATTCAGTAATGCAGTCCACAAAAGAGCACTTACAACCAAATATGAACCCAAGGAATGGTATGAAAAAATAAGGCAAACAGGGCGAGTTAAGTGTGTCTCGCACTCGGAGGCTGTGAGGAATGTTTTAAGCTTTCCCTGATTTTGATACCTTTAGGGTGATGCTTTTCTTTCTGTATCAGAAGAGGTATCCGGCGTGACTAGTACCGAGTGACGTGAACGCGAAACTTCCCAACTTATGGTTTGAACCAAGACTCCTTGTTAGCCACTTGTAAGAATTGCGCTCACTCTCGCACACACCCACTCCCACTCTTGCTCAATCACCCACTCCAGCACAGTACATGGACACAGAACCAATCACAAAGGTGTTGCGGTGTTAACAGGTCCCAGGGCTGCTACGGAACCTGGGAAGAGCCGAGTTCTAGCTGGAGGCCCTCGGCTCGGGTTCGGCCTCGCCCTGCTCGTCCGAGGGCAGGTGAACCCGCTGCTCGTCCATGCGCTTGGCCTGCACCCTTTGGATCAGGCTGAAAAAGTCCTCATCTGGTACCGTGGGTGCATGGGAGCCTGGGTCGGGAGGGGAGCACCGCTGGTCATTTATCCTGGAGGACTTTAGGGAGAGAGACAAATCGGTGAGGGAGAAGAAGGCTGAGACCAAACAGAGAAGTATCTCACCGAGCAGTTCTGGTAAAATATGGTTAAGGGACATACAGCAACTGGGAGGAAACAGGAAAAGATGATTATACAGGAAGACAGCATGTGTGAAGATGGAAACGCAAGTTTAATTTGATAATAATTAAAGAGTAGAAAGCACCCTCCGACAACGTGCTAGCTTTACCCTTAGAAGACACCAACACACACAAAGTCTTTTCTAAGAGCAGATTTATTGGCGTAATAAACTCTGTGTCTAATTGTCTGCCACAGACTGGTGTCCAGCCTACAGGGCGACTGCAACCCCCAGCTGGACAATTGGTTATCGATAGTGAGCGAGTGGTTTAACTAAGAACTGTTTTATTAAAGTTATTAGCAAGACCAGCAACACCGATCAGAGCAACACAGGAACTAAAACAAAACGGCAACACGACACGGTGGCACAGCGAGTAGCGCTGCTGCCTCACAGTGTCTGGATGGTGCGAGAGGACACTGGTTCGATCCCCGCTCAGTCTGCGTGGAGTTTGCATGTTCTCCCGGTGTCTGCGTGGGTTTCCTCCGGGTGCTCTGGTTTCCTCCCACAGTCCAAAGACATGCTGTTCAGGTTCCCCCATAGTGCGCGAGTGACAGAGAGTGTGTGTTCCATTGATGTAGGGATGAGTGAGCCACTGTAAGTAGTGTATACAGCAGTGTAAGTCACCTTGGTAAATAAGGTGTGTGGGCTGATAGAAAGTTGCTTTCGAGAAAAGCATCTGCTAAACAAATAAATGTAAATACGTTATCGATAAAGACAACACAAGGACAAAAACTGCAGTATTTTCAAAACGTGATCAACAACCACTGTATGAACAGTCCAGCATCCAAAGATAGCATTCATACAAATTACCAGACAGATTAAATGTTAAATTTTCCCAGCAAAGGAAAATTTATTCTTTGGGTGATTTTCTTTCCTTTTTTATTTTTAAACTGTGAGAACAATCTGGTACAGAGCACAACAACATATTACTACTGGCTTAATAAAGCTAAATCAAACAAACAAACATAGGACCTAATTCAACAGTTTCAAATGCATCATTAAGCATTGTCTTTGTGCGTTATGTCTTCACACTTTGCAGTCAAGTTGAGTTAATAGCTCCTATTCCAATTTAATAGCTCATGTGAAGATCTGTGTACATCTTCCCACCAGTAGTAAAGTGTTTATTGTGTCTATTTGTAGAAAATCGCCTTAAGGTTTAAATTCCTGGGGAAAAAAAAAAGATGTGTTACTTTTACAGAATGCCATTTGTTCCATTTATATCAACCATTGGCTCAGTTCAAAGTTGGTCCAGCAAGGAGAAGAAGCAGGGTACACCCTGGACAGGGTTGGCACTTCTTCACAGCACAATCGCACAAACACACACACCCACCCACCCCCTAAAGACACATGAAACATGTCTCTGTACTATGAGAGGAAACCCACGTGATCACGGAAAGAACACGCAAGCTCTGCACAGACTGAGATGGATTCGAACCACAATCCAGGAGTTGTGAGGCACCAACACGTCGCATTTTTCCCCACACAATTTGATTCAGCCCACAGACGCAGGATTTGCTGGAGTAGAGATGAAGACATTTCAGGGCCAAGTGGGGTGGATGGGCTCACCTGGCACTTGATAAGCATGTTAAAGAAGTCGTCCGAAGGCTCCTGCGGGTCACCGTCACCACACAGGTGGCCCAGGTTGTTCAGGTTGTTGTGGGTGATCCTGAGGCCTGGCAGGTTGCCGACGCTGACCCTCTGGTCATCGAGACGTCGGCTCTGGGAGCTGGCGATTAGGTCAAAGAGCTCCTCCGTCTGCGGCGAGGTCATGAGGGAACTGTCTGCTTGTGCAGGGAGGTGGGGAAGGGGTGGGCATTAGAAAAACATTTCGCCAAATATGAAAATACTGCGCTTTCTCAAGGGCTCAACAGCACACTGTTCAATCAGTTGGAAACTTACGGTGATACGGTTTGACCTTCAACTTCCAAGCAGTTCCTGCTCCCATCCCCTAACCCCCCAGAAAACAGGCGGAGGGAAACGGGGAGGCTCCTCACCTACGCCGTCGTTCACGGAGGGTGCGGGGACGCCGCCCCGCTCCCCGTTCTGGGGCTCGTCGAGGCAGCACCTCTGGTCATCCATGCGGCTGCTCTGGAACTTGCTGAGGAGGTCGAAGAAGCAGTCCTCGTCGGACGGGTCTCGGCCCAGTTTCTGAAAACCGGCAACGCGGCGGATCAGGAGGATAAAAATTGCCCGGACCACTCCGCCCCGCGCGCTCATCGTCACGAACGCCGACAGCTTTCTCACGCCGAATTATTTGCCTTGTATACACACGCCTCCTCAGAGACCTCACGTTATCGCTCCGTTTTTTTTCTCCTCAATACACTAAGCCAGAGGTGAGCAAACCTCCTACGACCATCAAAGGCTTGACAGATTTTCCCCGTATCCCGGATCGCAAGCGATTACTTAACGGTCACCTGACTCTTGCAGGGTTGAACAATTCACCCTTTAGGCCGCTTCCCGATGACTGATTTTTTTCCACCCTCAAAAGCCACCTAATGCTGTTCTCTGTCAAAACACCCATTCATTTGGCACACCTGCCCTAAACTAAGCTACGATTTATAAGCTATAATCCTCTAAACCGCAAATTAGCATCTTGGGTCTGGCTGGGAAAATCTTGGCTCACCAGGTTAAGGCCGTAAGCATTGCTCCGATCACTGGTATCGATCGGTCTCGAACTGGATCAGCAGGGTCCGGCACAGGTGCGTAAACCGGTGTACGGATCAGCACGAGCTGCCAACAACAGTCCGGGTGCTGTATGTCCACATCACCGGTACGGTCTCTTTCAAGGAGTCCAATTTGCCCGCAGTCGCACCGCTATCTGCTCCCGGGCCGAACGTTTCATTTGCAATTTTTAATGCGCTTTTCCATCGAAAGTCGACGTAAAAACTGACTTGCCTCTAACTCACAAAATGCTGACCGAAAGCGATAAGCGCATGCCTGCTAAGAGTAAGAAGTGTGAGAATAATTGCTACAATTAAAGTCAACTGTATGCATCGCTGACGCAAAACTCGAGAGGCAGCGAAGTTTCCGGTGAATTCCCTATGGTTTAATATATGCCACCGATCCTTTTCAGATGCTCTGACTCACACGGACAACTCATTGCCCTCTCAAGTTTGTTCAGTGCCACAGCAAGCCACCGGGGAGGGTTTTTTTTTAAAAAAAGAGAAAAAGAAAAAAACCCCCATACACAGTGTGGTTTCATCTATTTAAAGAAACATTGTGACGCAAGAGAAACACACCAAATCCAGAGAAAGTCCTAGAGCAACACATCTGCTGCAAAAAATAGGAGTCTGGGTCAATAAACAACTGATAACATTGAATGCTGAAGAAGGCAGAGGCAGTCGAGTTCTGGAGGGGTCTGGCCCCTGCCAGAGATGAAAGCGGCATCACCCTAGCAACATACTGACAACGTTGACTTAAGGTCAATTAAACAGAAATAACGTGATTTCTGTAATCAGGGACTGGGTGTTTGTCCCCTAAACTGTGAGTGGGGTTTGCAGCTCATTCATCTGAGCACAAAGACACAATGGAGTACAAGAGATGTATTTTTTTTTTTTTTTTTTAAGTGCTGGTGTTAAAAGCAACACGTGTACTAATCCGCTGTCAGGTATTAATAGAGTCCTTGCGGTAATTGCATTTAAAGAGCTCCGGTTCAAGGCGGTCATTTGCCTCTGGAGCCGATCGTTTTCAGCGCCCTGCCCTCGGAAGCTACACGTGGCTTTTCGAAGCGCGTTCGGCAACCAGGCGGATTCAAACGAGGTCTGCAGCAAGGCAACGGTACACACACGGATCGCGCTACTCACCACCGAACCATGCTACGGATCCAAGCTATACTCAGGCTGCAAGTTCAAGCCCAAAACCGTGCAGTCTTGAGCCACAAGCAGAGCCATGCTTGAGCTGCGCTTCCTACAATTGCTCCTTCGATGGATGGCTCTCTGTAAGAGGGTTCAGCAGCCCTGCACCCCACCCAGAAAGTGTTCCCTCCTCAAAGTTCACAACAACGATGACCCCCCCCCCCCCCGTTCTAAAAAGACCACGCAACTGCCTTACTGTGTCAGCCCCGGGTCCTTATTCTCCCCGTCTTCATACCCAAAGAAGTCCTGTCTTTGTTCCGCTCCCCCTCCCCCTCGATCGCCCTGACTGGTTCCTAATGCTGCCTGTATTGTTCAGTCATCCAGAGTGAGAGAGAGAGAGAGGGAGGGAGGATGGTGCTCGCTTTAGCTTACAGCACGGTCTCTATAGAAACCAGAACCCCATTTCTCGACCCCAAACTGCCCTGCTAGTCTTTGATGGTTTTACATACACTCACACGCATATACGCATGCGTATATTTTTTACTACTACTCATAACCCCAGTGAGTCACGTCTCTCAGCTCCTGTATCCTCCTCTTTTACCCTACTGCGGGGGGGTCTGGACCCCTCTCCCCAAGATCAACCCCTGTATCACAGAATCTAGCATAGTGGCTAAGATCTCCAAATACAGAACCTATCAGATCTTCTGCTCTAACTTTATAAAGGAGATGTCAAGACAGGGGATGGCAAGAGGAGTCCTAAATTGATGTAGCCATGCTGGGGGAATTATGGGAGCGAGACTGCTTTCCCCCCCCTCCATAACTAAACCTGATTATTCACTAAATGCGACAATGCAATGAAAGTACAAAAAAACTCACCCACTCCAGTCAATCATCCATTACTGATCATGACGCATTTTCCGCATTACTTTTGTTCCATCAAACAAATGTCTACAGAATTGCTGGAATGTGGTTAAGATGACGATTCCAGGCAAAAAGGGGAAAGCAGTCTTCATCATAATTAACTATTATTGAGCTGGTATATTTGTTCAAGGTAACTTAGATTAATGTAAAATAATGCCGCCTTATTTATTTGTGGGCAATATATTCACCCATTAAAAAACTGATCTAACTCAAGAGCTCTGTTGGTGGAAATTCATGTAGACTTTACCGACAAGAGTCCATATTTGCAAAATCAACGTCTTTACTCAATCTTCAGCACTTAGACCTACACAGAAGACATACCACAAACCAGAAATTTAACTCAAAACACACATCTCACCAAATCCTAAAACAAGTCCTCCGAAGGTAAGGTGAGCACTCCAACGCTTTCCATCAGGCTCTCAACGTCCAACGTTTCTTCTTTCACAGGCTGATTGGCCGCACCTGGTGCTCACTGCCAGTTTAATGAACCTTACGGTTAAATAATCATTACCAGTCAGTCCTGTAGTAGTTTTTAAAAGACCTGCTGCAGAAAGTGTTAGCGTAGGTCCAGTTGAGGTTTCTTCACACATGTCACCACTGACAGTTTCAATCTTTGAGTCTTGATAAGTACCTTGAACGAGAGCATTATAGCAGGAGGTGGGATTAGTACCCAAATCCATCGAGTACAAGGCAGGAGCTCTAGCCGCTACACTACTTTCTACTCGCCTCTAACATAAACACATTCTAGCTTCTCAATGACACTGGTCATATCGGAGAGGGTAAGCGAGGCTTAGGATGGTGCATTCTCAATGTCTCAGCTGGTTTCCCTTCTTTCTCGAAATGGTATGAAAGTTCCCACAGTAGAAACAGCATCACTGCTGCCTTCAAACTTGAAGATCACAAAGAGAACCTATAGATGTCAGTTTTACCGTTTTGGAATGTTACCTCCCTACAAAAATCTTTCCTCAAAAAATACGGCCAGCAAGTGAAAGTGCTTAGAGCACTTTCCGTGGAATCAGAAGATTCCTGCTTTAACAGCCCCACTCTTTTAGTGGTACCTTTATCCAAGGCACTTGCCCTGAACTCGAACACTAAAAAATACCGAACCGTATAAATGGGTAAACCACTGTAAGCAGATTTGTGTAGAAACGTAAATTTTATGTCATCTTGGATAAAGGTGGCCGATGATATTCCAGAGAACAATGGCGTTTCTCGCTTACGGGAGCAGGCAGCTGCACAGCAATGTCTTGAGCATCCACCGGAGAGTTCCTCCCGTCCACCCACTGCCGCTCATCGAGCGACGGGCTGTCAGCGAAACCCCTCCTCCTGGAGGGTCCGGTCACATGGTTCCTGCCCCTTCTGGACGGGTCGTCCAGATGTTGACCGTTTCCGTTCTGTCCCTGGGGAAAGGACGAGACGTTACAATGGAGTGGGGCAGGATGATGAACTTCCTTTTCTAACAGTCACTGGCCTGAGGAAGGCGCTCAAGAGCACCCACTTCACAAGAGCAGAACTCAAGACCACCACACAGCATCCCACATGAAAGGCAAGAATGGTGGGCGGTCACCTTCTCTGAAGAGCATTTCCACAGGTCTACGCTGTCCGTGCTGCTGGTTTTGCCAAACTTTGGTCGCGCTCCTGCAAAAGGAAGAAAGGCAGGAGATGGTCTTGAAACAAGATTACAAGGGTAATGAGACCACATTCTGAACCCAGCAGAATTACATCCTTGCAAGAGGCACTCTGCAGGTTCAACTGATGTATCTAATGATATGAGAAGTGCCCCGAGCCTTTGACCACCGAGTACCCTGTAATTACCCTCAGGGAATCACATTGTTTTTCATAGCTGCCAAGTCCTTAAGGGGACAAGTAACAAACTTTGGTAAGAAACGCATAACTCCTCAATACTATACAGTATTGTTGTTCGTTCAGATTTTATTTTTTACGATTTACATTTATTCTAACTTTTCAAATGCACTAACCAGAAATTACTGCATTTTAAAATATTACATGTATAATAAAACAATAAGATGGGTAACATCATGATTGCCCAATAGTGAATGCAACGCAGCCTATATTGTATTGTTCCCATCTACAGTATATTATCCTTTTATTATACATACAAAAAAAAAAAAACAGAACAATTTAGTCAGTTCTTTTCTACAGGAAAATCTGTAGAAATCTGATCTGAAATTTATTGCTCTGAATCCCCCTCCTTGCCATCGCTGTTTTGAATAAGGAACCCTGAATTGTTACAGCAAAAATAGCCTGCGATGTAAACGATCATAAGTTACAATATATAACTGATAATCTAACATTAGGTCACCTTATACAGTATTAAGGAGTCAGATAAAAAGGGGTTAATAATATTAACGATCATGCAGTCCGGCTTGTGTGTGCAGTTTTGTTTCCGGCCAGTAGAGGGCGTGAGACAAGAGAAAATTGAAGGCAGTGGATAGGGGAAGATGAAAACTTGTAAAAAGTTTGCAAATTCAAAAGTATCAAAGAACATTTCAGACTGATCTCAAACCAACCTTGAATCTCAAACTCTGACCCGCAGGATGAAAGATCTCCCTCCTCCATGCCCACAGTCTCCATCAGCTGTTCCACGTTCATCTGGGCAGTGAGCTCTCCCTCGCGGTCCCCAATCTGCAAAGACACCATTCCACATTTCAGCCTAAGCTGTTTTGTTCCTTTTTAAAATAAATAAAAAAGGAAAAACGCACAACACAGGACCCCATTTCTGTGCAACCAAAAAGAAAAGAGGGTGTCTCCTTTTGTCCCCCACTTCAGCACCACCAGAACACTCGCTTTTGTCTTACAGTATATTACATCAAATGTGGCTTGAACAGAATCACAAATGAAAAGTTCTGTAAGCAAAACGCCATGGGTACTGGACACCTAAATAGCGACTGAGACTCAAACAATGACAAATGTGCAGTTGGGCGATGTTATTGGACAGCAGATGGAACGGTTGTCATAAGGCATTAAGACAAAACATTTGAACTCATTAGAAAAATAATACAGTAATGTTAACGAGGCAGCTGTCAATAGTCCGGGTCGCCGCAATTTCTAAACGTCCTAAATCGATCATGACCAGGCGAGGATCACCTATCATCCATGAACCTGGGTAAATGAGATAGACACCTCTGCCCACATCATTTGAATAAATAAATGCATTACAGAACTCGTCAACGGACTCTCCGAAGTCCACGTAAGAGTGCAGTCGTGCAAGAAGCCCCCCCTTCTGGAAGGTGGCCCGCGATCGGAGGTGTCGCATCCAATCAGTGAAGACGGAATGCCCCGATGGGGCCGATCGCTCTCACGCAGCAGGTTCACGAGTTCACGCAAGTCCCGCGGGACATGAACGACCACATCAAGCGCCAGATCAAAGGACAGCTTCCCTGCGCGTAAACGGTTACACGGGGCACTACAAGAGGTTCTGGTAAACACTGATACAGAAGATGTGGAGCCCAAGTTTTGAATGAAAAAAAAAATTTTAAAAACCATCCATAAAGGGCAGCAGGTGGCATAACTGTTAGAGCCAACATCACCTTTCAAGTGACAGGCCCCAGGTTCAAATCCCACTTTCTGCTACAGTACCTTTGATCATGGTGCATACCCTGAACTGACACGGTAAACATTACTTGCTGAATAAACAGGTAAAACACTGTAAGTAGCTCAGAATGCAAACCAAAAATAAGGACCTTTGGACAAAAGTATCAGCTAAATTAATAACTGGAATAAATTAATGTGTGTCGATTTAATGTGTGTTCATACTTGCTGATAGGTGCAATTTCCTTCACACTGAGCATATCTTCCATGCCTTCGATGAGAAGAAGAGGTGGTTCCAAGGGGTGCTTGTGACGAAAAGTTCACCAGAATGAGAGCGCGTCTCACCTCTATGGAGATCTCGAGGTGCTTGCGGGCGTACGGCAGAGCCTGCCGGTGCTTCCCCAGGGCCATGTAAGCGTTGACCAGGCTCCAGCACGCACGGCCTTCCCCAACCCTGCCGGTACCGACAGACAGCGAGTCACCCTCACAAAAGGCAGCATTTGAGAAGAAAAAAGTCACAGGTTGAAATACCTAAATGGAATACCCTTCTGATGGCCTGAGCCCCAAATCTCCAGACAATACACCAGATTCAGACGGTGGCACAGGAGGTAGCACTGGTGCCTCGCAGCTCCGGGCCTGTGGTTACGGCACTGTGTGTGGACTTTGTACGTCCTCCCCATGTTCGCAAGGGTTTCTTCAAGGTGCTCTTGTTTCCTCCCACAGCCCAAAGGCATGCGTTTTTATGTGACTGTGTTCGATTACCCTGAAATGCACTGGCTGCCCACGACCCTCATTTGGACATTACTGACGGTGGACGGATGGACGAAATGTTAAGCTAGTGTGGAAAGTGCAAGACATAAACCGAAACAACAACAAGGACAAAAGGTGAACGAGTCTTTCTTGCACAGAAGAAGAGAGCCGAAGGAGAACCTAAGCCTGGCCCACCTGTCGGCGAGCTCCTGGGCGATGATGAGGTGTTTGAGGTGGTAGTCGACAGCGCGCTCGTACTGCTGCAGCAGCGTGTAGGTGTTACCCAGGCTGTAGCAGGCCTGCGCCTCCATCACCTGGTCCTTCAGCTGGTACGAGAGCTGCAGCGTCTTCCTGCACGAGTGAAAAGGAGTCCCGGATTGGGGGATGAGGGTGGGGGTCAGGTAGGACCCATGATTATGGAGAATGTGCACCTCGCTTTATGAATATTCTGTTTCCATGTAACAGGAGGAGCCCCCTCCCTACCTGTAATACTCGGTGGCAGCATCAAACTGTCCCAGGAAGATGAGGGCATTGCCCAGGTTGCTGTAAGCCCTACGCTCCGCTGCCCGATCGCCGAACTCTTTGGCGATGGACAATCGCTGTGGGACACAGTAACTCAAAGTATCACCCTACCATATTGACACCTGTTTACTAAAAAACAAAAAGTGCCGTGGTGTGCCAACAGCATCTCTCATGGGATATACTACATTTCATTCCTAACACAGGGACCATCACTCACCTCTCGGTGGAACTTGATGGCTTCCACAAAATTTCCCAGCAGGTAGTGGGTGTTCCCCAGATTTCCGAACGCCCTCCCCTGGGCGGCCCGGTCGCCGAGCTCCTTCACCAGGGACAGGTTCATTCTGATGGTCGAAGCACGACAACAATAGCGTGAGCGCGTGTGCCATACAGTTGGGATCCGGGTTTTGAGTTTCATGGCAGACTAACAATCTGTAACTGCCTCAGGAGACAGTAAATGACCTGCCTTTCCCAAGGTCTCTCTCCCACTCACTTCTCAAACATTTACATGTGTTCATTTAGCAGATGCTTTTTGCCAAAGTTACATAAAACCCAGAGTAAAAGAGCTTTAAATACAGAAACACCAATGAGATCGTGTGAAGCTATTTAAGAAGGCGCCATGAGGTCAAGAGAGTCTGAAAGAGATGCGTTTTAGGACCCTTCTTGAATTGTGAAAGGGATTCAGCAGCCGTGAGGGACAAAAGAGGCTAATCCCATCACAGTGGAGCCAAAACAGAGAACCTACAAGCTTTTGATTTCGAACTGCTTGTGAGCAGGACCCACAAGTGGTTAAAGGTGGAGGAGTGTGGCACTTTCACTGGGCTGTAGCAAGAGATCAAGTGCTAATCCTTTGTTGGCTAGCAGGGGGCTACACATATAGCCCCTACTTGGATGGTATGAGTGTTGAGTGTTAAAAGAGGACACCTAAGAACTGTGAAAAAGAGGTAAAAATGCATGTAAAGACTATTTAAAAATTTAAATCAAACCTCCACAAGCATCTTTAGGGTGCAAGACGAAAAGAAACAGCAGCCAGGTTTTCACATTTTTTCCCCATTATTACTGGGCATTTCTGACACTAATCTCTCTGAACAGTTTTCCTGAAGAACATGAAAGAGCATTCACTCAGTGCCTACCGAGATGGGAAATTATTCAGCTGAAATCGAGCTGAATTCAATTGTTGCTTTCAGAACCACACGCGTGCGGCACGGCTGACGGCTATCGTGCCAATTGCCCGGGGGTATTCCTCTTTTTCTCTTGCTGTGGGACGTCTCCCTCTCCTAAGCATCGACTGCTTAATGAAGTACTAGTGTGGCGTCGAAGAGCCACTATAGGAGGAGAGGGCCGTGTAATTACGTGCTAATGAGCGAAGACCTGGTGCGCTGAAGGAGATGCTCCAGAGGTCTGTGCCTTGGGGGATCCCAGGGGTTAACTGACTGCAAATGGAGCGAACACCTCGCAATACGCACTGGTGCTGCGGGGGCACCAAATTAGCACCTTTTCAGCTTTACTTCAGTTAAATGTCCGGGGGGGGGGGGGGCAAGGCTCCTTGAGGAGATGACGATATTACGTATAATTCAGAGCGCAATATTCATATATGTGAACAAATCTCAAGCATGTCTCTTGTCCTCTCCTACCAATTCGCTGACTCTGAAAAGACCGGTGCTATTTCCTGCTAATTATTATAATTCACATACCTATAATGTGCGATAACTGACCAACAGCCAGCTTCTCAATGGCAACGTGCGCATCCAAAATTTCAAATGCATTCAGATTATACAGCTGTTGGTTAATATGGTTTAGTATTCTCCATCTCAACATTAGGCATGTTCACATTTTTTGTTTAGTGTAAATACATGAGGAAAGAGAGCTGAAACAGCCGTTAAGACTGGGACAGGAATCCAAGGCCAGCTGGCTGCCCACCCCTCATGGACATTTCAGCAGTTGACAGCCAGGGAAGGTACTCGTGTTGGAGACACTCACTCGTAGAACATGGTGGCCTTCTCCAGCGTCTCCCTGACCTCAGGAGGTAGGTCCCCCGGGTCCTGGCTGCAGCCCCAAGACTGCTGCTTGCCCTTGGCGTGGTACACGTTGCCGATGTTGTACAGTGCCCTCGCCTCTCCTACCTAGTGATCCGACACAGATGGAACGGTCAAGCAGGAAGCGTAAAGTACTCACCGATTCCCCCATAGGGACCAAATATGGTTCCTTATATTGATCCAAGCCAATCGACCACTAAAGGAACAGCTTCTCCTGGATGCCAGCAACCTTATTCCTGGACCATTTGTGGACACACGGATTATCCTTGCTGTCACTAGAGGTCTCACATGAAGCTTACTTCATTAGAAAAAAGGGCTTAAACGCATAACAAGACCAACAGCTCCTGCTGAGCATCACTGGGACAAGTTATGATTCTTAATGGTCTGCCTTGGTTCGGACGTGGTATGAACAGCTATACTTTAGTGAAGGCATTTGGCTACGGTAATGGTGTCATTGTAAGTATTGCAAGTTACCGCATGAGGGCCACAGAGCTGGAGTGAAGTCTTCTGCAGTATTGAGAGCTAAATGAACTACGACAGAAAACAAGCATGAAGGAGGGTCACCGTTTGACCTGCCCCGGTAACTGAGAGCTTAGGGTCAGGGTTAGCAGGGTTCGAGAAGAGGAGGCACAAGCCTGGCACCCTCACCTTATCCCCTTGTTCTCTGGAGATGTCCAGGTGCCGCTGGCAGCACACCACTGCTTCGTCGTAGCGCCCCAGGACCTTGAGAGTGTTCCCTAGGTTTCCACTGGCTTTGCCTTCCCCGATCTTGTCCCCTATCGTTCTAAAAAGAAAAAAAAAGAAAAAAAGTTTCCATTATATACACAAGGGTCAGACTAACTTCCCTTTGCATGTCACTTTCTGAACACTCCGGGGATGAAAAAAGAAAAAAAAAAAAAAAAAAAAGCACATTTCAACACCCTTGCGGAACTGAGAAGAAACCCAACAGCTTCTGCCAGTCCCAGTGAACGCTCAGGTCAAAAGACTCCTAGCACACGTTAGGTCAAACCTGCTTTTTTTTTCCCCCCTTTTAAAAATACCCATTAGAAATTATTACAGATATGAAACAAGCATTAAAAAGCTATTTCTGCAGAGCCACGTGGATGGTCACAGTGGTAATGGGAACCAGATGCTCAGAGGCAAACGTGAGTCAGAGAGTGACCTCAGCCGGCTATTGTTGGTAACGCGAATTGGGCCTGACCAGCGGCGCCGGCAAAAAAGATGTCCACTCATCACAATCAGGCACGCCCAGCTGGCCTTCGCACCGCGCCATTCATTCACCCAGAATTCTGTGTTTAGACTACAGAACCGGAACTACAGAGGAGATGAGGTGTTGACACTGGCAGATGTCGGTCTTCGGTCTGCATCAAGGCAGCCTGATTATACACTGCACATAGGAGGAGGATCATGGTAATTCTACAGTATCGTAGATGTTCACTCTTACAGTCCTTGGATATGCTGTAAAGCAAAGAAAAATATGTAATATTCTATGCATTAGCAAATGTCTTTCTTTTTTTTTTTAAAGCAAACCAGGGACATAACCTTCTGCCAAAAACTGAAGTGGGGTGGAGGCAACAATGGAAGTGAATCAAAAGTGCTACATGATTAGATTGGCTGCAAATGCCATGACAAATATTGTCAGTCAAAAGTTTGAGTGCACCCAGGCAATATCTACGGGAGGAACTGGACAGGAGAGCGAAAGCAAAAACACACAAGTGTCCCACATCTCCAGGAGCAGCTGCAGAAGACCCGAGAAGATACGGCAGCCCATCTTCGGATCGGACTCGTCAACCCAATGCCTCGTGAACAGAAGCAAAGAGTGTCAAACTTTTGGCTGATCCTGTACATTACAGCAACGTTTCTAAACGCTACCTGGCTAGAGTGAGGTCATGTCGGTGGTACTCCAACGCCTTGCCATATTCCTTCAGGTAGAAGTAGGCATTGCCCAGCTGGCTGTAGATGGCACTGAGCGTCTTCAGGTCTTCGGTGCCCACCTGGACGGCTGCCTCAAAGAAGGCGGCGCCCCCCTTGAAGTCGCCGGCCTTGCAGAGCCTCTCTCCCTCCAGAGCCAGGTCCATACAGGAGGCCTCCACCCTGGAAGGAGAGTCAAATGTGAGAGGGTGTGAAGGGGAAGTGAAGTGGTTCACGTGAAGGCTGCTGGTTCAAGTTCTATTGTACTCATGAGTAGTGCAATTAACCTCAGCTGCTGTAGTGAAATGCTCACTTTGTAAACGGTTACAACTATAAGCCACTTTGGATGCAATCGTCTGGGTGGGGGAGGCAGAAGGACTCCACATTGTTGCGGCAGCAAAAACACAAAGCATTCCGGCAAAAATCCTGCATTTGGAACACACTTTCCAAATGTCTATTGTGCATTAAAAAGAAAATACTTCACACACAAAATCCATCCATCCATCAAGCGCAAAAACCGCTTGTCCAATACAGGATCACTTTGATCCACAACCTAATACACTCATCCCTTATAATGGGGTCCTGTAAAAAGAACCACAACAATTGCTTATGGAAATAAATAGCCGATAAGAAGCTTATTATTCAATAAAACAGTATTTTTGCCTGTTTTGTGGTCATTCAGCTTGCATATGGGGAATTTCATACTCTGTGCAGTGGCTTGGATGAGATGTTTATATCAGATGTTTTGGGACAGAGATACACACTTGGACAAAAAGCTTTTTGACTTGAAACGCCATCTGTGACGTCTATCTGGCTAAATCTAGTACATCAACATGTACATTACCCTGGTAAGAATAACTGCAAATGTAAAAGAGCCTTAAATTTGCAATGAAATGAAGATCATCTAGCATCAAACATGAGCACAGAGTGAAAGACACAGGCAGTGATCTCATGAACTTTCTGTACACCACCACCACCGAGGCAATTCCTACGTTTCTCCAAAAACGCACACCACCCTCCTTGACACGATTCCCACTAACTCCACCGCCAGCACCTCTCGCACGGAAACGCCGGACAAACAAGAGACAATACCTGCTGGCTGTTCTTCGCGCTCCTCTGAAAGCCAATCTCATCGCAAACGCTGGCCTCAAACTCTAAGTCCACTGGGTAAGAACTGCCTAAATCCTCAGAAACTCCATATTCCCGTACCTTCCTCCTACTGAAAAGCCTCAAGTTTGATTGCAAAACTGTAGACCTTCCTGCTATAAAGATCCTGAGCATTTTCAGACTTTATTCTGCAGTTTAACGTGCTTCTCCGCACCACACTGTGACTTCCAGCACATAATATTCACACTTTCTGCCCCATCTTTTCAGCAGGAGCCATCAAAGGCAGATGTGTCCACTGTGGACAAGCACAGACGTCGGCCGCAAGACTCAACACATCTTTGGGATAAGGTTATTGCCGCCCTGCTCCCTCGCCAAGAGCGGCGCAATTTTAGCCCATCTGACATTAAATGCTCTTCAAATATTTTGTTACAGTAACACCAGCTGATTTAATGCTCCAAGACTTTGGCACGGACACCGCAGGGCTGTTCTCTATCATTTTCCGCATAAAACCGACCGGAACGTTTCTTCTCGGGGAAAACAGAGCAACCCCTGTGGCCTTCTGCTGGGTCTCCATGGCAACCGCACTCCGGCTGGGGCGTTCGGAAGGTGCGCCTCGACTGTTCTCCAAATGTCAGCGAATTACTTCCTTCCCCTTGGTTCACAGAGAAAGCATGTGCACTGTTTTTCTGGGCGTTGTGGAAAGCCAACCTCGGCTCAAAACACCTTAAGAACGTAATAAGATATGCGGCGTAATGTGTTTGCGCTTCATTTCGAAGAGAAGTACAACGTATCTGGCACGTTTCTGATCAGTTGCCGTGTCCCAGCTCACAAAACATGAAATATGACACACCGCTGTCCTCGAGTCTCCCGGGTTTACACCAAAGACTTACGGAGCTGAAATGCACGTGCCTTCAAACAAGACTGACTGAATATTAAAAAGCACTGTGAATAATGAAAATCAATATTTGTACCAAAAAAAAACCACTAAGCAAAATGTGCTTCTGCTTATCCTAATTCCACCTCTGAGAGACAGGCTCCCAAAAACACCCAACACAGTCCAAAACCAGAAAAAACATCATGTAACCACAGCCGCGTCTGGCAGAACACATGAATTCTTGCAAAGCTGGCCGAATAACATGAAGCAGAACAAAAACATCTTTAAATAAAAGATGGAGGCAGCTCGCCCACGGCGAATAAACCCGACCAGGTCAGGACCACCGGGACTTGTACCCTCCTGCGTGGCTACACGAGATCTAATGAGAACTCAGAGCAGATATAAGGGGCTCCGATGAGGACAGAGACCATGAGGTTGACCAAAAGAACAGGGAAAAAAAAAAAAAAGGAGCTTCAATGTGCGAAACTGGTAGTCCCATCTAAACGAGCTCATCCCAGGCAACTCATCTCTCAAGAGAAGTTCTCTGGACCTCCAAAATTGCACCACCGTGTTCTAGGATGAGGGAGATGGCGCTGGGATGGCGGCAAAAACCCAAAAATCAGGGAGACAAAAGTTCACGTTTTACATCCATGTCATCCACAGCACTGCTCCAGCTGAGAAACCCTGTTCTTGTTGGGGTCTTTATCACCACCTGGTCCTTTCATTCGGAGAAGAACTTGAGCTCTTCAGTGGTTTTAAATGAAGCACGTTTAAAAGCATCTCAAAGCTCCACCAGCTGTAATGGAAGACAAGAAAGAGGAATAGAAAGGACAAGTAATGGCTTGCGGGTAATCATGATGTTTCAGCTCAGGATGTTGGTGTGCTGCTGTAGAGCACATGCTGTCGTACGTCAAAGTCACCTGCGGACGTGGAGCTTACATGCAATTTCCCAGCATTTTCGCTTTGCAGTGATGGACAAACAACAGGTAGATCTGAATGTTCAAAGCCACGGATCACTTGTTCACCCATCCATTGTCAACAACTACTTGTTCAGTGCAGGGTCACAGTGGTCCAGAGCCTATCACGGTAGCACAGGGCATGAGGCAGGGAACACCTGGATGGGACGCCAGTCCATCACAGAGTGATCACACACACACAGATCAATCTAACTTCAGTTCACCCAAAACATGTCTTTGGGCTGTGGGAGGAAACAGGAGCACCCAGGGAAAACCCACACAAACACGAGGAGGAACTGAGCCTGCTCCACACCCAAGGCCCAGGAGCTACGAGGCAGCCGGACTACTCGCTGCACCAGCATGTCGAACTGGTAACAGTCGCACAAATGCTAAAATTAATTAAACATTTGTACGTTATCAATTTTAGACCTATAAGAGTAGCACGAAAATGCAAAAAGGAGAACTGAGTGTAAAGCAAAGCCCCAGTTGATCTAGGTCTGTAGGCCAGCATTAAATCAAGCAGCAATTTCTATTTTGTATGATTTTGACTGTGAAAACTCACAGCATGACATCGGTTTTAGGACTGATCATTTCCACTGCTGCTGGGCGGAACGCTTTGAGAAACGGCAGCAGTGTACAACACGACAATGTTCACCAAATCACTCGGCTTGTCATCACGCCAACCGTGAGACAAGCTCACGGAAGGCATCTTTTCGGAAGGGCCGCGGGGTCAGGATATCACACTTCTTCCATCATCTGCGGAGGGCTCCGCAAAGTTCACCGTGGATAAAGGGAAGCCAACTAAAGCGACCGAGCCTTCATCAATACCTTGCTCGCTCATTCGTCTGTTAGTCTGAGCGTTTATAACTCAAAACAGGTTTTTCTACTTCAAAAAAAAAATGCATGTGCTCACAACACAAAGTGTTTTGAATGACAACCAACACAGCCAACCAGATGGTCACGGCTGCAGACTGCCAAGAGATTACACTCCCTGGAAATATAATCCAGAATAAAGGTCGCACCAAGGGTTTCAAACCAACAGGATTATGGAGAACGCCACTTAACGAGCAAAATCCAAAAGATTATGGCCTTGACCCCGCTGCACCAAACAGGGAGGATTAAATCAGAACACTGAAAAGAAGGGGGGGGCGCTACTTTTTAGACTCATTGATACTGATGAAATTAATTTTATAAAGCATCCCTTTTTACCTCCATGCCAAAGAACAAAAACTCTTTGAAAAGGGAAATATTTTCCTCCCACTATGCAAAATCACTTAATCTCATAATCTCCACACAATTCTTTGGATGGGCAATTCATTCAAATGTGTGCTTCACTGATTTTATTTTGCAGTTAAACCATAAAAACACAGTACACTGAATATTTAGTAAACTGTTTGCTAACACCAGGGATTCCTCCTTTCCAGAAAACCACTAAACCAGCCTTCCCACAAAGTGACATTGGTGTAAATTATAGGGATTTTCTTATATTGAGAAGGAGGGAAAAAAGAAAGAGAAAAAGAGGAAAAAAAATCAGCATTCTGAACTTCAGGAAGTTCTTTAGCATAAATGAATCAGTGCTGTGGACATACGCTTAAGAGTACAGAAATAGTAAACTATTTCCTGTATGATCTGATGATGGTATGGACATTAATGGCATTGATTAATTTATTTGACATTTCTCTCTAAAGCGACAGAGGTTCGTACACTAAGCTGCTTATAACGATTTACCCATTTATACGGCAGGGTAATTTTCACTGTATCAATTCAGCCTCGATCAAGGGTGTTCAACTGGGAGCAGGAATTCGAACCTGGGCTCTTGGAATTACGAGGTGATGGCTGTAACCGCCACGCCACCTACTGCTCTACACTGAACGGTCGTGTTGCACTTTAACAATTAAACATCTCTAGTCCAAGTTCTGTGGGTTAAGGAGCCTCAAGGTCCAGCAGAAGAGGCGGTTCTGGTCCAGAGCAGAGAAGAGGCGGCAGAGTTGGTGGTGGGGGGCGCATTGCACACGTTAGTGGCCGCGCCCAATCCTCGCAGCTCTGGCTTGCGGCTCTAGTCGGACCATTTGGAGAAAACCCCTCTGCAATTACGCGCGTGCGGTCAGGAGGAGATGGCGCGCTCGCCCGCTCAAAGTCGTCACGGTGACCGGAGTTTCACGGGGAGGGGGTTTCGCGGGCCTGCTCTTGGTTCCCCTCCCGCCACTTTTTGACAAAACAATAACTGCCATTCTTATTAATGCAAAGCACTGTCTTCTGCAGGAAGTGGCCCGTGATTTGAATTTTTAATGTAGGGCCTGCTCGGCCAAACGGCAATGCGGCCCTTGTTTACCACGCGCTTGGAACATCCACCTCCCGTCTTCCTTTCATCGGACCCTTAAGATCTTCAGTTCCCAGACCCCAGCAGGACCCCGACCCACGCACAGGGTTTCTGACTAGCAAGCAGTGTGCAGAGTCAATTTATTCAGCTCAGTGCTGAATTAAAAATAATAAATATGTAATTTTGACCATTTCCCCTCACCATCTTTCTCTGTATAATCCATCCATCATCAGTCACCCGTTGTCTAATGCAGGGTCACGGTGGTCCAGGGCCTGTCACGTGAGCATAGCACTTAAGGCAGGGAACACGCTGGACAGGATGTCAGTCCATCACAGGGTAGCCCCACATACACACACACACACCGAAGGCAATTTAGCGTCACCAGTTAACCTGAAATGCATGTCTTTAGATTGTGGGAGAAAACCAGAGCACCCACAAGAACATGAGAAGAACATGCAAACTCCACACAGAGCCAGGTTCGAACCCACAGCCCACGATCCGCAAGACACTAGGACTCCCCGCCGCACCAGCACGCAGTCCATTCCTTATAATGGAATTCCTTATTTCTTCCCTAGTGTCTGCGCATCTCACTCACACACACACACAGAATCTACTGTATCCACACCATGTTATAAATCACAACGAGGGGTACCAATAATCCATCTAGAAGCCTTTTGCCACTTCTTCCAACACTAATACGTGCGGGCGGCACGGTGCTACAGCAAGTAGCGTTGCCGTCTCTCAGTGCCCGGGTGGCGTGAGAGGACGTGGGTTCGATCCCCGCTCAGTCCGTGTGGAGTCTGCATGTTCTCCTCGTCTCCGCGTGGGTTTCCTCCCACAGTCCAAAGACATGCTGTTCCTCCATAGTGTGTGAGTGACACAGAGAGAGTGTGTTTCATTGATTTATGGATGAGCGACCCAGTGCAAGTAGTGCATCTAGCAGTGTAAGTCACTGCAGTGAATAAGGTGTGTGGGCTGATAACACTACATAGAGTTCATTGGAAGTCGCTTTGGAGAAAAGTGTCCGCTAAATGCATAAATGCAATATGCTCTGCAAAGTAAAGAGAATAGCACAAGGGTGTCAAGTTGTTCACGTTACTTCTCTAACACACCTTTATTTATACCACTCTGCCCATGGTCGCCATGGCAGGCGACATTCTCAGGCCACACTCTCACAAACAGAACCCCGTTCACACCGGGACCTAAACGTACACGCTTAGCGGAGCGGGGGGTGTGAACTTACCAACCATCAGGCACACCTGTACGTGGACTGAACCAACGCGGCTGGTATGCAATGGTAGGAATATGCAAATGAGGCTTTGCATACACTTCACACCTTCGTGCAAGTAGGGTTACACTACTGGACTTCTACAAGCAACGTAAAAACAACGAGTGACCCATTTATACGGAGGACTTTACTCATGCAGGCCAGCAGACTTTGAAGCATGGTGCTGGAGGAGAACTTTAAGGACACCGTGGAAAGGCAGGGAAACAAACCAATGGACTGCGGATCAAACGGAACCAGAACTCTAAACTTTCGCCTCTTGTGATCAGTCATTGATCCAAGAGCCCAGACACATGCTGAGACCAGCATTTGGCGGAGAAACATCTGGAGAAGATCCTCATATGATGATGCATCCACAAGTACTAAGATTACAAATGTTCAGTCTGTACTTTTTTTCAATAATCCTACAAGGATGTCAAAGATCAATATTGAAGAACAGGGAAAACATGGACTCCTTTGAACTGTGGTGCCGGAGGAGACATTTAAGCACAACATGGAGATGTAGGGAAATGAACGGGGTGAAATCGTGATTAGAAGGACCAAGAAAAAGATTGCGCTCATCGTTGATTGACACATCACGAGAAGATCGCGTAGAGTGTCTGGAGAAGGCGGCGATGCTTCACGAAGACGGAGGAAAAGAGGATGAGCAGCAACCGGATGAACGGACTCGATCACCGTGACCATGGACACAAGTGCAGGACAGAAGTTTGCAGAACAAACCTGCGGTCACAAAGAGTTGACGTATCAGCAGCACCTAAGACCACAACCTTGACCGAGGGCACTACAGCGGGATGGCTTTTCAAACCTAGAGCCCTCAGATCACCAGACAGCAGCGCCCGTGGCCCCTGTTGCGCTGGCGCTCATCCGGAACAAGTCAAACACCAGCGCCTTCGGCTCAGGTTCGACAAGCCTAAGCCATCACTTTAGGTTTTATGGTTCCACACGTGCAGACAACCGCCCGACGTGGAAAGGAAAAGGAAAGCAGCCTTCACTGAACTTCGGAAGCACGGCATTCTGGGAAGGCCATCGAATATCGATGCACAAGTCCCGGGGGCGTTGAGCATTCCCGGCAGCCCCCCGGTGCGGCACACAATGGTGAGCGGAGGTGGCTTTAACTGCGATGTCACCTTTGCTGTCAAGAAAATCCCCATTTGGACAACGTCCCTTTGTGTCGTGCCACCCGTTCTGTGTGTACACACACACACACACACACACTCAAGAGGGAGGGTGGAGGTCGGGGTTACAGACAGGCATGCAGTTCCTGGTTTGGGTGAAGACGGGCTGCGAACTGCCGAGGCAGAATTTCAAAGTCACACCCTGGGCGAGTCGCGAACCCCACGCTGAGCTCCCTGCTCCCTTAACGGCCTCCTCTTCCCTTTTCGTGATCCTCACGGTGAGCCAGCAGGGGGCGCACCGGCTAGGGCTGTCACCTGCCGAGCTGAAGAAGGCTGTTGGCTCGAATCCCGTCACGTGCTGCAGCGCACCTACTCGATGGTGAATGAACTACGCAGCCTGAACTGATACGTTCGGGTAAATCAGTGTAAAAGCAGTATATGTTGATTGTCTAAGAGAGTGTAAGTCGCCTTGAACAGGGGCGTCAGACGAATAGAACTTAGAAGAGTAATTTTGTTCCACGTGACGTCTCGTGCAAATCCTCAGCAATGCGAACAGACGGCGGCCGAGAAGGCGCGAACTCCGTCTCGAGACACACACACACACACACACACACACACACACACACACACACACACACACAGTCCGTCCGCGGGAGGAGGTCCGCGTGGCCCTGCTGTAGACTCAGAGAAACAAACACACACTGAGACACCCTCATACGCCAACACACAGCCCCTAACCTGGAGTGAAGCCTCTTGCTGGCTGGTTCGTGGTCCACGCCATTAGCAGACTGAGCCATGAACCGGGTCCCGCAGCGCCTTTTCCGCCGCGCTCCTTCGCTCCTCGCCCCGCGGACCTCCGTGTAGCAATGGCAGCGGCTCAGGAAGTGATGTATAATGGAAGTAAATGAGGCGAGAAGTTAGTTCCTCCCATATGTGTGACATCACGGGCGTGGCCCCGCCCATCCCCTTCACTCTCGACAGTGCTCTGAGGCTCCCGACCCGCCCATATGTTTGTCTCCGCCCACATATCTGCCAACTCAGAGCACTGAAACGTTATGTCCCCGCCCATCGGTGACGTCACAAAGTCTGGCTCCTCCCACACACGCCTCCTCCAAGACTTCTCTTGCTCGCTGTATTTGTGAAAATCGTCGCAAAATTTCTTTGCTTTTGCCCTTTGTTTATTTCGTCTAACCTTTTCAGCCTCACTCGCTCTCTTAAAACAGAGTTTAATCGCCTGAGTTAGCAGACTGCAGCTTTCTGGTCAACTGCACTTTCATTTCGTCGTGTAAAGTCCTCCTCACTGACTCGTCCTTCCTCCTCTAACTTCGTTTTTTGTTTCGTCCAACACAGTTTTTTTTCTTTCAATTAATATATCTTTTTCAGTTAAGATGTACCGCTTGCCGCTCTCTTCTACCTTTGTGATGCTGAATCGTATAGAGCATCAATTCAATTGTGGCGAATAACAGTAATAATCATCATTAATTAATTGAAGAAAAATCATCCTTTGCTTGGGGGTCTAGCTCATATCCTCCTGCCATATCTGCCAGACAATGAAAAACATCAAAAAAAAGAGCTGATTTTGAAAAGTCCCACACGCACAAATAGTTCAGAAACGGTCATTTAACAGTAAGTGTCAATAATTCACATTCAAATATAGTGTACAATACTGATGTTCAGTTCGCACAGCAGCGTCATGTCTTTAGCCCTTTAACGGCTTTTTATTTCTTATTGTGACGTCAGTCATTCATAGATTTGTCTTCCTGTTTCTGAAAGCAGTATTTTCTGCTGGTTGTTCTTTATCGCTCTCCTGGCCCTCTCGGTTCCTTCTTGGATGACCTTGACATCTTGTTGAGCTCTCTGCCAGGGGAAAACACTCCGTTGAGTCTCCTGGGTGACTTCAACCTGCAGGTCGACGACATTCATGCAACCGGCCTTCTGTTGCTCCTACAGTCCTTCGATCTCTCTTCGGTCTCAATCCCCTCCTACTCACAAATTGGGCAACTGTCTTGACCTTGTATTTTCCCGCAGCTGTGGCTGTCCTGTCCTCTCTGTCACTCCGTTGCATGTTTCTGACCACTTCTTCATTTCCTTTAAACCCTGCCACACCACTAACTCCTCGCCTCCTTCTGCGCCCGTTGTCACCTTTCGCCGCAACTTAAAATCTCTCTCATCTTCCTGCTTTGCCTCTGCTACTCTGTCCGCTCTTCTTTCTGCTGCACAATTCTCGGATCTACCTACAGATGATGCCACTAACACTTTCCTCTCTGCTGTATCTTCCTCCCTTGACTTTCTCTGTCCTCTGTCTTCTAGACCAGCACGCCCCATTGCTACCACATGGCTGTCTGATACATTACGTGCTAACAGGACCAAACTGCGGGCTGCAGAGTGAAGATGGCATAAATCCAAAACTCCATCGGACCTGGATGCCTACCAGTCACTCTTAGCTGCTTTTCAATCTGCTGTCTCTTCAGCTAAAACCTCCTTCTTCCACAACAAAATACAGTCTGCATCTAAAAAACCACACAGACTCTTTTCCACCTTCTCATCCTGTCTGTGTCCCTGCCACCTCCTCTTCCCTCTGCTTTGTTTTTCAGAGACAAAGTCAAAGCAATCACTGACAACTGCCCGGTTCACACTGGACCTCGCTGCGAATCTATCCTCTCCAAATTCAAGCTGCTTTCCAAATCTGAAATCTCTGACCTCCTGATATCGCACAGAGCCACCACCTGCTCGCTTGATCCGATCCCATCGTCACTCCTACAGAGCATTTCCCCGCAACTCTCCACCTTCATCTCTAAGATCATCAGCTCCTTGCTCTCTGCTGGCTGTTTCCCAACTGCCTTCAAAACCACTCTAATTTCATCT
This sequence comes from Scleropages formosus, assembly GCF_900964775.1. NCBI lineage: Eukaryota > Metazoa > Chordata > Actinopteri > Osteoglossiformes > Osteoglossidae > Scleropages > Scleropages formosus. The sequence goes on from NC_041811.1 coordinate 11,602,228, forward strand.
CTGTTAAAAAAAAAAACCTCCCTGGATCCCAATCTGGTTGAAAATTACAGACCGGTCTCTCTCTTCTCCTTCCTGTCTAAAACTCTAGAGCGTTCGGCCTGTGATCAACTGTCTGATTTCCTCACCCGGAACCATCTCCTCGATGATTATCAGTCTGGTTTCAAAGTTGGTCACTCCACTGAGACAGTCCTTCTGGCGGTGTCTGATGCTCTCCAAGCCGCTAGAGCTGCCTCCCTCTTCTTGATCCTCATCCTCCTCGATCTGTCTGCAGCATTCGACACAGTCAACCACCGGATTCTACTCTCCTCTCTTAATCAGCATGGGATCAAAGGTGCGACACTAAGATGGTTTGAATTCTACCTATCTGTCAGATCCTATCAAGTGGTCTGGCAGAGCTCTCGTTCTTTTCCTCTGCCTCTCTCAACCGGTGTCCCGCAGGGCTCGGTTTTGGGTCCTCTCTTCTTCTCGATCTACACCTCCTCCCTCGGTCTGGTCATAGCCTCCCATGGATTCAAATACCACTGCTATGCTGATGATACCCAGCTCTTTCTTTCCTTTCCACCTGGTGCATCAGACATTTCCGCACGCATTGCTCCCTGCCTGTTGGACATCTCTTCATGGATGTCTGATCACCACCTCCAACTCAGCCTCTCCAAAACAGAGATTCTTCACCTCCCAGCTGGCCTGTCCTCCTGTCATGATCTATCGAATCAAACTGGACAACTCATTCATTTCGCCTACCTCCTTGGCTAAGAGTCTGGGAGTAACGACTGACACAAATCTGTCTTTCTCTAGGCACATCGAAGCCACAACCCGGTCCTGCAGATACATCCTGCATAATATTCGTAGGATCCGTCCCTACCTCACAATTGACTCTCCCCAACTACTTGTCCAGGCCATGGTGACTTCCCGTCTGGACTACTGCAACTCTCTCCTGTGTGGCCTTCCTGCTACTGCCATCAAACCTCTGCAACTGATACAGAATGCTGCTGCATGAGTTGTGTTTGATTTGTCAAAGCGCTCCCATGTATCTCCTCTACTCATCTCTCTGCACTGGCTTCCTATAGCTGCCCGAATCAAATTCATCAATATAACTGCTCCCAGCTATTTACGGGACTTGATCGAGCGCTACACCCCAGCCAGACTCCTTCACTCGTCTACTTTCGCTCGCTTGGTGGTCCCGCGCACGAATGGTAAAGCACCGAGGTTCTTGGTTCTGGCTCCGTTGTTGTGGAATGACCTTCCCCTCTCGCTCAGAGCTGCAGAAACTCTTTCTACATTCAAGAAGGGTCTGAAAATTCACCTTTTTTCCTTCCATTTCACCCAAGATCTCTCCAGCTCATGTATGGTGTAAATGTTCATGCACCCTAACTTCATGAGTATCCCCAGATAAGCCTTTATACAGCCATAACTCCAGCATTGTATGTGATTGTTTGTGTATCTTATTATTTAGAAAAAAAAAAGGTAGGAGGTTATCAAGATTCATCTATCCTGCGTTTTATGCACCTCCTCAAGTGATGAACATCAGTGCATCAAGTGGAAGGTAACAAACTAGGTTAGTCACAGGTCTGCAGCCATGTCTCTTTCTCTCAATGTATTGGGACAAATTGTATTTTCGCTGAGATGTACATCACTTTGGACAAAAGCATCTGCTAAATGAGTAAATGTAAATGTGAATACCGTGTTAATAACTGTGGCTTCCTGTTTTTTTGGGGGTGGGGGCAAAAACAAACTTCATTTCATATTTTATTCAAAGGAGAGCCTTCATGCTTCGTTCATCTGATTTAATGTATTTTCAACAGAGAAATGTTAAATCTACAACTTCCAGCCTTGAGTGGGTCTCAGTGGGTTTGGTTGGGTCCTGCTCTCTGGCGGGTCTAGAGTTCAAGTCCCGCTTGGGGTGCCTTGTGGCAAATTGGCATCCCGTCCTGGGTGTGTCCCCAACCCACTTCAGCCTTGCGCCCTGTGTTGCCTGATTAGGCTCCGGCTCGCCACGACCCCGCTTGGGACAAGTGGTTTCAGACAATGTGTGTGGGAAACCACTAACCACAATGCCACCTGGTGGCCTATTTGTGTAAACAAGTGGGAGCTGACACCGGTTTAGAGTCTCTTCTTGTGTTGCTACAACAATTTTGTTAGCACTTTTATACTTTCGTACTCCTCAGATTCCATCACTGCTCACTCACACACACACACACACACACACACACACACACACACACACACACACACACACACACACACACACACACACTGGCTTGTCCCGAACGAGTCGCGGCGAGCCAGATGCTAACCTGGCAACACAGGGCACAAGGCTGGAGGGGGATGGGACACACATAGGATGGGATGCCAGTCTGTCACAAGGCACCCCAAGTGGGACTTGAACTCCAGACCTGACCAAACCCACTGCGCCCCCTACTGTTCGCTCATTATCAATTAAATATATAAAGGCCCCAAGAAGCAACCTATTGCTGCAGAATAATAATTTTAACAGTATTTTGTCAGTGATTCCTACAAGCCGTTGCAGAGTTTCTGAAGCTCAGAAGATAAAAGCCACAGCATCATTTCCAGGAATCGGTGCAGCAGAGGGCCTGAGCCCAGAGTAGTCCATCAGAAAGGCTGTAAAGCATCCTATTGCTGAGTGGTTTGGGATTTAATTTTGAAATGACTGTGTCTAGAGTTCTATCACAGGTTATTTGGAGTCCTGAAGTGATCCCAGGATATTAATGAAGTGAACCAAGAGATACATACCATGTTTAAACAGTAGGGTATCATGTAGAGGTGTACATTTACATTCCTTCATTTAGCTAATGCTTTTCTTCAAAGTGACTTGCAATTGTTTACCCATTTACACAGCTGGGTAATTGTAGTGGAGTAAGTGAGGGTAAGCACCTTGCTCAAGGGAACTACAGCTGGGGGTAGGAATCAAACCTGTGACCTTTGGCTCTAAAGGCAGTACCACTAACCACTGTACTACCAGCTGTCCCTTAAGTACTGTCAGTGGGGTACCATGTAGGGAGGTGTACATAGCATGTAACGTGTGTAACATTTCCTCCGCTGTTTGACCCAGAACCCCGCTGTGGGAAGCCTTCTCGTACCTGTGGCTTTCTTTGTGATCTTCATGTGAAATTTAATGTGCCTCCCCCTAAAACTGTAAGGAATCTTTCCAGTCTAAGAAAACGACCGTGACCACAAGTAGGGCTCCAGTCCAGGGTTATGTATTTATTTTCCTAAATGTGCAGAGGAACGCCGAGTCCTGCGGTTTCTGTCTTTGGCACCACCGGGCCTCTTCGGACCGCGAACGCGTTCAACGCGGCGTTTCTCGATCCGTCGGCAACATAATGACACTGCTGCGTTTCAATTAGTGTTGAAAATGAGCTGCTTGTGAGGAGTTCGGACCTTTCTCCGCAAGTTTCAGCTCTCCAATGTTAGTATCGTTCTTTATTTGGCTGATGCCTTTTCCCAGGGTGACTTGCAGTGTAAAGTAATGAGCTTTACAGTGATTTAACTTCAGGATGAGTATCTTAGTACAAAGTACTTCATACCAATAACCTTCCGAGTCCAGGGCATCAGCTGCATGTTTAGTGAGCTAAGGCTCACAATCTCCTTCAATGTAAAAATGGTCACATCTTAGAGGGCTAGAAAATGATTATATGGTGAAAAAATATAACTACGTTTATGGTTCTTAACTCATTTTTCTCACACTTTTTTCCAAAGTAACTTACAGTGTTAAGCTACTCATACTGATTTATCCATTTATACACCTGGGTAATTTTTACTGTATCAGCACAAGAGGTAAGTGCTTTGCTTAGAACTACGATATCACCGGGAGGGATTCAAACCCAAGCCCTCTGATCACAAGACAGGAGCTCTAACTAGTGCACCGCCTCCTGCCCCGGCCCATCTACCCTTGGAGCCGGATGTGACCCCATCTGGTTGGACACCTTTGAAAATGTGGTTGGAATTGCATCGCTGCATCTACATACAATTTGACATTGATGGACAGCAGTCCTAACAAAATAAATTTCATTTTCTCCTCTTTCTACTGCCTTTATTCTTCCTACACAGATGAATTAGAAATCAGCATGTGACTTGTTAGTGTATGTTGTCTCCCTCTAGTGTTCGAAGACCGTAATTACAGGGACTTTGTACCCCCACCATCATGGGTAAATCACTACCATTCACACAGCATCCTAATAATCAGTTCACTTTTAAAACTCTTATTTCTACAGCAATATTTAGTAAACTAGCTCTTTAGTAATTCTTTTTGTGATCCTCATGCAGTTACCACATCTTTTGGCACATAAATTAACGCAATTAGAAAGGAGCGTTTCTTATTCAGCGCTGGCATGGTTAAGGTTAATGTGTAACTAAGATTACTTTTATCCATATCTTTAATGGAGTCTTAAATCAGTGTTATTTTTTATCACAAACTGAAGTATCTTATGTATGTTTTTCCCATATGCAGAGCTTGAGAGAACAAGTTCAATGTCACTCCATGAAGGTGAAAGAGTTGCATGAATGAAAATGAGTGAATGACATGGAATATTATGCAAATGACTGTGATTATATCAAGATTTTCTTCTGTTCTTCCTCCTTTTGACTCACAGGGAGGGATCCTGGGGTTGCAGCAGTCTGACGTGTGTTACGTGAGCGTGCTGCTAAAAGTGTCCTTCTTCTCCAGCGCTCAGACGTCATATTCCACACAGCCATTGCCTTCATTTCACTGCAGCTGCATCTAAACTGTAAAAAGAAATGAAGCACAAGTGTTTCACGTGAGCTGCACATATTTTTATATCTATATTTTTCATTATTTTTTAATTGTGTGTGCATGTGTGTGTGTGTGTTTCCACAGCAAAACTAAAATGTAAGAATTTACATTTATTGATTTTGCTGATGCTTTGCTCCAAAGCAGCTTACATTTACCCAGCAAGGTATTTTTTTTTTTTGCTCTAACAGTTCAAGGTCAGTACCTTGCTTAGAGATACTGCAGCTAGAGGTGAGAATCAAACCTGTGATTTTTGGGTCTAAAATCAGCATTGCTAAGCATTACGCTACCAACTGTATTTGGAGTTGTTTCTTTTAATTCTAACACTTACATTTTAAGAAATTCTTTTCCGTGTTAATGTAATGTAATTTTTGCAAAAAAAGCAGATACTCTAAATTAAATGTAAACTAAATACAAAATCTTAAATGGATTGAATCTGGTATTGAAATATTTTAGTGGGCATCCAGTATCATAGAGAGTTTTCCAGTCCCACGGATCTGTGAGTCAATGATCCCCAGAATTTTTGTGTCCCATGACACACCTAAAAATTTCCAATTTGATGACTTCAATTTTTTTTTTCAGCTTTTTTCCACTGCTTCCTCGGTCAGAATGCCAAATGCGCGCGCACATGTGTGTGTGTGTGTGTGTGTGTGTGTGTGTGTGTGTGTGTGTGTGTGTGTGTGGTACAGAGCTCTGCTGTATAAATAACTGAGCTATTATAAGGAGTTCAGTGTAATTTATTTTGTACATCAGGTTTCATTGGATAAAGGTGGCTATCATATACAAGTTAAAAGTTATTATTATATAGGTACCTTTCCTCGCCCCAGGAATTCCGGGATAGGCTCCAGACCTCCCCAACCCTGACAAATGGGTGTTATTATACATTACAGTTATTCAGTCAGCTGATGCTTTTCTGCAAAGCGACTTACAATTATTTACTCATTTATACAGCTGCGTAACTTTTACCGGAGCAATAGAGGATAAGCACTTTATTCAAGGGTACTAGAGGTGGGAATCAAACCCACAACCTTTGCTCCAAAGACAGGAGTGCTGACCAATACAACACCAGCTGCCCACCACTTACTGGAAGCTCCAGACCACTGCTTTTTACAGGGATACTGGACATTCTAGAGACGCACACCTCACATCAGGCCGCTGACTGGAGCCCATCACTCACGGCCGTCCTGCGGGGTTGGAGCTGAGCTCAGAGGTCAAGAGATAGATGAGGTCCCCGAGTGTCCCGTGTCACAGCGCCGGGGGCTCGGCCCATGCTGGGGTGACGTATATCTAATCACTGGCTAAACTACGGCTCGCGGGTCAGAAGGGGGAGCAGGTAATCTCTCTGTTTCACCATCACTCCACCACTTCAGAGACACGTCCCCCATCATTCATTAGCGGACACGTCTCCCCGTCCTGCACCTCTGTTATATATTCTGTTGCTCTGTTCCAGTCTTTTTCCCATGTTTGGTCCTCATCCTACAAATTTTTCTGTGACCTTGAGCTTCCACCTGAAGAGTCTGATGAATTCACAGTCATTTAGATGTTGAGTTTTTTTTTTTTTCTGTTTTTTCCATTATGCTGAGTTTTTTTATTTTAGTGCTATGTCTGTAATATAGTAAATTTTACTCTGTGAGCTGCACAGGACCATTCTGGATAAAAATGGATATGAAGTTACATGAATTAGTCCAATGTGCGTTGATTAATTCGGCTTAAAGTGAGTGAATGGGCTTAGGTCAAAATATTCTTTTGATTCCTTTAGCCGTTATTGCTTTAGAAATGTATAGTTTGTCTTTATCCTTCCTCAGGTTTTTCCCTCGTCTCTAATCTGTGCTTGGACATTTTTTTAATTGAACTTCTACTGCTCGATGTTCACGAACTCAGTGTGAAAATACTTCTTCCAAGGGGGTATTACCACAAATGGCCAGCAGGGGGCGTAGCAGTTACATGGCAGCTTTTTACATTGCAGACAATGGCGGGGGAACTCGGTATCTTTTATTCTAAGGGCAGTTAAATGAGAGGGGAAAAAGGTTTTTAACTTTCTGGCGCTGAATTTTAGACATCAAATATAGATGTTTAAATACGTACTGTTGAAGCATTTGCAATCAGATATTGGTTTTTACCATAGTACATCAATGTTGATTTCAGGAGACTGAGTAATGGAATGTTTTTGCATCTTTATTAGTCTTCAGTGTCTAAGATTTTCAAAAGAAATGTTTATAGTATAAAGTAATATACTCTGATAGGGTTTGTTTTGGTTAAGACTTTATTTCTAAGAGAATGTCCTAAGCAATTAATATTTAAACCATTTGGACTGTCACTCAGCCTGAACAGCAAGTCTTTGGACTGTGCGAGGAAACCAGAGCACCCAAAGGGAGCACGCACAGGGAGAACAGGCAAATTCCACACAGACTGAGTGGAGATCAAACCCACGGTCTCTTACATCACCCAGGGGCTATGAGATAGCAGCATTGCTCACTGTGCCACGTGCTTTGATTGTTTCCAGTGTTCCCTTAACCACAGATCACCACAGTAAATCCCTTTAAAAGGCCCCCATATCTCTCTCCTAGGATTAACATATCAGGGCCATCCAATTCACCACAGTGTGAGCAGGTAAATGCTCAAAGGATAAGAAAGTCTCAGTCTTTGCTTACATTTGTTTATTCTGCTGACACTTTTCCCCAAAACAACTTTCATACAGCTAGTAATTCAACTGCATCGTTTCAGTGTAAGTACCTTGCTTGAGGCTACTGCGACAGAAGGTGGGATTCAACCCCAAGCCCTTTAGGTGCAGGGGAGCCACTCTAACTACTGCACCGCCTGCTGTTCGTAGCAGTGCTGCTATTTCACTGTGAGCTTAATCGCAACTCTTAAATAATCTCATAATTGTCATATTTAGCGCAGTGATGCACATGGATGTCATTTCTGCCAAAGCAGTTTAAACTGGCCCGAATCAGCTGTTGTTTGGGAGATTTTCAGCTGCGGCACCACCGTGTTTTGGCTGATCTTAATTAGTTTGTTTCCGCTAGTGTGTCTTATATGATAACTTCTTTGGCAAGATGTCAGTTTACAGCTATTACCGCAAAGAAAACGAGGTGTCGTACTATGATGCGGTGCCGTATTAACGGTACATGTTACCAGTGGAAATCGGGGTGATGACTACGGGACTGAATTTTTTGTGTAGAAGAAAGGAGATCGAAGGGACGCTTATTCTGTCAACGTGCATCCATTCTTTTCAAGACAAAGAAAACATTAACTAAAACGCAGAAAACACTGCAACACCCCAAAGGATCATGAGTGTTTCTGCCGTAGAGAGTAGAGAAACACACACTCCTCAAGAAGACCAGCAATTTAATATAGGCCCCAGGGGGAGAAGGAATGCTTTGTGAAAAATAATCTTCCATCAGTAAGATTTATTATATTAAAATGGTATTAAGGGCTTGCTGCTGTCGGCACACCGGTCAGTTCCCATGGTTTAAATCAGATGCATTTTCCTTCACACTTTCTACTCAGTATTGTCTCCTTATGCCCAAGCGTGGAACTAAAAGGTGACACGTTTGCACTTTAATAATGTTTCATCGCTCTTATTAAATTTTACTTTATTTTTATCTGTGACAAACACTGTTCAGACCCCAGGCGCTGAATAAGTTAATGCAGCACAAGTTTTCATGTTTCGCACTCACGCTCCTACTATGAGTGGCCACTAGAGGGCGACACTGATCCCAATCCTCTCTCCTAGTATTAAACATCCCTTCTGCCTCCTGCTAGAGCACAGAGACTAAACATATCGCAGAGACACATGCAGTATGGCCAGGTACACTGCCTGCGGTGTGGTGGGTCTGGGGTTCGAGTGCTGCTTGGGGTGCCTTGTGATGGACTGGTGTCCCATCCTGGGTGTGTCCCCTCCCCCTTTGGCCTTGCACCCTGTGTTGCCGGGTGAGGCTCTGGCTCACCTTGGGAGAAGTGGTTGCTGATGATGGCTGGACAGACATACAGTATGTATGCATAGATGTTCGTACATTTACAGACCATTGAACAAAACTGAATATTGCAAGCTGACTGCCCATGTTACTCTTTCAAAAAAAACACTAGAAATGCAGAGCTTAAGTTTCTCCTGAAAACTACGAAAACGTCTTTGCATTTCCGCGTCATCGTTACAAGCGTTAAGGGATACTGAAAGAAGTGTCTTTTCGTCCTGTTATATATTTAATGCTAATATGTGTGCTATACTAGTCAGTTAGTGTGTTGCAATGTTAATAATTTATAAATTTATGTTTGCTTTTCAATGGCAGAGATTACTAAAAAAACGTAGTCGTCATCAACATAATCATCGTTACCGTTGTTGGTGTTTGAATTGAACAGGTTGAAACAAGAAAGTTAGATGATCTGTGCCGGATTTGATTCAATGGGGGGTACAGCATTCAGTAAATGTAGTATGTTGTTCTCTAGGCCCGTTGTTTGCTGCGTTTAGAAGACCTTGGAGCGGAAGGGTAGCACAGCCAGTAGCGCTGCTTTCTCACAGCCCCTTGGTGGTACGAGAAAACGTGGGTTTGATCCCTGCTCAGTCTGTGTGGAGTTCGCATGTTATCCCTGTGTCTGCGTGGGTTTCCTCTTGGTGCTCTGGTTTCCTCCCACAGTCCAAAGAACCTGTTCAGGTTCCCGCATAGTGTGTGAGTCACAGAGAGTGTGTGTTCCACTGATGTATAGATGAGTGACCCATTGTAAGTAGTGTATCTACCAGTGTAAGTCACCTTGGTCAATAAGGTGTGTCAGCTGATAACACTGCATAGGGTTCATTGGGAGCTGCTTTGGAGAAAAGTGTCTGCTAGATAACTAAATGTTTCAGAACACTCTTATGATGCTAGGTTCACCTGCACTGTAATTGCAAGGCCCATGTTTCTTGTTTGTCCAAACTTCTAAGAAGGAGAATTTTCCTGGAAGATTCACACAACAGTGGTGTTCCTCCCCAGTCAGTCCTTGGTCCAGAGTTTTTTTTCCTTTTCTTTTATTTCTTTTTAACGTAACCGTGTCAAGCTAAACGCACTGTGAATGTTGTTTTGTTCGCTGCGACACCTGAAAGCAAAGATTGGGAGACAGAAGGGCGGAAGATGAGAAATGATGAGATGACAGTTGAGAAAGGTAAAGGTTTCAAGTAATTTACAAATGACTCTATTATAACATCATGTTTAAACCTTCCCTGAAGCGTACAGGTGTTACACCGAGACCACCCATGATCATACATCCGTTAATCTGCAAAACCACACTCATGAAAGCAAATAAGCGAGTTTTGATTTCATCCACATTTGTGTAATACACACACACACACACACACATTTTCAGAAGCGCTTGTCCCATACGGGGTCACGGGGAGCCAGAGCCTACCCGGCAACACAGGGCGTAAGGCCGGAGGGGGAGGGGACACACCCAGGACGGGACGCCAGTCCGTCGCAAGGCACCCCAAGCGGGACTCGAACCCCAGACCCACCGGACAGCAGGACCGTGGTCCAACCCACTGCGCCACCGCACCCCCCCATTTGTGTAATATGTAGCATAAATTAGCTTCTTTATTTTTAAATCCTTTTGTTCGATTTTGCCCACGATAATATACAGTATTTTTGTGTCATTACCACTAGAAACAATACTCCTACACAAGAGGCCAAGTACTTAGCATAGTGGTTCAAATCATCACCTTGCAATCAAGGGTTCAAATCCCACTCCTGCTGTAGCACGTTGAGCAAGGTACTTCTGTTGAATTACACACACACACACATTTTCAGAACCGCTCGTCCCTTACGGGGTCACGGGGAACCGGAGCCTACCCGGCAACACAGGGCGTAAGGCCGGAGGGGGAAGGGGACGCACCCAGGACGGGACGCCAGTCCATCACAAGGCACCCCAAGCGGGACTCGAACCCCAGACCCACCGGAGAGTAGGACTGCGGTCCAACCCACTGCGCCACCGCACCCCCTCTGTTGAATTAATGCAGTAAAAATTGCCCAGCTGTGCAAGTGGGTAAATAATGGGAAATAACTCAACACACAAACCTTTTTCACTTAAGTCCCTTTGCAGAGAAGTGTCAAGAAACTGAGCAAATAATAGGGAAGCGATCAGTGCTTCCCCAGGTTTGTAAACCCCTACAGGAAGCGTTTTGTGCGCTTATTATAGTGAACGTTTGATGTGAGCAGTAACAGCTGTAAAAATGTGTGGCCATCTGGCCCAGTGTAAGTAGTATATCTAGCAGTGTAAGTTACCTTGGTGAATAAGGTGTGTGGGCTGATGACACTAGGTAGAGTTCATTGGAAGTCGCTTTGGAGAAAAGCATCTGCTAAATAAATCAATGTAAATGTAATGTAATTTCCATAGTGTGTGCTTTATGTATGTCCACCATCTGTATGGTATGCATATGACGTAGATAAATTTCCATTTTTTTTCAATTTTGATATTTCTATTGTAAATGTTCTGCACCATCTTGCAGCGCACGCTACATGTAATACACACTTCCATTATTACGCACACTGTTATACCTCCCACGGTAACTGCAGTAATTCTAGTAGACTTCGAGTACACTTTTTCAGGCTGGACTTGAGGAGCAGTTTACACTTTCTTTTAGGCGTCTAGGATGACTTCAGTAACACAATGAAGCATAATGTGGAAAGCCTATGGTACATTTTACCGTTCTTCTCTGTGCACACAAAGAGCGGTCCGTCCGCAGCCTGGCTCTTGCTCAGGGCTCCTCCAGCTGTCTGGGGCAAAACCAACCTTTTTGTCCCGGCCTGACCCCCCAAGTTCTTTTCACTTCGTACTTAAGTTTGTATGAGGGTCCTTTTCCGTGTGGTATTATCTTATATGTTAGGAGATACCCAACAATGTGCAATAAATACTGACTGACTATCTGTGTGTGTGTGTGTGTGTCCACGGCTGTTGCTAAATCAGTCATAGCCAGATGTCAGATTCATACCCCAAGACCTTTATTAGAAAGTGCTGAATGCATCGCAGGAGCACAGCTGACAAAAACTCAGAGTTTGTGGTTTTATATTTTATTTTATTTCTATGCACAGATAAGAATATAGAGGGATCAAATTACAGGAGCACAAACAGAACGTGCTGGAGAGGTCAAAAATCCAAGGGGATTCTTGAAGGACCTCCCCCCCCCAAACTCAGACATTGGAGATGACTGACTGTAAATTATATCACACACACACAGTCTGAAACCACTCATCCCAAACAGAGCTTAACCCGGCAACACAGGGCGCAAGGCCGGAGGGGGAGGGGACACACCCTGGACGGGACGCCAGTCCATCACAAGGCACCCCAAGCAGGGCTCGAACCCCAGACCCACCAGAGAGCAGGACCCGGCCAAACCTGCTACACCAAGCAGTTGTTAACAATGGACGGTTACTAAACTTTGTAGGAAGTTTATTAATTAAGAGCATTATTTTTGGAAGCATTCGCACTTCACAGCTTTTTTTCCCCTCCAAGTGCCCAAAAATTTTGCACTGTGCTGTATGTTGCTATGATGTAATCTGAACTCCATTACAAGGCTGTTCCTCTCCTTCACATTCATTTTTCAAGGATTTACTTCCAAAGTGATTGAATAGTTGCAGAGATTTTTACATGCAATGGCGCAGCTTGAAACAAGCTTGAGCAATTTCATTACCTGGACTTTTGCTCCTCGGTGTTTTCCAGTTTTTTCTTTATTGATTTCCAGACTCACAGAGCCCACCTGCTCCAGCCACTGATCTAGATTTGATGAGGAATTATGAACATACACTAGGTCCATATTAGAAGATACTTACCGGGAAGTACAGTAATACCTCGCCCTACGTCGTTTCGTGTTGCGTCGATTTCGACTTTACGTCGGTCAGCCGAAAATATTAAAAATTGTTACAAACTTGAAAATCACTTAAAAACAATAAGAAAGTGTAAAATCAAATAAAAATAAACATTAAAATCTATAAAATAATATATTGTAATATATAAAATCAATTAAAAGCTGAAAAATAAGAAAAATATTTTCTTATTTACCTGCCATTTTTTTGGCTTTTTTTTTTTTTGTTTTGTTTTTTCTTTACTTTAGCATTAATTGAAGTATATACACGTAATGGGAATGCTTATTAGGGGTTTATAGGGGGTCTAAATCAGTGTTTCAGGGGTTCACGCCCTTTGGAACCAATTAACAACATAGGGAGGGCGAGGTATTACTGTACAGGAAAATGGAACTATAACAACTAGTTATTGTGCTAATGTTTCTCATATAAAAATTAAAATGCTGGAAATCTTTGAAACTGCTGTGAAATGAACAAATTAAACGAAGCATGATATTCCATCCATTGACGTTCCATCGATTCTTTGTCCGGTGCAGGGTTGGGGTGATCCAGAGCCTGCACGGGTAACATGAGGTGCAAGGCAGGACACACCCTGGTCCATGAATCGTGACGTTTTAGTTTACGAACAAAATAAGCTAATACAACTTTAAAGGGACAGCAGAACCCGGCTGTTTGTTTATTGCCCAATATGAGGTGTGTCAATTAACAGGATGAAGTGGGAGCTCTCTCACTTTCCGAAGCAGTGCTGGCAAGTCCACTGATTCTCACTTTTGTGCTGACTCCGGTACTTCAGCTGTCTGGACTCCCGTGATCGAGAGTTACCGAGAAATGGCCCCCAGCACAGGAGCAATAAATTACGTGTTTTTGCATTAAATGTACAAACTGTCCTCTTCAGGCAGGGAACGGGCCTGCTGCTTCTGACCGAAACCCAGGTAAAGAAGAGAGGTTGTCTCAGACTTTGTGTGTGTGTGTGTGTGTGTGTGTGCGTTTTCCAGGTCCGAGCTGAACACAATGGACCATGAACCAAGGGGGGTCACGTTACCTTTTGTGACCGGTGCTACCTGGACACCAGATGCTGGACAGCGATGAGCTCACGACATTCAGGGCTTGAGTTACATCAGTTGTCAAGGTTGCAAGCCCAGGTTCAGGTTTCCAGCGAGGAGGTCTTCACCAGCCGACCTCCCCCAGCCCAGCCACAGATCAGTGTTAAAGAGACTTATCCTTCGCTGGCCTCCTTCTTACTCTGAAGAAAAGGCCACACCTAATTTAGGGGAGCACGGCATTAGCGGGGTACAGGGTGGGGGTCATTTAAGCATCCCTGGGTTTAGCTTAGAGATGGAGCTGCTTGCCCGGAGCCCTCTTAGGTCCTTGGCCTACTTTGGAGATGGTGGAACGAGGGCATCGCCTAGACTCGGGGAAAGGGATTAACCATCTCCCGTTTGGGATTCCCCTCCGACGCCAGACACTTAAAGTCTGTCGGGGATTAAAATAAAGAGCAGCGCGGACCTACAAGAGCAGCTTGCGGTTGCCGGGTTTGAAGGATCTTTAAAAAAAAAAAAATCTAAGGATAATCATATGACCCGACGGCCATCTATGGCCTCAGCCGCCTGCGCCTGCTGTCATCCGATCACATTAGGACTTCGCTGGTGTGTTTATGAATAAACTCTTTACTGCCTGTTCCTTCTCTTTTCTTGTGCGCCTGGTCCCTTTCTTTTCAGAGCTTTTAACTATAAGACAAACCTTCCCATCCGGTGTCGATAACTGCTGTTCCAGTGCAGAGTCACGGAGGTTCAGAGTCTAGCTCCGAAGCGTAGTGCCTGAGACACTCGCTCACTCGCACAGTCACCCTCTATGGGCCGCTGAGAGTCACCGGAAACACGTGTCTTGGGATTGTGGGAGGGAGCTGGAGCAACTGGGGGAAACGACCACCGCTTCCCACTGTGCCACCACGTAAAACTGCCGTAGGAGTGCACATAATTCTTATTAAAAGTGTCTGACAGCACCAGACTGGAAGTTTGGGACCAAGATGCACTTCATCTCCAGGACTAATTGGTGGGCGGCACCTTGTCAACCCACCCTTGACAGCATTGCCATCATCGAGCTTGGGGCAGCACAGGAAAGAGGATTGACTCTTCTTTTGTCTTACTGTATTATTCATACCTGTAAAGTCACACAATACAGAGAGACTCTCGCTCTCAGGAGGGACCACTCACTTACTGTGGGGCCTTAGAGTGCAGTCTGGCATTTGAACCAGAACTGTTTTGGGGTAATTATGGTTATGAATTGCTTTTGAGGTGAGTTTTTTTTTTAAATCTGTCAAGATTTGAATGTTCTTATTCTAACGCAGCGTGAGCACTGCATATTTGACTGATCAGTTAATTAGAAAGTCTTGATGGACTCCAAACTGCACTGGACAAGTGGTTATTGATGATGGATGGATGGATGGATGGATGGATGGATGGGTTTGCTTTGTGAAAGCAGGTGTGTTACAACCGATCTAGAACAAAACTGTGATGTCCATTTGGTGCCCTGAAGTGAAACCGAGTAAGTCTGTTCTACACTCAACTGTCAGCACAGCACTGGCCAACCCGGGGTCAAAGAACGCAAGGGTATGATTGCCATAAGTTCGCGGCCTGAACGACTACCCGTCTCAGCCCCTCTAGTAAGAGACCACATTAACTGGATTAAAAGGCTGATTCAGGTAGTATATCTCTTGTGGTTTAAGGTCATGATGCCTTAGCACTGATAGCACAGACGGTCATGAGGAGATGCTGGAAGAGGTCTTGGATATGGAGATTTGACTCTCCGTTGCCATGGTGACCAGCAGGATTGGTTCGGACATGGCTGTAAGACGCCCTTAGGGGTGATTGGCTGGGTCTTTGGTGGGGGGGGGAGGTGGTTGGCTGGTGGAGGCACTGAGCTGCTGCTTGTCTGTGTTCCCTTTTACCCTGTCCTCTGTAGGACATGCGGTGGGCTCAGCAAGGGGTCCACTCATCCTACTCCTCCAAGAAAGTGGGTCGGCCCCGAGAATATGGCATAATAGGCCGCGATTAGGGTGTCCTCCAGCCATGACTCTGAAACGCCGACTAGGGCGGCAGAGAAAACAAACACACCCCCAGCCCCCTGATCCCCACACTCGTCCGTACAACAGTAAGTTTTTTCAGATACTCATTCTGTTTGTCTGCTTGATGATGATCATTGTAATTATGATCATTACTGTTATTTTCTTGACACGTTTAGAAGACATTGTTAATTTTGTTGACTTAGATCAGCAGCGTGACACAGCAGGTAGCACTGGTGCCTAACAGCTCCTAGGCTATGGATTAAGACATGGGTTCTAATCGATCTCGTGTTGGTGTCTAATTGGTGTTCATGTCTACTTCCAGCCTCAGTCCAAAGGTGTGTTTCAGGTGAATTGGTGACTTTAAATTGCCCTTAGTGTGTGAGGTGTGTGTTAAGTTACTCTGCTCCATAAACAGGTTAATGACTGTAGGTGTCGCATGGAATTCCTAGCATCACAAGTCACTTTGGATGAAGGTGTCACCTTAAGTGTCCGCTAAAAGAATTAATGATCATTTTATTGGAATACTACAAGGTTATGTACCCTGCCTAAGGGGCCGAGAGAGGGATTTCACCAAAAAAGCGGTGCACCGGAACTTCTCAAAGACACTCAAGGAGACTGAGTTGGTTGCCAGGCCAACTTATTTATTCTGAATGGTGTGCAGTAGCAAGGCAGACAAATAAACAATGCGTTCGCTCTGACCAAACCAATTTAGTCATGGGGAAATAAAGTAATGCATTCCAAGCACTCATCAGCGTCTCATACTCGAACACGATATGCGCGATTTGCGGACCATGCGACGAATTGTTTTCTAATTTATAGAGTCAAGTCCAGCTCAGCAGTATAATGACATATAATAATGGCACAATGATAAATGCAAGCTTTTAAACACTTGACCTCGCTGATCTCATTGGCAGCCCATTTGTCCTGCATATTCCGACAGGGAGTATGATTAATACGCAAATAAATTAAAAATAATAAATACATTAATTTTTCCGAGTGCGGTGATTACATCCATCATTAGGAATCGTTCGCAGTTCTCGACGTCATTTCCTTCCTCTGACAGTAGCAGAAGCTCCGGAAAAATCATTTTCGAAGGTGCCGCAACAGCTGGAAAGCAGCCAGATAGGAAAATCCCTTTGTGTTTGATTATGTGATCCAAACATTTCTCTGTGACAGGACAGTGATTCATTTCCAATATATTTCCGGCGGCTTTAGCTATGCAACTTATCACAGGTATGTGACAACAGCATTGAGGATTTCAGAATGGGGGATTAGAGGGGAGGAAATTTTGAATTAGATGAAGACATGCAACCTGCTATGCCTTACTGCAGCTTTTCCTTTTCAGCTCTCATCTATAATTCCAACTTTGTCCCCAATTTAAAGAAAAGGAAATTTTCCCCTTTTCGAATCTCAATCAATCTCTTGCCTTGTCAATGTATTTGATATTTGTAGACTCTTCCAGCGACGTTGTCCGTAGGGTGAATTACAAATGGTTTAAGGAGAAGCGTTTAATATTTGTGACTCTTTTCATAGACCTGAAAATTCAAGGGGACGAGTCTTGCTTTTGTCTTTTTGGACCTAAAAGAGAGTTTTATCTTTTTACAGTGACGGACCTCCTCTTTTCTCTTCAGACAGTCTATCGCTCTCATTTACCCCCAGGGAACGGAACAAAACAGGATGTTTATTGCAGTGTCCACCAGCAGCGCATCGCAGGCCCCTTCACACTTGACTGCGGAAGTGGAACGAGAACCAGAAGGTGGCCGAGACCCTTTGCCACGCAAAAAAAAAAAAAAAAAAAAGCTTTGTCTTTACATTTACTTTTGTTCAGAGCAATTTACAACGTTCGGCTACTTACATTTATCTTCTCATTTGCTCATCTCTGTGTTGCACCTGTACCCCTTCCTTTTGCCCTGTAAAACATTGATAAACCAATCTAGGTCCACAGCGCCGACATTTCCCATCTCTGTGTCCAGATTAACCGAGGGGACGGGAAGCAGCAGACTGAAAGAGAACCTTCTCCACTTGCAGCCCAGACAGTGAGGGGAAAGGTCAGCATCCAAACTGGACAAGACAAGACTCGTGTGACCCCCGCGAAAAAAGGTTTCGGGTCTGACCTTCCATAATGCCTCTAGTGTCAGGCTGTCATGTGGCACAGAAAAAGGGCAGTTGTAGCACAGACAGGGACAAAGGAGCGCAAAAGAAAATAAAAACAGAAGGAAAAGCATTTACGCTCGGGACCATTGTTGGAGCAGCGGATAGCGAATCCACAAGACAAAGGAGGAAACAGAAGTGCAGTGAAGGCAGGAGGATTCCAACGGGACGGACAGTTGTTGGCCCTCATTGTCCCAGTCCGACACCGGGGACACATGTCGAGTGGTAAAAGTGTCGCCGTTGAGTTAAGGGCCATTGTGGCGGTGAGATCTCATGGTTGAAGGTCTTTTGTCCACGATGTTGTACACCATTAGCATGTGACCACTCTCAGGCCACTGATGGTGGTCAGAGATGGCTTTCCCTCCTTTCTAACCACGGCACCACAGTAACCCCCCAGGCCCTGCCTCGGAAGACCCTCTCCGAGCTGAGCTCCGAGGGACCGGCCGCTGACCTCTGAGACAGGGGCGGGGAGTTGCCCAAGATTTTGTTGCACTCTGGGTTTTAAGAGTGAAAAGCATTGTCTGCATTGAAATGGATTCTATTAACAAATACCAGAATGCTATTGATAAAGTCTTATATCAATCTGGCACTTTTCTCCAATGCAACTTACAGTGTTAGGTTTGTACACTTCATTTACCCATTTTTACACAGTGGGGTCCTTTTTACCGTATCACTTCACTGAAACTGCCTTTTCAAGGGTACAACAGCAGGTTTCGAACCCGGGTCCGTCAAGCGGAAGGTGATACTCTGATGGGTATTCCAGCACCTGGCCCTTCAGACAAATGCACAAAAAAGGTTTTCTTTTGTCCCCTTCCGGGATCGTTGTGGCATTAAGATATTATAAGCTCAAAGTATGAGTAACATGGAACTATTAGTACTTTTTTGTCAGATCATATATCCATGTTCTTTTTGAGTCGCATAACCAGTGAGTTACTGCAGCATAATGGCCCCGGTACACCATGTCACTGGGGGTCAGAACAAAGACCTCCGTGGTGTTGCCCACCCGCAGCCTTTCTCCTCATTGGTCATTTGAGAGGTCAAGGAGAGGGCTCAAAGCGAGGCAGTCAATGTCGGTTACCCCAAGGGGCGAGACGGAAGGCGGTTGGGCAGTTTGTCCAGCTGCCACGGGGGGCGATGCCTGGCCGGCCAGGGAGACCTGGCAGATGGAGGCGCTCGAAACAATGAGGGTTGTCATCTTGCGGGGCGCGGAGCGAGTGCGCTCAGCCGCCGGCCGATGGATCTTTCAAAGGGTCCTCGTGGAAGCGGGACGATCAGCGCGACCGGGTGCGCGGGCGGGAGTCAAAACAAGGCTGCTGTTTTTCTGGCCGCTTTGCGCCACTTCAGTAGACGTCCCCTTCGACGCTTTCTCAGATCCAATTTGGAATCATAGCTGTTTCGGGAAAGCTCGTTCCTTCTTCGCTGCAACACGCTTTTCAAGGGTCCAAGTCCACGAGGACATTTTTATACCCTCGCTATCTCGACATCGACCTCTTCATCCCCTCCGAGCTGGGATGTCTTCAGACAGCAACAGGCCAATTGTCCTGGGACAACTGCAGCAATAAAAAAAAGCCCAACCCAAGCGTGGGTAATGAGGCGGGTGATTTGAGCCCTCCCTCCTGGCACAAGCCCTGCCATTGAGCAATGTGATTGATTGTGACAGACACACAATGGGGGTCTGGTGTCAGAAGGGTGGCAGTTCCCTTAAACAGCATGCTCCTCAAGCGTGAGCAGCCCCCCCTGCACACACACTCCTTAACACACCCAACTGTGTTGGGTAGACAGTTATGAGGATGGTTGCTGGAAGGGGCTTTTGAACGCACAGTCCTGGAGGGCGGGGTCTTGCAACTTTTACAGCTCTCTTTACACTGCAAAGAGCTAAGAGAAGGACCTAAATGGGTGTAAATAAAACACAAGTCAAATGGGGCGGTTGACTGGACAACTGAGACTAAAATCTCCTGGACTCGACCCTCCAGGACCATCACATCAACTGGTCTGTCCTTTACTCCTCATTGTGATGGGCATCACAGAAAAAGTTTTTTACACTCTTTAGACCACTGATAATCCCAGATTTAACTCACACACACACAGTTTGATACTGCTTGTCTCAAGCGGGGTCACAGCGAGCCGGAGTCTAACCCGGCAGCACAGGGCATAAGGCTGGAGAGGGAGGGGACACACCCAGGATGGGGCGCCAGTCCATCACAAGGCACCCCAAACAGGACTCGAACCCTAAACCCACCACAGAGCAGGCCCGGCCAAGCGCCGCACCACCACACCACTGTGTCCTCCCCCCCCCCCCCCCCCAGATTTGACAGATAGGATCAAATTCAACAAATTTTCTGTGTAACTGAAGCCATCAAGGTCTTAAATGTCAGTCTAGGCTCTAGACTTAGAGACTGAGGTCTTCCAGAAGGTGAGAAGGTGAGAAGACCCAGAAACCAAAGTATGATCCTGATATAAATAACAAAAGTGATGGAGATTATGGAAATTATGATTGGTGTATTTGTGAGTATTTAACAAAGATTATGTAGGATGATAGTCAATAGTTGTAAACAATTACCCGTTTAGAACAGAACAGTGCCAGCTAAATGTACTAAGCAATAAACGATAGTATGAAAAAAGCTGTGTATTTTCATATGCCGTTGTAATGATTTTCTCTTCTGTTCATGTTAGTTTCAAGTTCAATGAAAAATGGCTTGCTACCCAGAGCAATAGGTGGCATCGTGGTTTACATCCTTTACGTCTGTAGGATCCAGGTTTGGATCCTGCCTCCTGCTGTAATACTCCTGAGTAAGGTACTAACCCTGAATTAGTCCAAAAAAAACTGCCAAGCTCTATAAATATGAAGATCATTGGCAGTCATATACTGTAGGAATTAAGTGTCAGCTGACTGACAAAATATCATTTGGTATTTTTTCCTTATTCTATAGAATTTTGGCAAATTGTGTACAGTTGGCAGGTGATACAGTAAGCTCTCCACACTCTCTTCTGCACAAAGTGCCAATACTGGAGAAGCCTCACCTTCAGTCCAGTGAGTTCCGCAGGGAGGGTGTAAGACATGCAAGCCTATGATTCCAGATTCTCTTCTCCTATTTGTCTTCTGCAGGTTTAGATAAGTCTCATGTAGCGAAAGACTGAGCAGGAGCACTTGCACAGGAATCTTTTCATAGTGACTTCAGATATGGCACAATTCATACTTGATTACTGGGCTGTTTCTGTATGTAGCCCTGTTTTTAAAGAGGGACATTAAACTGAAGCTGGATTCTTCTTGCGTAGGTATTCAGGTATTTTAATACATCAAAAAAAGCCCTTTGTTTTATGTTGTTACACATGGTGCTGCTTTGTTATTTTACACCTTCTTCTGAAATGAAAGGCTGAACATCTTAAATATATATTAATTTCTTGAATTGCAACCACATTGTACAAGTAATGATATTTCATTTTTAATGGCATATTCATAATGTATATACAATTAAAGCCCTGGCCATTAGCCTTGAATAACAGTTGACCACTTAAAACTGTGATGTATAATTGACCATTGTGTCCATGTCATTGCCCAGCTCAACCATTAGACTTGGTTATGTTCATTATTTTTCTTAATTTAGGAGTAACAGGGAGTGTGGTATTTTGAGTTGCCATGTTTGGACTCAAAGAGCTCAGGTTTGCACCCCACCTCCTGCTGTAGTACACTTGATCATGGTCCATCCATCCGTACCGCTCACCCCATACGGGGCATGGGGAACCAGAGCCTAATCCGGCACACAGGGCGTAAGGCCGGAGGGGGAGGGGACACACCCAGGATGGGACGCCACTCCGTCGCAGGGCACCCCAAGCGGGACCCGAACCCCAGACCCACCGAAGAGCAGGACCCAGACCAACCCACTGCGCCACCGCACCCCCATCTTGAGCATGGTACTTATCCCAAATTGCTTCATTAAAAGTTGCCTAGCTGTCCTTCGGTGGCCCGTTACACATGATGAAGGCAAGTTGTGCAGTCTTTCTTACCTCTGGTGAGTTTGGACGTGGTTCATGATATCAATGCCACACAAATAGGGCTGCTGTGGGAAAGCTCTGAGCTGCAGTTTTCCTATTATCCCTGATACTGGAAAGTCACCTCCACTGGCTGAATTCAGCCACCGCTTTTCTTGAGAATGCTCTCCAACCGACTCTGCTGTTGACTTGAACCTCGAGGTCCTTTGGAAGCATGCCGTAGTGTCGGAGGTGCTCCTTGACACAGTCTTTGAAGCGTTTCCTGGGGCGGCCAGGATTCCTGTTACCCTGTGCCAGAACACCATAGAGGACTTCACCTGACATGGCGAGACCAACGCAGCTGAGCTTTCATGGTCATGGGTTTGACACTGATGACCCCAGCATCTCTGAGTTGGTCACTCTGTCCAGCCACTGAATCCTTGTGGGCGCAGGGAACATGTGAAACTTTTCAAGCTGCTGGATTTGCTTCCTGTACAATGTCCACGTTTCGCACCCATAGAGCAGGCTGGTGAGCATTATGACCCAATACACCTTTATCTTGGACAACTTGATGTTGTGGTTCATCACATGGGATCAGAAGAATCCAAGTGCCTGGTTAGCCTTGCTGATTCGAGCTCCAATCTCCTTATCCAGACAGCCATCGTAAGAGATGAGGCACCCCAGATACTTGAGGGACTTTACAGTTTTCAGATCTGTGTTACCGATGTGCACGCTCGGAGGTGGAGCTACTGAGCCCAGGGCCAGCTGGTGGAGGACCTCAGCTTTGTTGAGACTGATGGTGAGACTGAAGACCAGGGGCACCTTCTGCGAGGGGATCATAGTGAGCTGAAGGTCAGACTTCATGTGAACCATGAGGGCACAGCCATCAGCAAACAAGGCTTCCAGAATGAGGCGCTCGAGGGTCTTGGTCTTTGCGTTTAAGCGTTGCAAGATCGAACAGGGAGCCGGCCAGCTGATACTTCAAGTAGACACCCAGTTGGATGTCCTGGAGGAAGTGGTTTAAGATGCAGCTGTCGAATGGGGAAGAGCATTTACTGCCAGTGATAACAGCACCAGTTATGACATCATGAAAGAGGCTGTCACGGTGTCCTCTCAGAGTGGAAGTGCCGGACCCAAGTGCGGAGCACAGGAAGTTTTCTCAAGGGGAAATCCAAAAGACATGGTCGAAGAAACAGGCAAATGGTCACCAATGTGCTAACGTAATCCGAAGGGAGAGTCTGAGAATCGTAATCCAGTACATAGGCAAGAAGTCGAGAAAAGCCAGGGAGATGTGGAGACACAGGAGAAGATACAAGGAAGCGAGGACGAGGACGGGGACAGGGAATCTGGGAAGGCAAGAGAGGTATTGTATGTAAGCCGATGAGAGAGACGCAAGCAAGTAGCAAGGCTGAACAAGGTCCACGTCCGTCTGCGCTCCGAGCAGTCCTTTTATGTGCCCGTCTCCTGATCTGCCGCAGGTGTTGCTCGTTGTGTCCCGGCGGAGGTTGTGACAGAGGCGAACAACTTGTACAAACTTCCTGGGGAGCCGAGTTTGGTAAATACGATCCACAGCATCTCCCAGTTGACCGTGTCAAAGGTTTGGTTAGGTCGATAAAGACAGCACATAAATCCGTCTTCTGCTTGAGGTATTTCTTCTGGATCTGTCTCACCATGAACGCCATGTCGACGGTGCTGCGATTGGGTCTGAATCCACACAGCGTCTCTGGTACATTGTCCTTGGACACACTGCTGATGAGGTGATTCAAGATGACACATCCTAGGATCTTGCCAGCAATAGACAACAAGGAGATGCTGGCTTTCTCACAAACAGCAAAATCAACTGAACATGTAAGTTGCTTTGGAGAAAAACATTAACTAAATGAACAAATGTAATTAAGTGATGCCTTAGTCCAAGGCAAATTACAATTTTATATAACTACCATTACAATTATTTAATTCAGCCCAAATACTTTGATCCAGGGGGTGCGGTGGCGCAGTGGGTTGGACCACGGTCCTGCTCTCCGGTGGGTCTGGGGTTCGAGTCCCGCTCGGGGTGCCTTGCGACGGACTGGCGTCCCGTCCTGGGTGTGTCCCCTGCCCCTCTGGCCTTACGCCCTGTGTTGCCGGGTAGGCTCCGGTTCCCCCGTGACCCCGTATGGGATGAGCGGTTCTGAAAATGTGTGTGTGTGTGTGTACTTTGATCCAGAGTACTGCAGCTAGTGCAAGATTCGAACTAGAAACCTTCACATTCTAAACACACACACGTTGGCTGAAGCTGCTCGTCCCGAGTGGGGTTGTGGCGAGCCGGAGTCTAACCCAGCAACACAGGGAGCAAGGCCGAGGGGGGGAGGGGACACACCCAGGGTGGGACGCCAGTCCATCACAAGGCACCCCAAGCAGGACTCGAGTCCCATAACCACCAGAGAGCAGGACCCGGCCAAACCCGCTGCACCACCGCGCCCCTCTCAGATTGCAAACCATGGCCTTAAAAATCACACTCCCAAACTGCGCTGTAACCGGGCCCAGTTTTTTCCCAGGAGCTCTACTGAGCCACGATGATGCACAGTATCGTCTCTCTAAAACCACACAGCATCATGCAAACAGCTTCCAGCCAACGATTTGTTTAGCTGCCAGCAAACATCAGCTCGATGCCAGGTGCTCAGCAGACCGATGTTTTGTGGACTGCCAATACACTCGTTCGGCTGACTCATCAAAAGCAATCAATCCATAACGACCTTAACTTCGGCTTTTCTGCTGAGAGCCCTGCACCTTTCTGGTCCCCCCATGACCTGGAATGGTAATGTGTCAAATTAAATAAATCAGGGTTTATTTTGTTTACTTTATTCTTCCCCCAGGGCAGCGGTTGATTCTGGCATTTTCTACCCTCCTAACACTTTGCCGTTATGTATTGCTATGTATATCACTTCTGAGAGAGTCATAAATTTGGAATGACTTTGCAATCAATATTACTGTTAAGTAAATATGGTTCTTGCATATGCAAAGGCGTTCAGTGTGGATCTCGCCTGGGGGGAAATAAGGTTTAATTAATGAATAAAACTTTTCCCACCGTGAACATTAATCATGCACATGAGGGTGAGCCGCATAGGCTACATAATGTGATTTTACACAAGATTTTCCTCGGCTTCCCTTACTTGCTCCTGGGAGCTTTTCCACTGCAAAGTGGAGATTTCCACAAAATGCATGACTGAAATTGCTTCGCCTGTCACTATTAGCCGACTGTGCGCACATGCAGTTTTCATAACTGTTTCAGACCAGACGGAGCTCTTTACACAATTTATGTCAGAAAATTTTACTCAAATTACATAGGTCCACGAACATCTAAATCGTGAAACATTTCAGGAATTACCAATTGCAGACAATCTCTTTCTGAAAATACTTGATCAAAGCATTTCAGCAGTAACAGTAACACCCCTAGGACACTAAGTTGGAGGATCTAAATTAACACTGGCATGGAAATCAATCAACTACAGTAAATAAAACTTTATGCTCTGCTGCCTGTCTAATGGTACTGAACTGTGAGTAAAAGGTTGTGTGATAAAACATAGGTCTAAATAGCATTTAGCAGCTGATCACACAACCTAAAGAAAACCAGTTCTGGAGATGTAAAGCAGTGCTTTTTTGTAAAGCCTACACTATACGTATAGTCTGCTTGACACTTTATAACTTGAAACTGCTAAATTATTTGCATAAACAGTCTATTATTTACATTTATTCATTTAGTAGACACTGTTCTCAAGACGACTTCCAATGAATACTATGTAGTGTTATCAGCCTACACCTTATTCACCCAAGGTCACTTACACTGCTAGATTAGACTATATACAATGATTTACTCATCCAAACATCAGTAAAACATACTTTCTCACTCATACACAAAGCGGGTGAGCTTAGAGTCACCAGTCCATCATGTCTTGGCACTGTGGTAGGAAACCAGAGCACCTGTAGGAAGATGACTCAGACGAGAGCACAACGCGCAAACTCAGCGCAGACTGAGCATGGATCCAAACCAGATCTTCTCACACCACCCAGGCTCTGTGAGAAAGCAATGCTACTCTCTGTGTTGCTGTCCTGTGTCACTCTAGTGTCGTCTATCACTACTTCGCTATTCTGAATTCGTGATCTATCTATCTATCTATCTATCTATCTATCTATTTAAGCAAGTGTCACATATCATAAGTGACGAAGAGGGGTTCTTACATAAGACAGGTAACATGGTAATGTACTGCTTTAAGACGTTAACATGGAGTTCTGCTCTGCGAATAAAATATTGAAGAGATGCATAGAGGAAATTACAGGAGTCTGATGCCATGTAGGCAGTAACCTCAGCTACACACAAAAGTTACTCTTATAATATCCAAAACTGTCTACAAGTCCTTATTATTTCAGCTATACAAGTGACATGAAAGGTAAGTGATACAACTTTAAAATAAGCCTGTATTATGTCTCCTTGTCAATGCTGTCCTTTTGCACATGCTGCTTATTTAAATGACGTATATAAAACATAAATAAGACTGGTCCCCTAAATCTTGTGTTAATATCTGTTTTCATAGCCAAAACGGATGAGTTTTTCCCTTCGGCCATGTCTGCAGTATCAGCCCCTGCTTTATGTTTGGAGCCTTTGACAATTTCTGCTGCGACTAGCAGAGGTCATGCGAAAAATTCCAACATGGCAGACCGAGGGAAACGCGTCTGGGCGCCTTTTTTTAATCAAAAGTTTTCGGTAGAGGTTTTCAATCTGCTCTCCTCTGAGCACTCCACATTAGGCGAGCAGAACGGCTATGCCTGGTGTAGAAAAAGGGGTAAGAGGCACAGGTGATGGATGAAAGTTGTGTGCATCCCCCTCTATCCAGGAGTGATGTGAAGAGAAAGGTCATTTGTGTTGGGGAATGGTTGTCACCCTGCGTAGAACAAACAATAAATAAAAGGAACGCCTGTGGCCTGGAACTGCAGTCCACACCTTGGACCAAAGGGGACCAGGCACTCAGCTGCGGAGGGGAACGGCAGGAGCGTTGCTTCTGAGAGCGTCCACGCATCGGCATGGCTGTGACCTTTGAAAGGCCTCTTTTGCGGGAGATGCCTCCTCTTTTGTGTAAAGTTGTTTGGTAAAAAGCCGAAAATGGCACCGTCAGTCACTTGTGCCAATTAATATTCATGGCTTTGATTGCATCAACACTCAAAGGAGAAGGACAAGTGTGGGAGATGAAAAGGAGCAAAATGCAAAGTGGGTGAAACATTAACCTGCTCAAGTGACTCCTGGCCTTCGGAAGATGGGCGAATCGACGCTGCTCTTCAGCCCCGCCCCCGAACGCTCGTCTGCGGTCTCGGCCCCTGAACCAGAGGAGAGATATGCGGGCATAAATCCTGTGGCCATTGTTAGGGCCTTGAGTGTGGCAGGTCTCTTCAGCGGGGGCCCAGCTGTACGCCTGTTTGGCCAATCTGCCCTAATGAAGTTCCATTGGCGCCGCAGCGCCGAGAGGAGCCGTGAAAAGCGCCGGGCCTCTTGAGGGAAACTCTCTATTAAATCATGTGTCATTAGAGAGGAACTGCACCCAAAAAACAGGATCTACAGATTTGCACCAAGCGATAAAGTTGCCTACGTTCTGCTTGAATTTAAAGAAACCTCCCAAATTGTAGAAAAAAAGGTCAGATTTCACTAGACTGGCAGAATCGTTATTATTTTCTGTTGTCTTCTGGAGAAAAATATGAAAATGAGAGTCATGCAGCCAATCGCCACAAAGATTCTATTAAGACAAACTCATTATAGTAACCAATCAAGAATAAGAGCTGGAATTGCCACAGGTATTAATAATACATATTTATACTGATTTCTATCCAAAACTTTTTATGCAGGTGGAAGGGTTTCCATTTAGGTCCATATATTACCAGAAAGATCAAATATTCAAATCAAAGACCAAATATTCAAAAATATTTCTGAGCTGTTGTTGGTTATTATTATAATAACAATTATAGAAGTATCCATAACTGGGGCCTTGCTAATATCTTACAGAGGAAAAACACAAAAAAAAAAAAAAAAAAAACAGATTTGTAGCAAAACATTTCTAACAACAACAATGTGAACAACAGAATCTTCACTATTGCTGTTTTATTTTTAAACTGCTGTGTTGTTTTCTTCTGCTCTAAGCTCCTTTGAGGATCCCTTTGGTTTTAAATCCCAGTTACAGTTTATGGCTCCTTCAGACTTGCTGGTTGGTCCACATAATCTTCTGTAAAGAGATAAGGGACTTTTCGATGGTGGATTATAGGAGACAGAAAACTCTTCGCTGCAGCCAAATGTACAGTCTGTCCAAACAATGTGCACCCCCCCCCCCCCCCCCCCCCAACCCCAATTCATACCACATATTGGCAGTGTTTTGATCATTTCAGCATGAGTACACCATTTCAGGTATGATGTACACAAAGGAAAAACCCTAAAGCCTAAATGAGGTGTATGTCATGTAAATCTTTGCTTATGTGACTGAATATAGGCTAAAAAATATTGTTTTGTTTCCTGTTTTTGCTTTTCTGTAATTCCAGTTGATAACTTCTAAGTGCGTAGAGTACTATAACGTGTGTAATTTGAAATACTATAGCATGTTGGATTCTGTATGTAACATAATTTCTATTTAGTTATAATACACTTTTTTTTTGCAAATTTCATTTAACATTTTGAAGTTTTGGGGTATACAGCTTTAAATTCCTTATTCAATGACATTGGTTACTCTAATAACACTCGAGCCCTTACATTTTTAGCATTAATTCCAGTGGTGGATCGCTTCCAAGCTATTATGTTTAGAATAATAAACATAAATTAGTGTATAGTGCACAGAGCATTCATTCTATGAGAGCCAGTTGTATGCATTCCAGCAACACACACATTGCACATACACCTGCGATGAATGAATCACATTCTAAATTGTCTGTCAAATTAGCTAAGATAGTTAGATAATATGTTTAAATATCTGTCTACCAACAGATTAACACGGTTTACACTCACTCATTTTAATATGTAGGATGACCTAGGTACAAAGTTAAAATATGTATAATTTCTGTAATTGTTTCCTGTTTTTGTGTTAAATGGCCTATTATTTCAGCAGATACCATGATGCAAGTTTTTTAGTAATGGATGTACTATTTTAACAGATTTTGTTGGTTTACTAATTGCTGTCAACGTGTCAATTTTATAAGAAACTCAAAATCTAACATGGACATTACTAATAGTGTGTAAATACCATGTCTGAAGGAGGGAATGCTGCATTGTTCATTGCAGTGGTTTTGCTCTTGGTATGATCCCAATTTACAAGATAATACACAATATTTTATTAGAAAGAAATCTAATTTAATTTGACAGAAATGTAATTTAACAGAAAAGCACATTCAGATTTCAAAACTGGACATGCACTACATTCATAGCCATTTATAAAGGCAACTGTATGAGCCTGTATTTCCAGTATAATTTCATTTAAACATATCCCCAAAATTTCAAAGGTTCTAAATTCCGTATTTTTGTCCTAGAAATAAAAAAAAAAAATCAAGATTAACTCGAAGGATGTACTCCAGGTAAACAAAAACATCAGAATTTAAAAATGTTGCGGGGCATTAAGAGTTCTTGACCAGATTTTTCACACAAATCAACGAATTTCTCAACAAATCAACGAATCCTTCGAATTTCACACATGGATTCCAGTCAAATGGCCATTAATCTAAGCATATTCTCTTTTCTCCAAAATATCGCAGCAAAAACTGAAACTGAAAAACTGCCTGTTTTACATTTACATTTACTTATTTAGCGGCCGCTTAGTTTTCTCCGAAGCAAAGCGACTTCCGATGAACTCAACTCGGTGCTTTGATGATAATCTTCATGTACCTATAAAACACCCCTTTTTTACCTAGAAAAATCAAACATAAGGAAAATAAGCTTTCTGTCTCTCCCGTCCAAAAACTAATAGCTGCAGATATTTTCAGGATATGTTCCACATTCTCACGATATTCCAGCAAGTGAGAATTCGCCAGGGGCAGAAATCAATAAGAAAAAAAGGACAATAATGCGCCGCATTATCTGTCCTCCTCCAGCCAGAGCGTTCAAATTCACATGAGCGAGAACATGAGCGCCCCCGACACGGGGATGGACGCGCGCGACGCCCAGCACGAGCGGCGGAGAAGAAAGCAAAGAAGAGGGCGAAGCGGGAGCACGCGCTGACGACCCCCCCCCCCCTCCCCACACACACACACGCACACGCACACACACGCACACACACACACACACACACGCCCCCACCCCACCCACACCGACGCGCGCCCCTTCAGCACCGCGGACAGCGGAGGGGCCTTTCACCGCGCGCGCCTCTCGATCGAACTGTTAATATGCAAAAACAGGCAGATCGCGCAGGTCAGCTGAC
Source organism: Scleropages formosus (assembly GCF_900964775.1). NCBI lineage: Eukaryota > Metazoa > Chordata > Actinopteri > Osteoglossiformes > Osteoglossidae > Scleropages > Scleropages formosus. Next base: position 11,632,420 of record NC_041811.1, read on the forward strand.
GCTTTCTAATTGCGAGGGACCCCACCTCTCGCACAGCGCCCCCCCACACCCCCACCCACTCCCACCACCCCCCTCTTTGACAGAAGCCCCCCATCTCTGTGGAGCCACCGGACGCGTTTTAAAGTTCTCGCCCCTCCGCACGCGGGTCCACTGGTGACACCGTCACTGCGCGGGAGCGCGATCGCACCCGAGCCTCCTCTTCGTTCACATCCACCTCCAGCATTCCTGTCGCTTCCCTTTCCTCCCGCCTCTTTATCACTTACATTATTATTATAGCTACTGCTTATTACCGTTCTTATTATTTTTTAATCATTATTCTGTTCAGAATGTTGCTCGAAAACCCAGGATCCAGTTGTCAGAACCTTGGAAATTACTCCAGGTACAGCTCGGCTCAAGGTAAGAGCGCGGATCCTCTTCTATAATTTACATTTTCCATTGTTTCAGGTCTCTGCGTCCTATTACGGTCATTACCGACAGCGGTTTATTTTACAAAGGGAGGATTGACACTGTCGCTTTTGCGGAATTCCGTTACCGCTTGTTAATCGATGGCACATAATTTGGCGTAAAATTGCGCGTGAAGTGCAGTCATCGCAGCTACCGGCGCCGCGGGGGACCGGCGCGCGACAACTCTTTCATTATTTCTCCAACCGCGTTAGAAAAAAAACAGCCCGTTTCAACAGGCTATTTTGCAGAGCCGTAAATACTATAATATACAGCCATGCAAAATAAGTTGGACGCGAGTGTCGCTGCGAAAAAGTTAATGTATCGTCTCCGTTGCGTGTTTTTCAGGTTATACGTCCGTCACTGATTTTGCGGCAGATTCTTTACATTTAACGTGGCGTCTCCGAAGTTAACGCTGGACAACCCTGCGCTTTTTAATTATTTTCTGGCGCGTGCCCCGCACGCCAGAGACGTTATGAATACGTAATGAGTCGCATTGTGAGCAAACGAGATGAGCAGATGTTGAGCGCGCGCTGTCATTTCGCACCATCGCTCACTCACTGCTGTCGTGAGACCCCCGACACGCTGCGCACCCCCCGCCCCCGCCCCCCAAGGGCGCCGCAGGCAGGACGACCTGCAGGAGCAGGACACAAACACTCAACAGGTATCGGGTTGCGCCCCCACTGCGGCACCTGGGGCTGGAAAAGTGGAGCGAACACGAGCAAAGTTCCACTCGTCGGCAGTTTCGCACCTTTGTGTGTTATTTCACTCCTGGTCAGCAGGTGGCGTAGTGGTTATCGAGGTCAGTTTGTGATCTGATGGATTTTTGCTTCGGTCTCTCTGATGCTGTAGTGCCCTTGCTCAAAGTAATTACCATAAAGGTATACAGTAGGAATACGGTAATTTATAAATGGATATATCCTTATAATGCTGACTAAAAGTTTCAGTCCCCTCACTCAGCTGCCTCAGCCAAATAAAGCGAAATAATGTCATATTTTGAATTGTTTTAGAGTTTGTTTCTAGAACACCTGTGTGGTCGGAAAGCCTGTGTGTGTTTGGGGCTTCCAGTTTCTCCTGATTCCCAGTAAAGCGTATTAGCGACCGTCGCTCATAAATGATCTTTTTATTCTAATATCTTACGGAACAATGTAAGGGCATTAGATCCTGCACTAATAGTTAAGCACAAGCTTAGCGTTGGCCTCAAAATAAATAAATAAATAAATAAATAAAAAGTAAAGCTGATAAAAGTCAGAAACTCCTCTGATTTAAATATAACTTTGAGATGAATGTGAATTAATTTTATTATCTTTGCGTCGAACGAGAGCACACTGACAACAGCGATGCGCCTGTGTGTGTAGCTGAATGTTTGATCTCTTATGTCAGGTAAATGCTGTATAATAGAGTAAAGGTAATTGTTACGATTCCCCCCCCCCCCCCCCCCCATTATTTCCATTCTTTAGCTCTTTGTGTGGGAAAAAAAAATGCGTTCAGACAACGAACATACGTCTATAAAACGTAATTCCACCAGTCCTTCATTATTACAGTACTGAAAGTTTGCGCTTCGGCGTAGCTATTGCAACATGTTGGAAATCATTGTGCAGAACTGTTGATATTATTATTTTGATTATTATTTTTATTTGCTTTTCGGATTTTCTTTTTATCATACTGAGTGCTCACCCCATTAAGTCCGCGCTCCTCTCACCCTTTACTTCATTATTTTTAAGCATCGCTCATTTTACCCCATTACTGTCGCCTCGCCCTTCAAGGCAGGACGATCAATGAGACATAAAAATATTATTAAAAGCTCAAAAGCGGGAGGGAACATTGAAGCATCGCGCCCCTTTCAACCAAAATGTATTTCATACAGTGGGAAAACGCAGGCAAATGGGACATTGATTTTGAATTCATCAGAGGAATGGTCCGCAGTGGCACTGCGCCTGATTTCCCTGGACGCCCCTCGCGCACTAAAGAGTCGTGTCAATAAAATTCATCTGGCTGTTGCCACACTTAACATTTTATCGAGCGACCAACCTCTCCCAAAGTAAACAGTTGTCTTTTGGAAGTCTCCAGGCGGAGGAGTGATTCCTTTTACATAACCCCTGCAGGGTAAAAATACACTGCTGCGCAGTGCGTAAAGGCGCGCTCGTTTCATTATGAGTACTTGTGTGGATCCCCTTAGGATATTTTTTTGGCTTTTACCGTGGTATTCACAGTATGGTGTAAATGAGTAACCAGGATGATGACCACGACAACACATGGACGACGAGGACATATTTTATTCTCCAAAGTCCTATACAAATGGTCCTTAAATAATGTGCGGTTCTTATTATTATACAGATCCATATTTAAGATGAAATAATCAAGTCTTTCCGTATGTTTTACTGACAGGCCGTGCATTTGCTGTAATTCGCTGAAAGAATGATAGATGCCACTGAATATGTGCACTTTTGTAGAATTTCACTTCGAGTAATTCTCAGTCATAATTATATCATTTATTAAAACCAAGACACTGATTCTCTAGATCATCTGTAGCAGGACAGTAAAATCAAAATCCATCCCCGATCCCCCAGAAATCTATAATCCTTCTACAACCTGACATCATGCCTCTCAAAACCCAGCGCTGGTGTTTTGATTTTTTCCTGTTTTCTTCAGTCTGTTTTCAAATAGATTTTTTTTTTTTTCGTGCTTATTTACATCGACTCATTTAAAACATTTCAAGAGACTGATGTCAAAAGGAAAACCTCTGGATTTTCGGGTAGTACTTCTGAATAGCTACAAAGCCTCGTGCCTAAGTATTATTTCATAACCTCACGCGAAGGCTGCGATGTGAAATTGAGGGAAGTTTCAGCTGGAAGATCCCGTGGTGCAGCTGAGCTCAATCTGTGACCGTCACTTCTGTGGTTACGGTTCCTCTCGTGCTCCTTCAAGCTGCACTCGTGGCTCTCAGAGAGAGTCCAGATGGGGAGGTGGGGGTGTGAGGTGACGATACACCATCTTTCACTGGTACAACACTGGAGTCACCTGGGCAACTCGGCAGTGCAGTGATCCGGTGTCCCGCACGCAGGGCGCAAAGCGCACGGAGCAGCGCGCGCAGACCGCAGCGCGCTGAAGTGGACCGAACCGCTGTCCATCGGCATCCCTGCAGGACATAATGAGACATGGATGCGTTTAATGGTCGAAACTCTCCGAAAAACACGGCGAATAACACGGAAATACTGCTCGCGCTGTTAGCGCAGAACGAGGATCTCCGCAAAGGTACTCCGAGGCGTTACTGCGTAACTTCAGCGCCTTGACATGCGGACCTTAACTGTCATAAAGCTTCAGATCTCCGTGCTTCACCTTCATGGACGTTCTTTCGTTTCACAAGCTCACATTTTGTGTTTTAGTGCCGCATTTTACCGGGAAACACACCTTACGCATGGACACGCTCTTCAGTAAGTCGGTGCCGAAGTGCGCGAGAATTTCCAGTGAACCGCTTTATTGTTATTATACAAAGCACGCATTTTCTTAAATAGCCTAACTTCTGTGAATAATAAGCAATTTCAGTTCATATCTGAAGATCTGCAAGTGGCTGGACGAGCTGTCTGTTCGTGCTTTTAGTTTGTTTCCGATATTTGCTTAAAATGTTTCCTTCTGTTTTTCTCCGACACTTTTGGTCTGTTCTGAACACCGGACCGTCGGTAAATTCGGATGGTGAAGGCAAAGGATTTGTGGAAAACACACAAAAAGCGTAGGATGTACGTGTCTCATTGTTTTATTCTCGATTGTGCCTCTCCATGTCTTTTTTTTTTTTCTCATGCTGTATTCCGTTGAGCAGATTTTATATATCAGCTGAATAGTACAAACCATTTAAACGTAGCAAAGCAGTGCAAGTTTAAATATTTGAAAGTAAAATTTTAGTTAGAAGGAAAGTAATATACTTTATTATCGACCCTCAAAATTTCTGTACTGCCTACTACCTGATTATAAAATTATTTATTAGCGTCTTTTTCTTATTGTGAAATGCACTTTTGTGTGCCACAGTTGTACGTTGCTGTGGAGAAAGGAAACGAAATACATTGTAAATTTGCGTGTCGATAATTATAAATTAACCAATTGCATGTTTTATGAGGCAGCTAAGGCTATTTGTAAATTATAATGACCTGTTTTAATAAAAACGACACTTTTGATGTGGTTATATTGTAGACTAGAACACATGTTTGCCCACCACCAAAGTAAAAATATAATTAAATGGCATCTATTCCAGATAATGTAATCCATATAATCAGGTCCATATATTCCATGTAATTATTATTATATTCCATATCATGTGTGAGCTTGAGGTGGTCATATTTTGCAGCCATTCTTCTTAAATGAGATTTTAAGTTACTACAGAAAGTAACTTAATCTCTAACTAAAAAACATACATTTGACATATCTTTGTCGAAGTCTTATTTTTTTACTTATTTTGGTCAAACTGATTTTATATTAGCCTGTGTATTAAACTGTAAGGGGTTTTGGAAGCTGTTTTGCAGATGATTTGATCGCAGCTCTGGATTCTGTTTATTTCATAGTGAGCTGTGGCAGCAGACGATGCTACACTGTAGAACAGTTTATGATTAAAACTGTATTTTCTTACAGTGTCGCATCTATATGACCATTTACATGACCCCTGTGTTACTGCGTTTTTTTACTAAACAAGGGGGGGGGTGCACTGAATTCTCCATCATAATGTAGACAAGTGATCCCCTAAATAATTCTGCCTGTTCTGTTGATGAAGATTGCCAGACACGAGCATAATTTGCACATAAATCCACAAAGACATGCAGTAATATGAAGCTGAACAATGCTGTCTCGACTTGTCGCTGACCTCCCTTTTCTGTAAACTGCGAGCAAGAGTCCCAATTTGAAACAGTTATGTGTAATTTAACTCATTATGCCAAACAACAAAAGAGCAGCAACAACAACAACAATAATAATAATAATAATAGTAATAATAATAATCATAAAGTACCCTTTCCCTAAGTTTTAAATATTACTATTATAAAACTGATATAAAATGATTGGATAGTTTATTTTTCCTTATTAAATTAACATGCTGTTCAAAATATATAGAAAAAGAGGTGCATTTGGAGCCAGCAGGTAAACTTCCCATGTTTGTTTGTCGAGTTGCACATATAAGGAACTTTAGCAGAAGAAGAACTTGGCATCAAAGAGCGTCCAAAGGCCTAATTTTAAGGAGTATATAAACCATCTTCTTATAATGTATTTTAATCGGATTAATATGCCGATTAAGTGGCTGAAACGTAAAGGAACGTGTGCGATTATAGCTGAGTATGATTTCATGAAGTCAGTAAATGATAAATTACAAACCCTCAACATTTATTGCACTCTTTCAATATCAAAATTTGAATACCACATTTTTTAAATCCCAACCCGCAGAAGGTATCAATATGAAGGCGAAAGTGACCTCCTCCAATCGTGGAATTAGATCATTTCCACGGGTATCGTTTGTACATTTCAGTGCCTTATTGTGACTGGGTTGCAAAGAAAATGCATTAATTCGATTTTATAAAAAGGCATACAGCAAAATTATATATATAATTATATGTATATATATATGTGTGTGTGTGTGTGTGTGTATGTATATATAATATGTATATATGATACCGGTAAAAGGCAGAATGTTTCCAATATAGCCATTAAAGTTTACTGCTGGTATTTTGCATTTTATGAAGTACATTCTCATAACTGGTCCGTTTTTTATGTTTATATTATTTCATTCGTTCGTTCCTTAAATAGACCTATGCGAATAATGTTTTTTGCTTATGAGAAGCTCTTATTTGGTGTGTTCGCATTTCAAAAGTTTGGAGTATTATAAACATTTTGGTGGTTGGAGATTAAATTCTTTAAATCTTTAGCTTAAGACACCCTGTGTACCGGCACAATAAAATGATCCATTTCGATGTTTAAATTTAAAGAGTTTTGCAGTGAGATATAAAGAAGCTCCTTCAGAATAACTTAATTGTGTTTTCGTTGTTTTAGGAGTATATTAATGGAAGTTAGTTGTTTCGTTTTTTAACGGAGGAACTGAAATGCCACAATCCCAGGTCATTTACAGTTCCGAAAACCGAGAAAACAGATCAGATAATTTTTTTTTTGTTCATAACAGAATGTAAATTGTGCAGACAAAAAAAATTATATATTATATTATAGTTAATTTAATAATTATTAATTATGTATCATAATAAATTTCCGTGTCTCTAATAAATCACATTTTTGTGAAAGAAAATGCGATTACAGCATTACTTTATATTACTTGTTCTTAACAGGATTTTTTTAATGCATCATTTATGGTTTGGACGGTGATGCTCTATATATAATTATTCACCCCGAAACGAATTCTGGATAATGCGCTCCTTGTAAAATGTGAAATGAAATCGTATAGTGTTAAGAGCTCAAAGAGAAACTTTGTCGCTTGTATAAAAGCAGTTGACTGACAACGTGAGTGGAAAATGGGCGGGTGTGTAAATCAGGGTGTTTCTAAGTGATGCGTGTCGAGAGGATTTCGTTGGGTGATTTGGAATGGATAAGGACGGTGCATCTCCGCGGCTTGCTGTTATGAATTATATATTAAACACAGCAGAGCTTTTATAGCCCCAGGTGGACAATGCGGGATTTCGAGTTCAGGTCACACACAGGGCTGTGGCCAGTGAAGGGTGAGAAAGATCCCCGCGCTCGTCGAATAAAGGGCAAAAAAAAAAAAAAATCGAATTAACAAATTCGAATAAGTTTGTTCAAGCAATGTTCCGAATATTGGGTGTGGAATACGGATTTTATCAGAAATGTTGAGTTAATGTGTGAAAGCAGTTCAAATCTCAGCTCCTTCCCTGAATTCATGCCCACAGATTGAAATGTGAATTTCGATTTGGTGAAGATTATTGCGGAAAATGTTTATTCTTAGAGGCGCATCGAGCTAAATATGAAGCGCAGCGTGGAAATATGTGGAGGTGCGCGGAGTCGCGTAGGAGGACGTTTCCACCACAGGCTGGAAATGCCAGTGTGGTTCCAGTCCCTTTTCCCCTCAGTAATTTGCTGTGATTTTCTCGCTTTGTCTTTGCTGCGTAAATATTTCGCAACGGTGGAAACAGCGCAGCAGCATCGGCGAAATTAAATGAACTGCTTCTTTTCTTTTCTTTATTTAAAATATAATTTGCTAATTCACCCCATGTGGTTATGTTAGTGTCAGCTCCCCCCCCCCCCCCCCCCACCGTCCCTTTTCTTTCTTTTTTTTTAAAAAAAAAAAAAATTAAGTTCACTTTGGTCTGCTGGGTGATCCTACAGGCCTCTTTCTATTGGCCAAACCGACTGAGCTTCCCGGACTCAGCTGGTGCTCTTCCAGACTGTTCTTTGCGCATCTCTCACTTTTGTTTGCGCGGACAAATGGAGGCGTTTTCCTAAGTGGCACTAACGCACCATCCCCACCGTTTTCTGCGGAACTGGATGGGCTTTGGGCCCCAGAAGCCCCTTCTCAGCGCATCCCTTCGTTGAGCATCATGCAAAGTAAGGGCTCTGGGGTTCCTCCAGTTTCTTTTCTGGGATGGATGGAGGAAGGATGGGTTGGATATCGAGGGCATGAAGAACTCAAGAAGTGGCTCCATAAATAGAACGATTCATGCAGGATTGGACCCCGCGTAGCTCTTTGCATTATTATTGGTTATTATAGAGGTTGGGGCTCCAGGGAGCCGCTGGGGAACACGGAACTTCAGAGCTGAGTTTATATTCCCTTTCTATATGTTGGTCATTTTCAAAGAACAATAGCATCTTACAGTTACGAGAACAGTGGAATATTCATTAAAAATTAAGTTTGAATGAATTTGGCCCAGGTTATTTGTAGTTATCTCCTAAACTTGTTATTCCACTGTAGGGTGTCCTTGCAATCACTGCTCCGCTCTTCACACCAGTTTATTTCCAGATCAAATTCATTTGGTATTCATTTGTTTTCCAGTCGTTTAAAGTCGCTTAATTCATGTGTTTTTTAGTTCTCGACAATTCGCCCATTGTAAGCCCAGTGGTTTGTATGGTGTGTAAAATAACTGCCGCTCTTAGCAAATATCAGTTGTTCTCTTCTGTGAATTTCTTCGTACGAAACACGCCGGAAAATTGCGCGTTTTCATCCCGGTCTTGCGTTTCATCTTCTTGCGCTGCACTTGTGGTCTCAGAACACCTGTTTATTCCTCAAGACTGTTTTGTAAAAGTGATTATTTTAATATTTTATATTATTAGAAAAAAATGCTTAGCGCAGTAATGGAGATGGAACATATACTGCAGACATTCAAACAACAGCAGCTGTATTTTAATGCGGACTATTGAAAGTCAAAGTGCATAGATAGAACATGAACGTTAAGAAGCGGGACTTGGACCGCACGTGGAACAGTTTTTCTTTCTCTAATTTTGTTTTCAACGATCATCTCATTTTGCCACACAGTCTAAAAAGTGTCAAAAATATTTTTTCCGTTGGTTAACGTTATTATAACCTTCATAAGACATTTGTGAATTATTTAACGGAATTTAATCTTAACCTTTTTTAAAACAATGCCTCAAGCCTAATAATAATAATAACAACAACAACAACAAGAATATTTTTTCTTATAATAAAATACATATAATTATTTATTAATAACAGTTATTACTATTATTATTATTATTATTATTATTATTATTATAGGCAGTAGTACCAGTGTCTAGTTGTCCGCTCTCTCTAAGAAATGCTTTGTTTAGTGTTCTGTTTGCTCTTCCTGCACCTTCCAGAGATCCCAGTTTGCGCTGGCTGCAATCAGCACATCACAGACAGGTTCATCCTCAAGGTCCTCGACCGGCACTGGCACAGCAAGTGTCTGAGATGCAGCGACTGTCAGGCACAGCTGGCGGACAAGTGCTTCAGCAGGGGTGACAGTGTGTACTGTAAGGAGGACTTCTTCAAGTGAGTCATCTCTCCATACCAGACACACGGACAGTTCTCTTATTCTCATTGCCCAAGTTTTGCATGAGCACATTAGTCCCTTATTGGAAACATCCGGTTGTCTCTTCTTCCCAAAAGGAGATTTGGGACCAAATGTGCCGCATGCCAGCAGGGTATTCCGCCCACGCAGGTGGTGCGGCGGGCACAGGACTTTGTGTACCACCTGCACTGCTTTGCATGCATCGTGTGCAAGAGGCAGCTGGCCACGGGGGACGAGTACTACCTGATGGAGGACAGCAGATTGGTGTGCAAGGCGGACTACGAGACAGCCAAGCAGAGGGGTGAGCAACAGCGCAACATTTCGTTTGTCTTTCCCTGCCGATCGCAGGCGTACTGCATCACCGGGGGGAAAAAATGCTGGAAAAATGTGTAATTTACAAAAAAAAATAATGGCAAAATCAGGATGTAGGTGCAGTCTCGTATATTTTTCAGATGCCTTTGTAACCTTATTAAAATAATTTCTATAAGTACACCTGCATTTCTAACACATTTTAGCTTTTAAGTGTAACCCTAATTGATCAGGAGCACTTTATTTCAAGTACATACTGCACTATCATGTCATGTTCAAACAGTTGTATTGCTTATACTGCTGTTGTTTTCGATAATTCCCCATTATTATTTAGAAAAAGTTTTCGAATTTAATTTCAGAATATCTTCCTTGTTAAAATAAACTACTGCTGTGTTGAATCAATGCTTGGAGAGTTTACATCATCGCCGGCAACAGTTTAAACGCCAATTTTACTGCACATTGTACTTGTAAATGTAATACACCTCCTGGATTTTTACATCCCCTTTATCTTCCAACACAAACTCGTGCATTATGAAGCATTGCAATGTATGTGCGGTTTCAGATCAAATTAAAACCTGCGTTGAGCTGTCGTGTGTATTTCCATCATTTTCACTCGCCGACGTCTCACAGGATGTCTTCTTTGAACAGTGAACTTAATCTGCGAGGTCAACAGGTCATCCTCGAACACTTGACCTTCCTGCACAGATAACACCGAATTTGTCTCTCAGTCAATACCATGCTACTTTTTCCTATACTGCAAATCCAAGCAGGGGAAAGAGAAAAATGGCCAGTCTCCCGACAAATACGTCATGTAACTTCCTCTGACAGAGGCTGGAAGTCAGCACATTCTGCGTCCTGATTAAACTCTGCACCCCGTGTACGCAAAATGCGATTCAGCAGGTTGCTTTGAAAGATGCAAAATCACCTGCTGACATCATGTGATTTAACCTTTTCCTGATGCTCTGGTGACTGACGACTTGCATTACTTACCCTCCAAGGTACGCGGATCCAACCATTTGTACCCGTCCAACCCTCTAGTCTACTTGAATGCACCCGTTTCTCAAGCTCACCATTAATGCGCTATGAGTACGCAAACTTCAGTTATCATCCAATTGTCCAGACAACTTCTACATAAGTCAAGCAAAGAGCTTATAAATAAAATAAAATCTCAAAAGCAAATACTTAATTCTGTCCCATGTTGCTTTATAGTGGTAAAATACACATGGAGAGGTGTGGAACTTTAACTATAAATGCTGTATTACTTATACTTTTCCAGACAAAAAATGTTTTGTTCAAAAACTCTTAATTATGAATAACCGCTGTTGTGTTGCAAATTCATCATAACTGTGTAGAAAGGAAAACTTTAATGCCGATTAGTGCAATGATGCCACAAAAAGAGTCCAAAAGCACTTTAGATTTATTAAATTATGTCGTCTTCTGCTCACTGTTCATGGTTAGGGCCATACTACATAAAAGTATACTTCTCTTTAAATATTATTTATTTATATATTTTCAGTCAAAGATGAGTATTAATATTTGTTGTTCCTGTGAAATAAAATGAATTGCAGTAACGTTTAAATTTTGCCGTGTCATTTAACTAAGAAACAAGAAGCAAAAAAGTGTCGACCAACCCGCATGCATTCAATTATTTGTTTATTAATTCTGAATCTAAATTCTCAAAGTGAACCAAAGCTGTGACTGAGCTTGTGAATTCTGTGTTTTCCAGAGGCAGACTCTACTGCGAAAAGACCGCGGACCACTATCACAGCCAAACAGCTGGAGACCCTGAAAAACGCCTACAACAACTCTCCTAAACCCGCCAGGCACGTTCGAGAGCAGCTGTCGTCAGAAACGGGCCTGGATATGAGAGTGGTTCAGGTATTGTTTCGGCTCCGGCTGTATTTCGCAAAAAAAAAAGCAGAAGTAATCACATAGAAGTGCAAGAGTGGGAACTTAATGGCTTTAATTTTCGCAACGATGCAGTTAAATGAAAATCATAATTTATGATGAGATCATAGAGGACGGGCCATTTCTGCATTGTCTATAGGTAGGACCACGGTGGCTGACTTCAGCCATATATATTGTTTTATGCCTACTTGAGGGCACCGTGAGAACTTGAAAGGGACTCTATTCTTCCAATCTCCATTACTCATTTCCCTTTTAAGGGACTTAAAAAACAGGATGTCAGCATGAATTCGCTTATGTAGCTTCATTAAAGTGTCATTTAAAAAAGAACGATTCGACAAATTAGATTATCTGCAAGGACTCTCTGCAAGACGTCTGTAAGCCAGATCCACCAGGTTTCAAGTTAAAAATCCGAAACAATGGGGAAAAGGAAGGAGATGCATTTGTAAAATTATGATTTATGATGACTTCGTCTGTGTGGGCCACACTGAATTTGAATGACTGAAGCCAATTAGATAGTAGAGAGCTCTGCTAGGAAGATTATATTAGAGGTATCATTTTCTGTGGATGGGGCACAGTGGTGCAGCGGGCTTGGTTGGGTTCTGCCCTCTGGTGGGTCTGGGGTTCGAGTCCCGCTTGGGTCGCCTTGCAATGGACTGCTGTCCCGTCCTGGGTGTGTCCCCTCCCCCTCCAGTCTTGTGCCCTGTGTTGTCGGGTTAGGGACTGGTTCATCGCAAGTCTGCTTGGGACAAGCAGTTTCAGACTCTGTGTGTGTGTGTGTGTGTGTGTGTGTGTGTGTGTGTGATATTTTCTATGGTCTAAAAACAGGTTGTCTTAGTTGTCCATTTATTAATGACACCCAAAAATTTTTTGTAAAAACACACAAATTCTAAGCTTAATGACTTAGCTCATCTACAGGTAAGAGAAGAAACAAATCATGACCCCTTTGAATAAGTGTATCTTAAAGAACAATGTGAAAATGCAGTGCGAGTTAGTTGACTTAATTCAGCAGGTATCCTTAAATGAGGTTTAAGAATTGATTTTACAATCGGAAGGTAATGTGTTCGAGTCCCTGGTGGTGACATTTTATTTTACCCTTGAGAAAAGCCCATAGAGCTACTGCTTTACCACATGTCCAGCTATGTCCATATGCTGAGAGAGCAAGCAATGTACATTTTTTTTTGTGTTCAGGATTATGCACAGCTAGTAGTGAGAGCTTCTGTCATGCACATTGATGGTTTTGCCAGATGCGTTCGTCCAAAGTGACAAACTCAGAGTAAACAAAGGTGCATTTCACGACAGATGAAGAGCTTTGGACACAGACACATGGTTACAAAAGTGTAGCTTATTCGTCTAATTTGGATTCATTTATGTAGCTGTCAAAAAAGAAATGGGTTTAAAAATGATGAGTTCACACACACTGTACGAAACGGCTTGTCCCGAGCGGGGCTGCGGCGAACCGGAGCCTAACCCAGCAACGCAGGGTGCAGGGATGGAGGGGACACACCCAGGACGTGACGCCAGTCCATCACAAGGCACCCCAAGCAGGACTCGAACCACAGACCCACTAGAGAGCAGGACCCGGCCAAGCCCTACCGCGCCGCTGCCACGCTGCTGCCCAAGTGATGAGTTTTAAGGGCCTATTGAATTCCTGGAGGGATTCAGTGCTCCTGAGGCAGAGAGGGAGTTCATGAGATCAGGACAGATTTGTTAATGTCACACCAATCTTTCAAGAATAGACAGAATTACGATCCAATTAAATTTATTGTGTACAGCAAAGTGGTGTCCAGTTAATGATCTCAATTAATGTGATTAGTGACACACATTAAAGGCAATATATGTGCTGATCTCAACCAAACGTTCCCTATTTTAACTTGTTCAGGCTAAAAGGTACAATCAGTGGGTGTAGGAGGAGATGTGCGTCTTATGCCTTAGAAGTTGACAGGGGGGCTTTGATACCCTGATGTTTTGACCCCTTATGCTTTGCCGTGTGTTCCCACACAGGTATGGTTCCAGAACAGGCGTGCCAAGGAGAAGAGGCTGAAGAAGGATGCTGGACGGCAAAGGTGGGGTCAGTACTTCCGCAGCATGAAGAGGTCGCGGGGCGGCTCAAAATCGGACAAGGACAGCGTTCAGGAAGAGGGCATGGACAGCGACGCAGAGGTGTCCTTCACAGGTACTGCAGTGCATTAACAGAACAAATATTACAATTGCGTGGGGCGCAGTGGCACAGCAAGCTTGGCCAGGTCCCGCTCTCTGGTGGGTCTGGGTTTGAGTCCCGGTTGGGGTGCCTTGCTGCACACTGGCGTCCCATCCTGGGTGTGTCCCCTCTTCCAGCCCTATGCTCTGCGTTACTGGGTTAGGCTCCGGTTTGCCGCGACCGCGTTTGAGACTGTGTGTGTGAGTGTGTGGGTGTGTGATATTAAAATTGATTAATGAGAAGGTCTTTTAAAATGTGTAGATTTTCCTAATGTATGTAATTTATTTATTCCTTTGGCATACACTTTTCCTCAAGAGAAAACAAAAGTACATTTTGCCAACAGATGACGAGATATAGATCCAGACCTTATTCACAAAGTGCAGTCATTTAGTCTGATACTGCTGTTTAGCCAGCGTACATTACGTGAGTAGCTGCATATAGAATTGGTGGTGAGTACACTTGATTTAATGACATATATAATGTAGTGCAAGTTTATGGAGTTGATTGAAAATTAGGAGAGAAGTTAGTCTAGAAGAGAAGTATTTTGGGATCCTTCTCAAATGTTGATCGGGATTCAGCAGTTCTGAGGGGTAGAGGGCGATCATTCCAGTATTCATTACAATTTCTGTTTGTCTTTCTCCTCGCCTCTTCAGATGAGCCTGCTGTGCCAGATGTCAGCCACTCCAATGGGCTGTACAGCAGCCTGAGCGAGACATCCCCAGCTATTGGTCGCCAGGGTGGTAGCCATGGCAACTTCCCCCTGGAGCAAGGGGTCGTCCAGCCACAGGATCAGTACCACGACATCCGATCGAGCAGTCCCTATGGCCTTCCCCAGTCACCGGGATCCCTTCAAGCCCTGCCTGGACATCAGCCACTCATCTCCAGCCTCGTCTACCCTGACTCAGGCCTGTCCATCATGACCCAAGGCGGGCATCCCGGCATGACCCCAGCCATGCGGGCGATGGGAGGCGGCAATGGCCCCAGTTCGGACTTGTCCACGGGCAGCAGCGGAGGCTACCCAGACTTCCCGGCAAGCCCCGCCTCCTGGCTCGATGAGGTGGACCACACTCAGTTCTGAGGACCCTTATCCATGTCCAGTAGTGCAAAAGGCACTATATAGATACAATACAAAATCATTTATTGTACTCTGGAAAAATATCTGCATTTCATGACGGATGTGGTCCCACACATTGTTACAGTCACCACTGAAACAGACTGAGTTGGGAGCCAAACATTGAACGACCTGTCAAGGGGATCTGGGACTTTGACATCAGCTTGATGAATGAACTGAGTAACTGACCGCTAGTGGGCTTTTTAAATGACGGAAAACCGAAGGGGTCTGCAAGGCCCTAAAGACATCAGAAAATGAGCGTCACTCTTTGCAGCCTTGACGTTGAGCTACTGCAGCGAGGCTGCACTTGATGAAATCATGCTTCGGGATGTCCCCATGACAGCTCTTCAGAACCCCGTCCTTCCAAGCCGTGCGCTTCAGTACGTTACATCTGGAAGGAGGAACCATCCCCAGAAGTACGCTGTAGAAAAGACTTCTGACAAAACCAAGATGCCTGAGATCCTCTCCTTTTCCAAAATGAAACGAAATATCTATTTACGTTGTTCTTTTTTGTTACGTTTCCTGTGGGGATTTTGCTGCCCTCATCGATCATGGCTACACCAGCACTGCATTTCTACAGGAGTAACACGCTGGTATGGATCGCATTGCTCATGCGGTCCTACTACCCTTGGCGAGCGTTTTTTCAGCGGCGATCCGCAGGATCGAATTTGACCCCGTGAAAACAGACTTTAATTTTCAGGAGGGACTTTGCAGTCCCTCCATTCACTCAGTTCTTTGAACGTCTTTTCCGGCAGCTCAAGTGCGGTTAAGGTGCTACACAGGTGGATAACGGCAGAGCCGGCGCAACCTGACTGTGCAGTGACAGACTTCCCGCTCAATCCATTGGTTCCAACTTATTTCAGCGCAGACATACCTTACAGACTTATTTATTTTTGTCCTTCTTGACATTGTCTGTTATTGCCAAATGTTACACTTTACCATTGTGGAAGCTTACATTTGACAGCCCCTCGCGGGTTAAGCTAAACTTTTAAAAGTGGATCGACACAAGGTGTACGTGTTGTTTTGCTTTTTAAATTTAGAGAATTTCTATGCATTTGTGTGTCCTGATATGTATCTTGTTCCTTTCATAATGCTGAAACAGCCCGAGCAGGCTTTGCCCAGGCCACTGTAAGTGTTTGTTTATGTGGATTATGTTTCATGTCTTATTTATTCTATCCGATGATTAAGTGATACTGGTCTTTAATAAATTTGTCAGTGAAATCCAAATAGCTCTGTGTATCTGTAGCTAGCCTCTCATCTTGGGCATTTTTGGAAATTTGGGAGCGATACATGCACGCGCTAAATAAAAGTCGCCAACTTTGCTTAGCGGCGCATATTTATAGATCGTGAATGGATAGATGTGGGACGGGCCGCTAAAGTGGATCAACTTTGATGCGGTGTCTCCGAGCAAGTGGACTATGGCCTCCTGATTGTCTCAGGTCTCAAATTGGTGGTGCTCTTGTCAGTGCTAAGCAGCCAGTAAATTTTGGGGAAAATCTGCAGATGACTTTTGAACTGGAGATTCAGCAGGAAACAGTTAAGGCAATGGACTTATCCTGAATGAGACCAATAATACACTAAACATATTATGTTTAATTCATTGTTATAATCATAACGTTTCTAAAATAAGGTTATGATTGAGAATCTTTGAGAATACCACACTGGAGGACACTCATATCAAATTATATCGGCAAGAAACTAAGAACTTTCCCCTTATGCACAGATATACTTTTATTCGTGAGCCATATGCAGTATCAATAAATAGTTACTGCAAACCCATTTGGTGACTATACAGGATTAAATTTTATGTCAAAGGCATTTTAAAGTTAATAGATAGAAGTTTAACAAGATTACTTTCATTATGATTTTTTTCATTATACAATCATACAGAATTTATAATGAGAATACAGATACATTCTGAGTTTTCTTAAAGCTTCAAAGAAAAAAAAAAAACAGCTGCAATTTAAGTTTTATTCATTTGCACACAACTGAACTGAAATTAAGTATGAAGTGAACTGGAATCAAAATTCGGGTACATCAGCTTTCTGGCCTTGTTTTTTTCATTTTGCGTAGATTTAGAGGGAAGTGATTGATAATCACGTCTTTACTTCTTTTATGTGATAACCGATGCTCAGTAACAACTTCATTCAGGTGCAACTGCCTAGTCAGGTGTAGGTCCCTGTTTTCCCTCCAGAACAGCCTTAATTATTCAAAGCATGAATTCAGCAAAGTTCTGGAAATATTTCTTATGGATGCTGGCCCATGCTGATATGAGAGCGTCACACAGTTCTTTCAGATTTCTCTGTTACACATTCATGCTGCAAACCTCTCACTCCACCTCATCCCAAAGATGCTAGAATGGACTGAGATCTGGGACCGTGAAGATCACTGAAGTGAGCTGAACTTACTTTCATGTCTTTGGAGTTTCCTTGAGATGGTGAATGCTCTATGATGTGGTGCATTATCCTGCTGGAAGTATGAGAAAAGGGTAGACCGTGGCCATGAAGCGAAACACCTGCTCAGCAGTAACATTTGGTAAGCCGTGGAATTCAAATGATGCCCATCTGGTAATAAGGGGCCTCAGATGTGCCAAGAAAACATTCCCCACACCATTATACCACCACTACCTTGTACCTCTGACACAAGGCAGGATCAGACTATGGATTCATGTTCTTGATTTCAAATTCTGACCTTACTAACAGCATATGGCAACAGAAATTAAAATTTGTCAGGGCAGGCAACATTTTTCTACTCTTTCAAAATCCAGTTTTGGTGAACACATGGAGCCTTATTTTACTCTTGTTAGCTGACAGGGGTGGAACTTGGTCTGGTCTTCTGCTGCTGTAGCCCAGCCACTTCAAGGTTCTATGAGCTGTGTGTTCAGGGAAGCCTTTCTGCAAATCACTGTGAAACTGAATGGATTTTTTTCTGTGTGCTGCACCATTCTCTGTAAACTTTTGACACTGTTCTTTGAAAGAATATCTGGAATGCGGCTGCTTCTGAGATGTTGGGACAACCATAGCTGGCACCAACAATCACATCATGCTCAAAATCACCCTTGATCATGCATCTTGCTCATGTTAATGCTTAGTCCAAGAGTAAGAGAACCTCTCAACCCTGACTGCATGCTTTATATATGAGCATGAATTGATGTTTGGAGGACCATTCTGCTTGCATGAACAAGAATGTGTACCTAATGAAGTAGTCACTGAATGTATGCATAAGGTAATTACAGTAAATTAAACAGATTGTTTTCCAAGCAGGGAAACATTTTGAACAGAATGAGTTGATGTCTGCTACTGATACAGGAAAAAAAAATTCATATATGAACTAAAGATGTAAAATCCATTTCTTTTTATACAATGTCCATTTTTCTTTTTACAAAATAACTTTTTCTTAAGATTAAATAACACCTTACCACAGGAATAGAATAACAACTGTACTGGTGTCCTGTAACCGTATCGATACAGTACCGTTTACCTTGATTAATGGCATTGCATCCTGCTCATCACAATACTGATGGAGGAACCTGAGAAACCTAGAGATGTAACTGAATTTGCAAATTGCCTGTCTGGCTAATTACCAAAGGTGTATCAACAGTTCAATGGCTCTTTAGTGAAGAAATGTGATGCAGAGAGCGCAGCAACATTTCGATCTGGAGATAACCCAGCCTTGCTTACTGAGACGGCTCATGCCAGATTGATGTATTTAATCCATTATCCCGTGGGCATATCAAGGCCTCACCTCTGAGTTTCCTCATTACTTTACCTATTTAGAGTTAGGTTCTATTAGACACATTGAACTCCTGAAGAATATTTGTTGATAGAACAAGAACAGTGAAAATGTATATGTGGACAAACAAACTCCATCGAGTGAAGACACTTAAAATTTTAGCTTCAAAGTACTTTCGGATCACAGCATGGCAAATGAAACTGTTGGAAAACAGAGGTCAAAATAATCAAATATAGTACAGTAGTAGTTTAAAAATTCTGACAGTTCCTGACACATTTTAACGAAAGAAATGTATGATTACAGAATATTTTTAAAATAAAGACAGGAAACGGTCTAAAATTCATGAGGTTTTTTGCAGAAATTTTCTGCATCTTTGCAGCTCTGCAGATTTTGTCCAGTGCACAAGTGGCGTGTGTCATCAAATCTCAATGAGACAGACAGCCAAATGCACATATATAATTTATGTGTGGCTTCTGGACTGATATGCAACATCTGAATATTCCAAGGATTTCGTTGTGGAGCAATAAATGGAGCAAGAGAATAAATGGCCCTCTTTTATGTGGACATTATGATCTATTATTTCTGGTTGGTTTACAGTGCCATTCAAGAGTCGCTCTCAAATTAGATTATTTCAGGTTGAAAGAAACTGATTCAACTATCCTGGGCTACAGGTAAGCAACCTGAGGCGTGTGAATGGTTCCCAGCAGGGCAGAGAATGAGTGACATGTGAAAGACATCGCTAATCCCCAGAGATCCCAGGTATGGTTCGGTTTACCGGGTCATTCTGATGGGACTGCGGCCGGCGGATGTGTTGCCAGGATGTAAGAATTAAGCATCTTAGCGCAGGGTTTGTTTCCCAGGTGGTACAGAACAGGTGCAGACAATGGGTTTGTGCAGTGTGAGAGCAGGGACAACAGACCTTTGGGTGAACTCTTGTTTGCAAGTAGGCAAGACAATTTTATCTTCCCTTATAAATCAATTCGCATACGCTGTGATTTCACACACCGCTGCGGCATGTCTCAGTTGCACAGCTTTGTCTTAAGACAAGGGGCATGTACATAACCCAGACACAAAATATATTTAGTCATTACAATTTTTGAAATGACTCACACAGATATACTTATAATATATAAACCAATCCTTATTTTTTTCCACTCTCTAGGACATATATTTTTTAATCTCCCAAACTGTCTGTGCTACAGCGCTGAATCCTTTTGCACCGTGAAGGGGGCGGGAGATGATTTATGATTATGATTTATGATATATGATTTTAAATTCTGCCACCTGTTTTGGGATTTGGTACAGACAGCTCACCAGAAATACTAGAAGTAAATTTTTTGCTAGTTCTCAGGAGATAAAAAATCTCAGAATTGCTTTAGAGTCATCAGTCTTTAAAAGTACTCATTGCAATAAACATACACTAGAAAACTCTTGCAATATGCATTTGTTCAATGCAGGCCCTATTTCTTAAATTAACATTCATCTCAAGCAGAAGAAGATTGGTGTTGCAGCTGACAGACAGAACACCAGAACATGAAACTCCAGTGTATGTTGTAACATCACCGCAGATCTGGGTTGTTTAGTGATGGGGCTGTTAAAGATAAATTTCCCGATAATATAAATCCACCAATAAAATGAGTGTGTGCAGCATGTTGGACGGAATAAGCTGTATCTTTCAAGATCAGCCATGGGTAGGACAGGTGATGATGGGGACTGTGGCTAGCTGTCCAGCACCATCTCCTGGGCCCAGTCCTGCAGTCTTAGTGTCAGATGGCCGGGGGTAAATCAGCTCTGACAGTAACACACCCCCTGGGAGCTGCAGGTTACGGCAACAATTCAGGGCTAATGGAGCAGATATTGGGGACCAGAGGAGGATGCGTGTGTGTGTGGGGGGGCCGGGGGGGGGGGTAAGAACAGCACTTGGGGAAAGTAGTAAAAAATTTTTAAAAAAAACAAAAAAAAACAGTGAAATCTAGAGCCTCCAGTTGTGCAATGTGTGGGTAAATAAGATACACTCCTTGGTGGTCCAGCCTTTGTCATACAGGAACCAGGCAGATGCAAGGTTTAACGGTTCAGGGTGGCCTTACAGAAAGGTCATACGTGTGACTGGGTTATTGTTCAGTACAACGAGGGCCAAACAGTCGGGGGTTTTAAGTGCACGTGGGAGGCGGATTTGGGAGGCAGGGATGTTGACTTGTCCGCTTTGTTTTGAAAATGCTTAGCCATTTCATTACTGGAAAAGGTCTCCAGTTTTCAGTGGAAATCTTTTCTTTTCAAGACGTGCCCTCAACCCACTGCATATGTAATATTCCATATATATTCATATTCCCTAAATTTAGCAGAAATACGAATCTGAAAATAACAATAAACATAACTGTAACAAATTTAGAAATATATTTTCAAAAAATAACAATGTTAAAATATATTTCACTGTTATTTGTTCATTTATTTGTTTGTCTGTTTGTTTGCTGCCCTGTGATGTTTTTCTGGCAATAAAGAAAAACATTACCATAATTTACCTCACTGTCAGTTCTGTTCATCAGTCTTGGATCATCAGATTGGTATCTGTGACATGAGTAGAACTGGTCTTAAATCCATTGCAGACTGTTTTCACACTGAAAGAAGACTTGGAAAGTTCCCTTTTTCCTATATTTCAGTGATCTGCTATGTTTCCATCACAATAAGGCCTCAGCTCTCCATCATGACTCATCTCTCAAATGAAATGGTGCTTCCATGAGAATTAAGTTATTGTGTACATTTGTTGACAGAGATCACAGATCCCACGCTTCTGCAGGGTGGTTGTGTAAAAGTTTGATCATAGTGTGGAAATGATGACACCAGTACAGCTGGAGGTAGGGGTCCATTAAATTTTTCCACTGAATCCGGATAAAACATAAAATATGGCTTGTTGCTGTTTCTTATATTCGCATAAAGTGGATTTCCTTCATGAAAGAGGTACCTGCTGCCTTAACCGCTCTCGAGCTCTTCCCGGCGACCCCTGTGTCCTCCCACGTCTGTGTGCCGTTGAGTACTTGTGGAGTGTTAACTGGTCCCATGGGGACCTTCCTTGTCTGGCCTCCTGTTGTAACGTAGCCCCTGAGGAGACAGATGGGCTCCACCCACCAGCACACTTTTCCAATGAGGTAGTTAGTGGAGCCCATCCTTCATTGCCAAGCTTTGCCAATTCGAGAAAGAACACAGACACGAAAATGGGGAGTGGTAGGATGGAATGAGCTGAGCTGTTCCACTGCATGTTGGGTATTTGCATAGTATGCTATTCCCCTTATGGAGCCTATCTGAACCATTCTTTCTAGAACTTTCCCACATGGTTTGCTAAATTTATTCTGGGTTATTATCACAAGGACTACATTTAACCAAAGTAGTAATCAATACGCTATGATTTTGGGCTACTGCATCAATGAATGTAGGCAACTGAACCAGTGGATGCGAACGACAGACGTGAACTACAGATGTGAAATATTCTATCAAAGACTTCTGTATCAAAAGATGTAGAACACTGGATGTAGACTATTGTATCAATGGATAAAGACTGATCAATAAATATAGACTGCTGTATCAATATATGCTGTATCAGAGTAGACTACTATATTATCTAACCTAGGCCACCTTATCAGAGAATGTACACTGTTGTATCGGTAGATGTAGAACACTGTGTCAGGTGGTCCCTGACTTACGATGGGGTTACGTTCCGTGAAACCCATCATTAGTCGAAAATATCGTACGTCAAAAATGCATTTGATCCACCTAATACACACCTCTGCGTGACAGACTGGGAGATGGGGATCGCCGCGGCTGCCCAGCATCGCGAGAGACAATCGTTCCGCATATCTCCTGCCCAGGAAAAAAATCAGAATTCGAAATCTGAAGTATGGTTTCTACTGAATGTCTATCTCCAGCTCACCATCGTAAAGTCAAAAAAATGATAGGTCGAACCATCGTAAATCGGGGACCACCTGTATCAGTAAATACAGACTTCTGTTTCAATGAATCTACGGTACTGTATCGCCGAAAGTTGACTACTGTATCAAAGGGTGAACACTGCCAAATCAGTGTAGACTACTGTTTCGAAAATGTAGTCTGGTGTAGTCTGGTCAACGAGCACTACTGTATCAAAGAGTGTGAAAATGTACAATGCGTCGTTAAAGAATACAGGTTACCGTACCATGGAATGTAAAATATAGTACCAAGGTATGTGGACTGTTGTATCAGTACATTTAGACTACTATTTCAATGAAGACTTTTAGTTAGTTCCTCCTACGTCGGTTGATGTATCGGGCAACGAGTCTTCTCCAATGGGCTCTGCTGGCAGCGATGATCTCAGCACCTGTCCATTCGACGTTGATGGTCTTGAGGTCTTCTCAAGTTGTGGTGGTTGACCCTTTCTGCGTTTTCCCTTTGGCGGCACCCATTGCATCGCCACCTTTGGAAGTTTCCGGTCAGGAAAAGACTACTGCATTATTAAATATAGGGTGCAGTTTGAAAGAATGCAGACTTCTCTTTCAATAGATGCACAGTACCGTATCACTGAACGTACAATCATACTGTATCAATGAATGCAGTATACTGTATAAAGACTACTGTATTAAGTGAACAGTATCAAAGAATGTAGACTTCAGGATCAATAGATGAGGACTTCTGATCCTATGGATCTAGACTAGTGATGCCCAGAGAGAATTGACTCCTGTGTTAAAGAATGTAAACTATAGCATCATTGATACAAACTACAGTATCAAACTACAGTATCAAATCATGCAGTCAATGTAGAGTACAGTACATCAAAGAAGGTGGACACTGCTGGGTCAGTGAACTGCAGACTGTATCGCTGAAGGCTCTCAAATATTTATATGCATGCTTTGTTGTTTATCTCCTACATAGCAATTTTTCATCCTTCATTTATTTTTAAATTAGCCCGTAACTCACACCCTTTCCGGGCGCCTTGTTAAGGACAACGGGGTATGGGAGTTGGGAGCGCCGGAGCCCCACAGGTCCTGATCGCGCGCGCGGCGGGAGAACAAAGGGATCCGCTCGAGTATCACGTGCAAACGGGCGATAAATCACTTAGTCTAATTGAAGAGACCGCGGTCCGAGGGGAAGATGGAGCGCGAGGCTAAGAGGCGCCAAATACGGTGGGGAGGTGGGGAGGCGCGAGCTAGGCGCGCGCGTGTTAAGATTTAATTTGAATATTGCGCTTACGGGGCTCGCGGGGTGATAACACCTCTTAAGAGTCTTATTCGCTGAGATCCCGCGGGATTGGAGGGGTCAATTATTCGGGACTACAAGCTGTTTGCGGGAGCACACGCAACGTGATCCTAAGGGACCGCATGGAAAAAATAAGAAACATTACAATATTAGCATAATTATTCAGAGATCTAGTACTGCACGTAAAAAACAGCCCTTTTCCTCAAAAACATCCAGTGAGTATTTTAAGGTTTATAATAATTACCAAGTACTTGTCAATGATGTAACGATGCTGCAGTGTTATTTATAACTACTGATTGGTGATTATTATACATCAGTGCCTCCCAGCTGGTTGTTAATACATACATACATACATACGTACATACACACACACATACATACATACAGACATACGAACATACACACATACATACATACACCTGGTGACCCTCACAATACCCATATGTATTCCATATGTACTCCTATCTCTAAGTTAATAAAGATGCGTACTAATACATATTTTTCTTTTGATGTAACTACATACAGACCGCAAAGGGGAAAATAAGAATTGTTTATATATATAAACAGTATAAATAAACTATATCATTTATATACTATACTATAATTTATATAACTATATTTTTCATACAAACAATCTAATTTTATATACATGTAATTTTTTTTTTTTTAATTTAATTCTTGATAAGAAGGTATCTGAACATGTCCAGAATACAAATGTACACTTTAAAAGCGGGCAGCGGAGTGAAAATGAGTCTTATTTTTAAGGCTGAACTTCGTTAAGGAAACAAGCATTAACGCTACGGTATTTAGTCCGTAGACGCACCGCTTGTTTAATAGAGAATGTCACCTAGGAACTCGCAACCTTTCAAAGACGCGATGTTTGTGTAATATTTCTGGCTGCGGATCTTGTTGAATTTTCTAATAAAATTATTTCTTTTTATTAAGCTAGTTTAGAAAAAAAAATCCCCTTTGAAAACCATTTATTCTACCCATTCATTTACCCCATCTGAAGACAGCAGCTCTACTACCCCTTTCCACATTACCACATTAGATCAGGGTTAGTATCTTGACCAAAAGTGCTGGAGGGGGATTTGATCCAACAACTTTTATATTTCAAAAGCACAACCCCAGCCTGCTGTAGTGGTTGACAGGTTACCTTGCTCTGCTGGACCATGTTGCAGGTTCCCTTTGTCGGATGAGGATGTTTGCATCCAAAATGCATGAGTAATGAACGGGTAAGCAGGGTAAAGACAAGGTGGAGCCATGAGAAAGTGGACACAGCAGAATTAGACTGTCAAGCTATGGGTCAAATGTATGACTCAGGTAGTTTCTTTGATTCCCCATCATTGTAAACTGCAGTCCGGCTTTCTTATTTTAAACCAAAGAACTTTTCGAACGTGTTACTTTTGGGGAAAAAAAGGCCAGCTTGCAGCCGCCTTCCGATCTATGGGTTACGCATTCGAATCCCACCTACTGCTGTAGTGCCCTCGAGCAAAGTATTTGCCTTAAATTGTTCCAGTTAAAAAATACTGACCTGCATAAATGAATAAACCGTTGTAAGTCGCTTTGGAGTGGAGCCTCAGCTAAATGAATGAATGGGAATGTAAAAGAGCTACCAGCAGCACCACACCGTAAAGGTAACCGATATAATAAAATACCTCGGTTTTATTATAGTGAAACAGAGGCAGTTTTATGGCATAGTGGAATTAATTTACGGCATCTAACTGAAAATCATTTTGCTATTCTTTTAGCTAACGCTTTCCTCCGAAGCAACTGACAATGTTAAGGTTGTACACTAAGGCCCTTGCAGGTACTTACTCATTCATACAGCTGGCTAATTTTTACTGCATCAGTTCAGGGTAAGTACCTTAATCAAGAGTACTACAACAGTTGGTGGGAACCACTACACTACCGTCTGCCCCTAAACTGTGTTATTCGTCTGTAATAATTTCTATGTACTGTAAATGTTAAATTGTTTAAATGTACTCCCTTGAAGCTGTCAGTCTAGTAGGAAAATGAACAAATATTTAAATTGTAGATCCCGCGTATCGTTTCGTGTCATGTTATGTTCAGCCTAAAATGTTAAATGATAAATGATAAAATGATGTGCTGATAAAGACCTCAGAGAACTGATTTTAATCAGGGGCATCGATTGTCTTCTTTTCCGGCCGACAGCTCAGACGTTTTTGCGGCTTGTTCAGCACCACGGATAGCAAATCGATCAAAGCCTCGCAGACTCCAGTCATGGTCTGCATTTGATTTAATCGGACTGGAGAAGACAAGAAGCCACTGCTTATAAGCAGGAGGAAAACATCAGCGGGAGAAGAACGGCCATATTTTAAATTACGTTATTAAGATTTCAGCAAATTCCTTCGCTTCTCTGTATTTCATGAATAATGTTTTTTCCTCTCGCTCATTGACTTTCATCCGGACTATTAAGCTCGTCCCTGCTCTCTTGATGTTTTTGCTCTCGGTTGCATTTTTTCCTTTCGGTATTTTGTAAATTCACATTTTCACCCATATTATCGTCTTCCAGGAAAACACATAATCCTTGAAAGGCCAGTTAATTCCAGTAAAACTTTTATAAATATACGTGAACGTACTAGACTGATCCTTAGTAATCCAGACACACCCAAAGCTCGGGTTCCACCACTGTCTCACGGTACAATCCTGGTTTAAACATTTGTTCAGCCGATCTATTGTTTTATTATAATTTGTGTCAGCAAGATCGCCTTATCCCTAGAAGAGGGTTGGAGAGGGTTTCCATTTAATCCCCAGGCCAAGATGTATTTATTGAAGATTAATAATATAACAGCAATCTCATCATACTCTCTATGATTTCATAATGTTCTCCAAAGGGGATCAGGGACAAAGGCAGAGAGAATGCCGTCTTGTCTTGGGGGGATGAGGGGTACATTTTCAGATTTAAAGGCAATACTAATTTATTGAAAGGAGCAGAACAGTTTCCTGCCAAATGATTTCTGTAAACGCCTGCCCCACATTGGGCAAATATTCCGAATATCAATGCGTCCTGATGGGTGGGCCAGCCTATGCGTAGTAATCCATAAGTAACTTGCTGACCTCCTCTTCTTAAATGGCGCACAAAGGGCACATCAGTTCCATATTTCTTCTGACAGTCAATTATTTTTCCAGTGGAATGTATATTTTTCCAATAAATCTTGTAGCCCGTCTGAATCCACCTTGCTGCTTGGCAAAACACTCATGACTTTTATGATGCATTTCCTGTGCACCCAGCACCCTGAAACCCATAGGCTGCATGCAAATTTTGCAGAAACAGTTGACTAATTTCCTCAGATTTTCAGTTTACGTATATCAACTGCATTGATCCTATTTACTTTGCATGCCTGTGAAGCGTACGCAGGAAAAAGGGGACTAATGAAACCCTTCATCTGCGTAACGAAAACCGCATCTCGTGCCACTGCGTATGCAAAATTGTGCCTCACATCTAATTGTCCTAATGGATCTGCTCCATATACATGGGGAAGAAGGAGGAAAAAAATGAAAGATAAATTTCGCCCAGGGTACCAGTTCAAAGTTCAAGGTTCAGCCTTGATCCAAATTATTTATATCCTTAATAAGTAAGTGGATTGGTTCTCCATGACCTTGGTGTTCATAGAAACCTCATCCTACTATATCACAGTATCAGGCGGGCAGGCAGGAAAATATTGTCTGATCTGATGGTTGTAAGCGTGAGGCTCTTCAGAGGGGTGGATGGGTGGGTGCCGGGGCACAAGAGGGAGCAGATGTGAGGGGGTGGAGAGGGGCGCGGGGGGTGGGGGGGCATCTGGTTTGCATTCCGCATGGAAATGAGAAGGAGCCGAAGGGTACGTGAAGGACGCTACGAGGGTGGGCTTCACGCACGGGGACCCAAGCAAGTGGGAGACGGGTGGGACTGGTGGGAGGGGGTCGGTCTTAGAGGAGAAGTGATCCTGGAGGTGTTGGGAATACGTTGGGGATGGGGATGGGGATGATGTCCCAGCAATTCCATAAATTTATACTGAGTTAACAGGAGGCTGACTTTGCGTTTGATGCACGGAGGACTTGACGTCCGATACCTCAAGGAGCTTCGAAGGTAGTCAGCAGATTGATTCGGCATTCATTTTGTTCCATCAACCACTTTGCGCTGAGCGTGAAAAGGCACATTTGA
Organism: Scleropages formosus; assembly: GCF_900964775.1. Lineage (NCBI taxonomy): Eukaryota > Metazoa > Chordata > Actinopteri > Osteoglossiformes > Osteoglossidae > Scleropages > Scleropages formosus. The sequence continues at coordinate 11,660,487 of NC_041811.1, forward strand.
AAAACTTGCTTTTAAATGCGGAAACTGAATTTATATCTTGCACGCAGAACGGTATATTTCATTAATACAGCTATCCATCCATCTATCCATCCATCGGGCTGATGCATTATGCAGAACATTAATACAAAACTAGCATAGAGGAAGCGCGCGTCAATACTTTTTAAATCGGACGTATTTGATAGTAAATGTTTATGAGCAATGAGTGAAAGAAGTGTCACAGAAACAGAAACCCTTACATTCAAGTATTATATGACATTGTGAAACATGAAACCTGGTGTGTCTCAGTAATTATGAACAAGTTCAGAAGGGGAGGTAAAGGGATCTATTTATCTATCTAGTGTCCATTTAGTGTCCATTCCTCAGTTTTCAGTAACCCCCTACCCAGTCGGGGTCACGCTGATCCAGAGCATTTCCTGTTTAGCCATAGCAGGCAATTGCAGCCATGCTCCTGCATGTTTTAGAACACGATTAAATTAACGCGTGATTTATACCAGGAACTCTGTCTGAATGATTGAACTCGTTGTCCTGTCCATATAAAGTGACGGAGCAGTTCAGAGCTCCGGTTTAGCGAAAGCCAACTTACAGCGTGGACCTTACGAGAGTGCAAGAGTGGTGAAGAATGTCTTCAACTGTCCGCTGTGAAAGGTGGTCTGCTTTGTCTGACACTTTCAAGGAAAATGCGCGTATCCACCTGGTGGGGGGGGCGGGGGGGGTGAAAGAACGAGGAGGTGGATTTACAGCGGTCCGAAGCGCAGGTCGGGTCGGACGTGCGGCGGCCGTATTGATCAGGGGCAGCCCGCCCTGCTCTCGCGGTCCGACCTCTGACCCTTAAATAGCGAATGAATCTCAATCCAATAGTGCGAAGTGTCTCTGCTTCCTCGCCGGCGCTGCCCACCCCTCCCTCCCCCCGGCACAATCCCCCGACCCGGTCGATCAATACCTGAGGCACATGATTCACACATTAAGGATTGGCAGCCTTTTTATTAATATAATAGCTCCAGCCCATGTGTGAGTGTGTGCATGTGCTTTTGTGTGTGCTTGCAACTCTCATTAATAAAACATAAGAAATAAAGGCAACATAATAACTAATATCAATATCATACTACGCATTTTTGTTAAAGGGTGGCACAGTGGGTGGTGTTGTTGTCTCACGGCTCCCGGCGTTTCGGGTTCAGTTTAGGTTTCCGTCTGGCTCGGGATGTGTCGATTTCACATGTCCTCCAGTATCTGCGTGAGTTTCTTCCGGGTACTCTGGTTTCCTACCGCAGTCTAACGATGCGCTTTAGGTTGACTGGTGACCGTGAAGAGCCCTTAGCGTGTGTGTATGTGAGCGAATGAGTATGTGTGATTTCTCTGTGACGGACCGGTGTCCCGCCCTGGGTGTACCCTGTTTCATGCCCTATGTTGCCAGGATAGGCTCCGAACCACCGCAACCCTGTGCTGGACTATCAGCTGCTGAAATGGATCGATTCTGTGCTTCTTTCATTGCTGCACTTTTTACTTTACCGGTGAGTGGTGTGTTAGTGCTAAATGAACATGTACAGCACAGTGCAAAAAACATGTGCGCCAGCGTAAGTTTTCCAAGGTCCCCGGGTAAAGTGGCGTGTAGCGATGTGTGTAAATCCCCAGGTAAAGAGATGTGTTCACAGCACAGATGGAACCAGAAAGATTTGCTACTGCCTCTGATTTCGTGCCCCGTTGGTCAAGCAGTATGAGCGTTTGATGTGTCCAGGGGCGGTCGCTTCGGACACTAATCCACCCAGGGCGCGCAGCAAAATCGGCTTCTCGCTGGGTGGCATCAAACAGGAGCTCTGCGTCCGCAGATGTGCTCGTCTGCAGCTAGAAGGACACAGAGAGATTAAAGTTTGTTTGATGTGGTGGTGCACCGGGTTTGACCTGTGCCTGCTCTCTGGCGGGCCTGGGGTTTGAATCCTGCTTGGGGTGCCTTGCGATGGACCGGCGTCCCGTCCTGGGTGTGTCCCCTCCAGCATCGGGCCCTGTGTTGCCGGGTTAGGCTCCGGCTCGCTGCAACCCTGCTTGGGACAAGCAGCTTCTGTGTGTGTGTGTGTGTGTGTGTGTGTGTGTGTGTGAGTACATTCACCTACTGACAAGCAAGAGGGACCTGCATGCACACACATATAGTGTTGTACCTATAACTTGGTTGAGCTCCTATTTTTAAACACCGGATTATACATTTCTTCTTCGGTTCTGAAATGTCACATTTGGGATATTTTGTTTAACTATTATGGAGGACAACAAGGCCCTTCTGAAACTCAGCAAAAAAAAATGCTTTTCTGTGCATTTCTAGGATTTCAAGGATCTTGTCCAATGGTGTCATTGAAAAGCATAGAACGTCCTCTATAAGGTGCCCTATACTCATCATATTGCAGCACGTACACTTTGGGGTTTACGCTCAATAAAGGTGCGTCCTCTACGGTGGACAAGAAACGATTGGCCTGATCTCGGGAGGATGCACACTGTTGTTTTTCAATCAAATCATCCAAGGTTTGGGCTCATTCTTCCACACTTCTTGCCTAGCTGTTAGACCGTTCACGATGAGATTAATAGCGATCATACAAGGGCTGATCGCCATCGTTAGCGGGAATCGCAGAGCCACCCGGACGTTTACTAAAAGAGCGATGCAACACCTTCGGTTAGAGATCAGGGTAAATAATTTTAATATATCTCTGCATTTCAGTTGCATTTCGTTCATTGCTCATTCCATTTTTGGAGATGCAGTCATGAGAAATTCCGGTATTATTTTAACAAATGCACGGGGGGGGTTTAAAATGCTCACAATACAGCCGTTCGTGCTGGTTTTTAGTTTTATTAAGGCTGCTTGGAGACCAGGCCAGGGTCATACTGGGTAGCCCTTGTCATTCCTTAAAATATTGTAATGATTAAAATTGTGCCTGTTCATTTCATTTATGGATTTAGTATGCATATACTGCGCATGTTAAATCCCAGCAGCACGGAAGCTCTCCTTGCTGGGATCGCTGTAATGTCGGTGAAAGCGTCCACTTCATTTAATGTGTCTTCCGCATTTGCCGGGGACAATCTCTTTGCGTTTGCGTGACTGTCGGAGCTCCTCCTTATCCCACCTAGTGACATAGAAACAACACACACACACACACACACACACACACACGCTCTCCGAACCCCCAAGTCCCTTCCCCCCCCCCGCAACCCAGCAAACACACAGCCCCCTTTTTATGTAATGAAATTACGAGGAGTCATATGTTCCATCATGTCTCAGAGTTACGAGCGCGTTTTACATAAAATTCATATTGGGGCATTGTCCGGGATGCACGCGCGCCTGCGCATTTACATTTGAAGGAGGTATTAAAGAAATGAGCGCGCAGTAATAAACCGGGAGGGGGGGGGGAAAAATAGAAGAAAGAAAAATTTCCTGGTTTCCCAGCTCCACCGTTCGAGATCCCAGCAATCATAAATTACGTTCACCTTGGAGCCAACTCCACACACAAACACAGACACCCCCCCTCTCTCGCGCACACACACACAAACACGCACACACGACAGGGATCCTGCAGTTTTTAGACCATAAATCTGCCCCGTCTGATGTGGTTATGTGTGAGGGTAAGATGAGGGCGCCGAAAGTAAGGATTGCCGTTATTGCACGCGCTCCAAGAAATATATTGAAGGGAGGAAATTTCCCAGATATAAATATTTTCCATTCCAAGCGGTTTCATTGTGTTTTATGTTAAAAAAGCTCGAGCGCTGTTTTCTTGCCGAAGGGCTCCGTAATATGAGGGCGCCCCTGAAATTCACACTGTTTTTATCCTCCTCCAGGTGAACCCATGATTTCAAGCTTCACAAGCTGTACGCGTCAATGGTTGAGGCGAAGGGACCGGGGGTCGGGGGCAAGCGGGGGCGGGGGGGGGGTTTAAAAGCCTGCTGTTGGGCGTTTGTCAGCTAAAGGGTCAAGAGGTTCCCTGCTGTTGTACCCTTGAGGAAGATGGTCTAACCTGAGTCACTCTAGTGAATATATCTAACTATATAAACGGTCAAAGACCAAAACTAATGATGGCGTGTCTTTGAATAAAAGCCTTTGGATACCCCCTACACACACATTTGCTGAAACTGCTTGTACCAAGCAGGGTCGCAGCCTAGCCCAGCAGCACAGGGCTTGGGGACACACCCAGGGCGGGATGCCAGTCCATCACAAGGCATCCCAAGCGGGACTCGAACCCCAGACCCACCGGAGAGCACGACCCGGCCAAGCCCACTGTGCTACCTCGCCCCCCTCCCCCTTTGGATATAACATAAACTTAAAGTTAAAATGACTTGAGCGCTGATTTGGGGGCTGGGTGAAGGCTTTGGCAGGAGACCCGTCTCGAAGGCATTCAGGGGTTTGGAAGATACAGAGGAATCCCTGGAATGAGGCATTGAGCTCCAGGGGCTCTGAGGAGGATCTGAACATATCAATTAAAATAAAAAAATACATGTTGCTGCGTATGGAGGCTGATTGTGGAATGCATCTCTCAAGGCGTTTATTTAGTGGTTTTGGGGATGGAGCCCAGCGCTGGAGTCGCTGGCAGTCCCACTGGCCCCACCCTGGGAGGCCACATATAATCCAGCAGCCCCCTCCCAATTTCCAAGCACAAAGCTCATATTTTTAAACACTGGATTATATATTTCTTCTTTTTATTACATCCACGGATAAAGGAGGTGTGGGGCAGACTGAATAGATTACCGAAAGCTCCTTGAAATCAGTTTGAGAGGTGGGATAGAATTAAATGAGTTTTTTTTTTTTTTTTTCAGGAGCAACAGAAGCAGTTGCTGATATATGCTTTGGAGGCGGAGGGTACATGACATGGTTTTTTTTTTTAGGAAAAACAGTGAAAACCAGTATGTGTATTAAGGAAGCCATGAGAACAACGCTACGCTCTTGCTTTAAAATGGTTGCGCTTTGCTGATGTTTTTCTCCGAACCAACTCGCCACGTTAAGGTATTTTCAGCTGTTTATACAGCTGGGCAATTTTACTGAAGCAATTGAGGATGAGCACTTTGCTCAAGGATACTAGAGTAGTAAGTGAGATTCAAACTGGCAACCTTTGGATGTGAAAACACACTTATAATCACTACACTAATAACATTACATCATGCCTTAGGGTTGCTTTGGAGACCTCTCATTCTAATTAATTAATTTTCGAGGAACCTTTAATTTTGCTATACTTGTACAATGTAGGCAGTGCAAAGCATTCAGTTCACCAGCCATCCATTGTCAATAACAACTTGTCCCGAGCACGGTCACGGCAAGCCGGAGCCTTCCCAGCAACGGCAGGCGCAAGGCTGAAGCGGGGGTACACTCTGGATGGACAGGATGCCAGTCCATTGCAAAGCACCAAGCAAGACTTGAACCCCAGACCTGCCAAACAGCAAGGCACCAAACAAACCCGCTGCACCGCCACACACCTACAACCAGTCCTTTCATTAAGAATTCATCCGAACAAGGTACGCTGCATCTAAACTATGTTGCCCTCTTCTGGAGATGTAGGTGAAGAGCAAGTTCCTGGATGCAGGTAAGTAGGTAGAAGGTGTGCCACAGACCAGCAGGGGCATCCAGGTCTTGTGTGGAGCATCCGCATCAGCCGGACAGAAAGTGGCTCTCTGGTTCTACGCGCCACACTGCGCGGTCACTCCTCGTGTCGCGTTCATCACTCACTCCCTCTCCTCGCTCATCGTCCCCCGTGCTGCGCGAGAAAGCTCGGCCTGTGCGCCGTCCTGACGCGGGGATAATCCCTAATCTAGCCTGGTGAGGATTCACAGATGGAAACCTGCAGCAATCCCAATTAGGTCACAGCTTTTCCTTCCTTGCAGAAATCCAGAGGCTGTCTCCTATAGTCCAGCACATCTTACAGTAATAAATACCGGGTGAAAATAATTTAGCTAATCAATAGCATAATTATATCCATAAAAATATTTCATTTCTACAGATTCTATACATTTTTATACTGTGCATCTATAATACAGGGAGCGTAGTGGCGCAGCAGGTAATGCCGGTGCCTGAAAGCTCATGGGATAGAGGAGAGGACATGGCTTTGAATCATGCTCAGTCTGTGTGGAGTTTGTTTTTGTCAGTTTCCTCCAGGTGCTCTGGTTTCCTCCCACAGTCCAAAGACTGTGTTTCAGCTGAACTGGTGAATCTAAATTGCCTGTGACGTGTGTGACTGAATGGCTGTGTGTGACTGCCCTGTGATGGACTTATATCTCATCCAGGGTGTATCCTGCCTCACACCCTGTGCTTCAAGGATAGATCCTGGACCATGGCAGCCCTGTACTGGTCAAGCGGTTCCTAATAATGGATGGATTGATGGAAGGATGGATGGAAGGATGGATGGAAGGATGGATGGATGGATGGATGGATGGATGGATGGCTGGATGGATGTGTCATGTATGACTGGAAAAACATGTGTTACGCATGTCGAGGTCCACATCGCCAGTGTCAAGATCATGAGCTCTGAAAACGTAAATGGGAAATACAGCCTGGAGGCATCAACGATAATGTGTTCTTTGTAATTCTGTGGTACATATAAATAAATATTATATTAAAGGACATATTGATTTTATAGACTATGTCTCGGACTTCAGCAAGTGCATTATTTGGTTTTCTTTTGGTTGGGTTTGTCAAGTTAACTAGTTCTTGGCCTCTAAGGTGTCTTGGCCTGTCATTGCATAACTACATCCTTCTTGCTTGGGAGGTTATCTGTTCCCAGCAGTAGGACACCCCTGCATCTCCAGGCTGCGTTCGCTCTTCTGCGTTGGTGTCATGTGACCATCAGGTGTAAAGGCAGCAGTCGCCTTGGTTGGCAAGTTGTATCTGGAATACACTCTCTGCAGCTGGAGTATCAAGGGCTGGAAAATCACATCAATTAACAACCCTACGGGATACGATTATAGTCCTAACACACACTCGGCACTATTTCTCCCTCCTCTTTAGCTGCTTTCCCTCCCTTTCTATCGTTCCTCACGGAGCCTTGGAAACCTTGACAGCCTTGCCTGCCTCCTTATTTCAGTCTATGGATGTTAGGCCAAGACATATTGATCAGGCCATAAATTACCCACGATTGCATCTACTCCTCGTCAACTGGAGGCCCTTACGTGGAAGCCTGGGGAGGGGGGGGGGAGTTTCAGTAATGGGTCGGGCAAATTATTAATTGAGTGCAAATTAATTCACGGATATTTATTAATCTGGTTCACCTCTGCAGGGGGGCAAGCAGATTGATAGGGAGATGCGGGGCCGATTCGTGCCGTTCCCGGGGAGACTGACCAAAGACTTCTAGGCTACAGACAAATATTGTTCATGCATTGTAATATTACTGACAAATGGGTGCAGTTCATTAAATGCAAGAGGCTTTATGAGCATGAAAATATTTTGCATTTTGTAAAAATATACTGTAGAGATGTACACAATGAATGTATATGTATATATTTGTGCATATGTACACTGTGTGTGTGTGTGTGTGTATAAATAAATATATATATGTGGACGGCGAGGAAGAAGTATTGCAATATTTGTTTACCACACCACCTTCTCTTTCATAGAAATGGCCTTTGTCATCTCTCAAATAGTCCAATACATTTAAGATAATGCGCAGGTCCAGTGGCTAATCTGAGGGGATTTTGTGATTTTAGGATTTCCTTTTGCAATTTCCTTAAGTAAAGTGTGAGTGAATTTGTGAAATTATACACACATTTGTCTATGTATAAAAAAAGTGGTCTCTGTGTTGTATTTTTGGGGGCATTATAAACACGTACGTGATTTGGGCCAACCGCACTCTTCTCTTAATATCGAAACAGCCTGTCTAGCTGGGATGAGAAAACCATTGGAATAAATCCTCGTCGTTGATTAAAAGTAGATGTTTCAGTTGTGTTGTTGTCCCGAGTTTTCTCTCTTGCATCACGAGGCGAGTCCGCAGATTTGTTTAAAGATCGCGCTGAAACTGCATCGGTAGACGGAGCTTTCTCGGAAGATTAAAGCAATACCCTAGAGATGTGTCACCCGCTCTCCTGCTTCCCTGGGGAAGAGCCCGTCATTAAGTAGAGGGACGGACCCTGGGCCTCTTGTCCCTGATGTGACCAGGAGTCGTCCAGGAGATCTGTGCTCCTGCCACAGAGCCCTTAACCATGCCCTGGCAGCCAGACTCAGACTATCACACTGTGCTATGAATTACACCCTTTCACCCCAGCAATTAAAATATAATACATTCGCATGTGTTCACCTGGGACCGGACGGAGACGGAGGAGGGCTCTATTTTAAATAGAAACGGCCCACCAGCGGCTTCTCTGCTGATGAATCCAGAGCCGCGTGGAGGTCGAGGTGTCCGGAGAGGCTGCTCCTCCGGAGGTAAAAAGAGAACGAGTTGACCCTCCTCCGACCGAGATCAGAACACAGGACGGCATCCGTCTTGACTGCAAGAATGGCAGCGTTCCAGGTGTCGGAGAGATTGGTCTTACGGGCAGCGCGGCCGACGTTCTTGGCCCGCTTACTGTCAGCCCTATTTTTCTCGTGAGTGGCCTAGAGGGAACCAAACTAGATTTTAAATTAACAGGGAGCCAGAATTAACGGCGTGAACGTGGACAACAGGGCAGCATGATGCTTAGAGATGCTTTGGTTGAGTTTGAAGGTTATAGATTCTAATCTCACCTTCTGTTGTGTGTTCCTGGCTGATAATTGCTGTAGTTAAAATTACCCAGCTGTATAAATGGGTAACTAACCGTAAGCTGCTTTTCAGAAGAGTCTTACTTAAATGAATAAATGTAAGAACGCGGCTTCGGTTCTACCGAAACACGCAATGTCTACAACCGCTCGACCCAAGCGGGGTCGCGTTGAGCCGGAGCCTAACCCTGCAACACAGGATGCGAGGCTGGAGAGGGTGAGGACACACCCAGGACGGGAGACCAGTCTGTCACAAGGCACCTCAAGTGGGACTCGAACCCAAGACCCTTCACAAAGCTTACCCCTCCCTAGCTACTGCACTGCCCCTCTCCGCTGAAACATCATGCAACTAAACACACACACACACTTTCTGACCCGCTTGTCCCATACGGAGGTCGCAGGGAACCGGAGCCTAACCCGGCAACACAGGGCATAAGGCCAGAGGGGGAGGGGACACACCCAGGACGGGACGCCAGTCCATCACAAGGCACCCCAAGCGGGACTCGAAACCCAGACCCACCGGAGAGCAGGACCTGGTCCAACCCACTGCACCCGCACGCCCCCAACTGCAACTAAACAGTGTTGGAAAAATAAAGCGAATGGACACAGGTTCAGGAACTGGAAGGAAGGATCTTGGGAAGTGGAAAGAAGAGTGGATATGTAACCACTGAATAGGCAGATTTAAAAATCTGAGAACTGCTGATAAGCCATAAAATGAGCATTCATAATTTATGAATCTGGCATAAACACAAACTATAACCGTAAGAGACGAGGCAGGAGACAGGAGATGCAGTCGCCCGTTGCTGCGGGCTTTTATTTGCCCTTAGACAGGGGAGAAGGAAGGAGACGGGAAAGGGGGACCAGGGAGCAGGTAGGGAGAGGTTTCGTGCCGGTCGGGGGGGCTGGGAGAGTCGGGACGGTCGGGACGCGGGCGTCGTCTCGGGGATCGGGTTCGGATTCGCCTCGTTCTCCTCCTCGGTCTCTTCCCACTACTGCTGGGCACCGGGGAAGAAATAGGGAATGAAATCAGCCCCAGCTGTGGCTGCTTTGCCCCCGTCTCCGCCCCCTCCCCGGGCGGCCTCGGCGTGCTGCAATAACATATAATATATGTGCAGTAGTTATACCATACATATATGTAACATATATAAACCAGGGGAGAGGTGGTAGTGTAGTGTTGCAGGACAGTGATAGTTAGCGCTACTGCCTTTGGCCCCAAAGGTTGTAGGTTCAATTCCCACCTGTAGCTTTAATACCCTAAAGCAAGGCACTTACCCTAAATTGCCCCAGTAAAAATGGGTAAATAACTGTAACCTTAACATTATAAGTTGCTTTGGAGAAAAGCATCAGATAAATATGTAACTATATAATATATAAACTGCTGCAAAGTGCTCTGCTGCCACAAATGTTAGTTAATAAAATGCGACAATGTCGTCATCGTCATCGATTCATCACAAGGGTGAAAACAAAATGATCCCGTGGGTTACGTGCATACACCCCGCAGCTACTATGTTAAAGCGGCCACAGCTGTTGACATTGTTCCAGGAGTGCAAGTCCAAGAAAGCGGTCTAATCCAGATGTGTGGGTGTTGCAAGCCTGGCGTGACAAGCAGCTGGGAGAGTCACTAATCGCGTTGCGTCCATCTCACACCCCTAATCCCTGCCCCGAGCCCTCGCCTTGCTCCTAATCCCGGCGTGCAATCCGCTCCTGCAGATGGTTCTCTCCTTAAGCACTTGAGAAGAACTGAGCTCATCTTTAATTCCCCTGATCCTTGATGTAAGAGGTGGCGGCCCAGGGAGCTGCGACGAGGACTCGTAAACAAGCTCGGCTCCATCCGGCGCCGCCACTCGGAACTTTCGTTCGCCATCGCTCCCAGGTCCTCGATCACTGGGACCCTTGGTCCCTTCCATTTCCCTACTGTATGGAGCGCGTCCTGGGAACGTCCATGGATGCCTGCAGGTCGAGCTGAAACCTGCAGTCGTCACCCTCACGTTCACATTTACACTTACGTTTATTAAATGGTTTTCTCCAACGCCGACCGACGGAGAGACACACGATTCTCGAAGTACAGTCACTTAGTCTAGTAGCACCGTTTTTCTCACCACACGTTACAATGAGTAGCTGCATGAGTTGATAGGAAATACAAAGGTATTTGTGACAAGTGACATAATGTAAATTCATGGAGTGGATAGGAGATCAGGAGAGAAGTGGGTCTGAAATAGATGAGTTCCGATGCCCTTCTTGAACACTGAGAGGGATTCAGCAGCTCTGAGTGAAAAAGCAGGTTCATTCCACCAGTTTGGAAGCAAAAGCAAGAACCTTCAGGATTTTGATTTTGGACCCCTTGTTAGTGGAATGATCTCCCGCTCTCTCAGAACTGCTGAATCCCTCTCGGCGTCCAAGAAGGGTCTCAATGCACTTCTCTTTCAAACCGTGAGCTTTCGTGCCTTTGATTTTGGACCTTGTGTATGTGGGACCACTAAGCGGGCAGAGGTGGAGGAGGGTTGCAATCTGGTTGGAGGGGAAGCAAGCGATCAAGTCTGGTAGGTAGTAGGAAGCCAATTTGTTGACGGTCACACGTTCAATTATGCCAGCGTCGTGTAGAACACACCACAATGACCTGGCATTGATCCAGCTGCCATCTCAAGTCCTGCTCAGACCTTTTGATACCCAGCATCCTTTTCCCACCTATAAACTGCAGATACCTTCTGTTGGACCTACCAGACCTCCTGAGCTGACAAAGCCACTCCAAAAACCTGCGTGTGCACGTGTGTGTCTCTGTATGCGCGGAGCATACATGGCATGAGCGTGCTTGTGCGCGTGTGGTAGTCGGGGGGGGAGGGGGGGGGGGGGCGGCATGCATTGCACAGGAGGAGGGGGGCAAAGACGGGTAGCGCGCCACCATTTTTCACAGCAGACAAAAACATTTGCCTGAGTATCAATTTGGCGCGGCGGAGCAGTCTCCAGCCCCCGCCCCATGCCTCATCATCCATCATGATCCAGAAACCTCCTGCGCCGCCGTGCTCCCGGCCTCCTCCTTAGTCGTCTCCTGTCCAGCCCCCCCCCCCCCGAGCTTCCGCTGGTGCGAACGCATGCTGAGGGCAGGGGAGGGCGGCGCAAGTTGCTCCAGGGGCAAGTCTCTCCACATTAGGCTCCAGAAAGGGGGCCCATCTTGCGTGGCCCCCATATTGGCACCTTCCACCGCACCCCATCAGTCTTCTCCGACCCATCATCCATCATGCATCGTGATCAATAGGGGGCCAAGCATTCATCACAGTGGGGAGCTGACGGGAAGAAAGAAGGAGGGCAGGGAGGCAGGTGGGTATAGTAAGGTGGGGGGCAAGCAGGAGAACTGCACCACAAGAGAGCGCTTAGGGTTTTGGAGATCGGGGAAGTAACATTCCCAGAAGCCTGGAGCCCGAATCTTTTCGTTCCAGGGCCGTGGACAATTATTTTGTGAATTTCTGTTATACTTATTTTGTTGTATGCTGTAGATATGACGCAGAACAATACTGTGACAAAATACAGAGATATATACATATATATATCTTCATACAGTACATAAATATGCACACACACATATTATACATATGCATCATTGCATATATATACATCATATATATTTTTATATATATTACAAAGCAGTTGGATGTATTTGTGTATGTATATGTGTTGTGGGTAATGAGGGGCAAATTCCTAAATGTGGGGTGCAGGGCTTTAAAGGGGAGGTATAACGTGTGTGTTCAGACACACAAAGCCCCCAGTAACACGATGATGTACAACACAGGTGCACGTGAGGTGCTTTTGGCACTTTATGGTTCAGAGCAGAAGTTTAGCATCTGGGAAGAAGAGCTGCTCAGTAAACGTGTCTGGCATCCAAGTGCCCTCATCTCACTGTCACTGTCTCCAAAGAAGCAGGATTCATCTCAACACACACCTAGATCCAACACCCCCTCCGTAGGAGGAGTGCGGATAGGAAGGTAGGAAGTTACCCTGGTACTTCAGGGAAATGCGGTGAGAGGGGGTGGTCTGCGGGGGCGGCACTGATTGAGCTGTCAGGATGATAAGTGGGATGGTTGCCCCGCAAGAGCACGGATTTCGGAGTCCGAGAAGAGGAAGCAAGAGGCAAAGGGGGTGAGATGCTAATAGCCCAGCTGCGTTCGCTGATACAGGGGCGCGGTACCCCACAGGGACGGTCCGTCGGGGTGTCGGCTTTTCCTCCCGTACTTTCCGCAGCTCCGTTAGCACCCGCAGGCAGATCCGACACACGCCACCCTGCTGGTCCACTCCCGGAACTCCAGTTGTCTAGGTGATGGCGGCATCAGCGGGGATCGAGGGCCGTAAACAGGTTGGTTGCCAAGAGCAACGCCTCTGTTGCACAAGGGGCTGTCAGGGGAAACCAAACACTTAGTCGGTAGGCAGGTGGAAGGGTGCATTTAACCCACCAACAGCCCCAGAGGGGGCATGAGAGCACGCGGAGGGTCAGGTGTCCCCCCCCATGCGATAACCACGCCCCTCCCCCATCAGGCAGTTGATCCCTGGGTCTTCCCAGCGTCAGGTGTCACTCTCCTGTTACGCCCGCATCCCATCTGCCGGTGCCCTGGATTATTCAGGAGCAGCAAAACGCTCTTTGTACATCGCGGACGGTAGCGCGGCCCTTCGGCCCACGTGACGCTAGGACACACTGGGGTAAGAACAGTCGACGCGCGGCAGCGCGCGGTCCAACGGAAGGTGCACCGAAGATCGCAAGGAGCGCTACGTGGCCTCTTCTTCTCTGCGAGTTTTGCCCAAGCACAGGTTATTGCTCGGCAGCAAAACGCAAATAAATAGAATTGTAATATTTGCATTTATTCATTTAGCTGATGCTTTTATTATTAATTCTATTTAATTTTTTTTTAATTAATATCGCAGTATTACCGTATGTTTCAACATACGGTGTATTCTCTTTGAGTATTCTTTTTTTTTTATTTCTAACCCCGAGTCAACCGTTTTTTTTTTTTTTTTTTTTTTTTTAATTATTTTTAATTTTTCAAAAGCGTGCAGGTGGCAGTTCTGAGAACCCGCGACAGCGGTGCCGCAAACGTCCCCCCCCGTTCGATTTTTGTTTCACACGCTTTTTAATTTTCCACCCGATGTTCGGCGCTCTTGCAGGCGGCCGAACTTTCATGAATATTTCATCCTCAGACGGTCAGTCTGCCCCGCGCAGAAAGCCTTTGTGGGTCCCAACAGGAAGTGTGTCATAAATAGCACCCCCCCACACCCCACCCCACCCCCATGTAAACGGAGCTCAGGTGGAGATAATGCTAGAGTGGGATTAATATTAGAGGAGCGGAGGTAACCTCAAACCCGCAAACCCAAGGTCGCTCGGTCCGAAGGCTGAAACGCATCCAGGAAATTTCTACACCGAGGACAGAATTCCAAGAGGGATCTTTTTATACGGGAGCCCAATACGCCAGTTCCTCTGCGTTTCAGAGGAGCAAGTTACTTACAGCTATAGGGTAACATATAATATTTCCAAAATCGCGACCGATGCCTTGGGCTGGAGATTAACGAGCGCGCCCTTCTGACGAATTACCCTTCGCGGAGCGTTAAGGCAACGTACGGCACAGCTATTAAATTCACGGCAACGCGCGGCAATGATGTAAAATATTTCCGAAAATATGAATTACGGTTCAGTTCAGGAGCGCTTCGCGAGGTACGAGCGTAGTGGAGAACAATAATACTGGGTGCGTTAGTTAACTTCAGCAATGCGGGAGAACTCAAGTCTGAGAGCCCTGCGTGTGACCGTGGAAGGTGAGGGTAAAATAGCGGGACGAAACAGTTGGAAAAAACAAAGTGCTGCACCGCCAGCCTTCAGCGTGACCTTTTAATAAGAGGCCAGCTGTTAAGCGAATTTCGGGAATCCCATAAACACAAATTGCCGCCCGTAATCTACTGCCATGGCAGAGAGAAATATGGCAGTGAGGAAATCAATCAGACACTTAGAGCCCTTGGAGCTGGATGTGGGGTAGGGGGGTGGGGGTGGGGGTGGGCTGGACTGGGCTACACCGCCTGCCGTCGCAGGCAGGCCATCGTCGAGGCGACGCCCTGACCCCCAAGGTCACGCTGCCGGGTTAGATCACCCGTTTCCCTGGTCCTTAACCTCCTGACCCTGGTGCCGAGGGCTCCCGGCGCCGCGCTCGGAGGTGTCGTTTACCAGGGCCACCCGAGATGCGCTCGGCTCCGGGGGGGGAAGGAAGAGTGTAAACCATCGGGGAAACTTTTTTGTACGTGCTGTAAGTTTAATGAGAGCGATAAAGATGTATCCCATAACTTCACGTTGGGTTTGATCGCCCCGCGAGATAGTTCTGCCACTCTCGCATTGTGTGCCTCGCAGTTTGCCGCATCACGTTCGCTCCGGCGGATCGGAGACGTCCGGGTTCACGAAGAGTTTATTCCCCGCTGCCGACAAAACCCTGTACGTCATGGGTTCCCATACAGCAACGGAACGGCTTATGACAATATGTACTCTTTCCTGATGCAACAGGGTTATTATTCAGTACAACAGCATTTTTGCCAGCATGTTGTCTTTTTACTTCCACGGTAGATATTTCTTTCTGCACAGCAGCTTGTGTGAGATGTTTCTGTCAGATGTTTCAGGCCCGAGATACACCCTTGGTGTTTCAAATCCTGAAGGCTTTTGTCCGTTAGTGGTGGCATTCCAGATATGTTCTGGCTAAATCTTCCTTACCCTGGTAACAGTAGCTGCTAACGTAAAAGAGCCTTAATTCTGGGATCAAATGAAGATCATCTAGCAGCAGCACAGCGTCCGTGCGTTTTGCGGAGTGAAAGACATAGGCGGTGATCTCATGCATGTCCTCTATATCATAAGCACCAATGAGCCAATGATGTAAATGTGCCCGTAAAAAAGCTTAAAGTGAAAGTGCAGAAGGCTTTAAGAATGGGTACAAAGGCAGGAAATAGTAAAAAAAAAAAAAAAAACCATGCACAAGTCAGAAATAGTTTTTTTTCATCAGTCAATTATTGTCTTCCATAAGAAATTATATTATTTCGGTCCCCTCGCAGTGGTCATCCAGCTAAACAGTCAATTTCAATCTACGAATTAACCCTGTTATGTAAGGGGCTGGTGCATGTACCCTAAAATGCAGTCTTTCATACCCTTTGTTGGTAGTAATACTATCTTGCAAGGTCTCCACCAGCTTGTTTTCATCAAACATGAAACAAAAACACAAGCCGTCCGTTGAAATAGTCCGTACCAAGGTAGCCGATATAGGTCATAAATCTGGCGGCGCTTGGAAAGGTCGAGAAGAGAGGACCGCTCATCCGTATATCAGGATAACAAATAAACAGTTATGCGAACGGATAGATTTCTTTCCCCCATCCTGTCGCCGATTCTGCGAATAACTCACACGATGAAGGGTGAGAGCTTCGACTCCGTCCCCTATTGACGGGCCGAGGAATCGACATTGCGATTGACCCCGGTTGACCCCGTCGACCTCCCTCCGCCCAATCCGGCTAATGGTGGCCCTATGTCCAGCCTGGCCCTGTCGACATCTCAGCCGGGCCCCACTTTAGCCACCGGTACCGGCGCTTCCATTCACGAGGGGCTCCAGTTAGCGATGACCTCGATCCCTTGAAAGGGCAGTTAAACTTAATGGCCTCCTTTGCCAATAAGTTTACAATAATGGACAAAAATGGGGTTTAACCTCCCTGGCCTTAAGGATTTGTTTTGAGGATCAGCTTCCACCAGGCTGGGAACAACTGTTGTACCTTATAGTGGCTGGAAGTTTGCTGAATGAACTCCAGGGGGGTTGTAGTGTTGGAAAAACACCCAAATTATTGTAAGCCACCCATTCATACACACTGGCTGAAGCCACTTGTCCCAAGCGGGGTCGGGGACACACCCAGGACGGGATGCCAGTCCATCACAAGGTACCCCAAGTGGGACTCGAACCCCAGACCTACCAGAGAGCAGGAGCCGGCCAAGTCCACCGCACCACCACACCCCCCCACTGTTAATTTATCTCTAATCAATACCTATTTGTCCAATGTGGGGTCAGGGTGGTGTGGTGCCAACACAGTAATGGCTTCCACACTCAGCGGGCCTTGAAGGCTGGGTGGGTCTGAGCGGCAGTGTATTTTTGGAAGAATCTTCATCCGGAGCCACGGCCGTTTCGCTAAAGCCAGGCCATGTGGGCAGAAACAGCTTAAAGCGGTTGAGAGGGGGTTTAGGTCATGAGCGGAGGAGCTGGTCAAGGGGATTACCGCTCGGACCCCTCACGTTTCCCAAATCACATGGCAGGATTTCAGTGCGTCCTGCTCTGGACGACTGTGCCGGCTGCGGAAAAAGTCCCAGAACACACTCCCTCAGAGCCACTTCTGTTTTTTCTTCGCCAATGCTTTTCTTCAAAACAGCTTATGAGGTTAAGGAATTATTCACCATTTATATAACCAGGCCATTTTTACCGCATCACTTAAGGGCACTTCAGCGGTGGGCAGGATTCAAACCTGCAACCTCCTGATCCCAACGTAGCAACCCTATCCAATGCAGTAGTACAAGCAGTCCAGCTTTGCTACAGCTGTCTAAAGGAGTATCGAATGTTGAATATTTGTGTGTCGTTGCTTGTCTTTTCCTTTGCTTGGTCGTAGCGTGAAAGGTCTCTTCTGGAAGTCCGGCCAAGTACCCGGCGTCAGCGGGAGTACTGCAAATATGACATCTTCTCCAAACAGACCGTATTCCCCACCAGCTGTTCGTGGACGTAAATCAGGTTTCAGCTCCCAAGTGCCCACTAACCACGACCGTGGGCCACGCTGAAGATCACAAGTGTTACATTCTTTAACATCACGGTAATTTATTTATTCTTTTAACTGGCAGTTTTTTCAATGCAACCTTCGGTGTTTGGTTTGGACGCTGTTTACACTGATTTACCCATTCGTGTAGCAGGGTGATTTTTACTGTATTAGTTCAGGGTAAGTACCTTGCTCAAGGGTATTACAGCAGAAGGTGGGATTGCAACCCAGATGCTTTGATTGGAGGGGGAATTCTAAGCACTGCGCCACCTGCTGGCTGTCATGACTAAGTAGCCCCATCCATGCTTTGTAGATGTTCTACCCTCGAGATCCCAGCAAGCTCCTGTTTACCTGTGTAGAAATCATACTCAGGTCTGGAGGACAGAATAACAGGTAAAACCATGTAAATTCCAAAAGTCCTGTTCATTTGTTATTAGTAGTTATTTAGGATTATTATTATTAGTTTATTAAAAGCAACTGCTTGTCCAATACAGGGTCCCAGTGGTGCAGGTCCTATCCTGGAAACTTAGGTTATGAGTACAGCTTGGACAGGACACCAGTCCATCACAGGGAGGGCAATGTCACACACTCTTTCACAAACACACAGCTATAACAAACAGTGAACAAAACTCCAGACAAACTCCACGCGGACTGAGCTGGATTCGAACCGCCAGCCTAGGAGCTGTGAGCCACTGCCTTTCCCGCCCAACCGAAGCGACGCTTTCGAAGCATTGCTGCGGCCACAAACACCTCACACACTCGACGCTTTGAAATGCGCCGCGAGGTCAAAATCTCACGGGCACCTAATTAAACCTCCTTTAATTAAAGTCCTTCTGCTCTTATTAGCCCCTTGTAATTGATTTAATTTTCTCTTCCCTAAGCCTCGGCTCTGGCCGCTACTTAGATAATTAATGAATGAATCTGCCGGCCTCCCCTGTGTTTCTCTTTTCTAAAAGGATTTCGCTGCCTAAACCCTCCTGTCTCCTGCGACACGAGCGACAGCGGGATTTGGACGCATTGAAAACCAATGGGTTTGCAGACAGAGACGCGAGCTTCCGGCAGAGCGACGGCCAGCGAGCCGGCAATCAGCGAAACGTCTCAGGGCACAGAGCTCGAACCTCAAGGCCGCTTCCCTGAGTCCCAGGAGAGGCTCCGCTGCAGGGCCCTTGAATGTGGTACTTAACCTCAACCGCTCTTGTAAAATGTCACAAGCGGGAGGTTCGCGTCAGCCAGTAAGCCTAGAATTTGTCCAAATCCGAGCCTCGACCGTGTAGCATCGCGTAAAAGAACGGAACATCCTCTATGTGGTGCATTAGGACTCAGCATTGCAGAAACACCTGAAAAATGTATGTCCGCTGGAGAGGGCAAAAATGCAAGGCTGCGTTTTAGGGCGGTAGACAAGAGATGGGAAAGGTTTATTTTCTCAGAATTTGGTTTTCTCGTCCTATTTTAACGGGTGACAAATAAGACATGATGAACTGAGCTGTGAATAAAGCAATGATGGGGGAATGGTGGCACAGTGGCTTTGACCGGGTCCTGTTCTCCAGTGGGCCTGGAGTTTGAGTCCCGCTTGGGGTGCCTTGCAATGGCCTGGCGTCCCGCCCTGGGTGTGTCCCCTCCCCCTCCAGCCTTACGCCGTGTTGCCGGGTTAGGCTCTGGCTCCCTGCAACCCTGTATGGGACAGGTGTTTCAGATAATGTGACGTGTGTGAGAAAGCAACGATGCTGAGGAACTCAAACTTCTGCATTCCGGCAATTTCTCTTTTAAGGATGTAACGGCTTTTTAGGCCCGTAACCCAAATCTGCGGAACCAGTGACTTAATGCAGATGGGGCGAAATTATTAATTCTCTATGACATTTTAACACTAGTTGATTAAGAAGGTTGAATGTTTTTTTTTTTTTTTTTTTTTTTTTTTAGCAAAACTGCTGAAATTTTTGTAGCTGCAATTTATCAGTGGGAACGTTACTAATGTGTAACTTGGAAAATGTTCAACGGTGCCTGCATACTGTTAAAGTGTCTACACACACAGCAATTTTAACTGTTATGCCTTTAAAATACAAGCAGTGGTTATTGCTGGGATATAAAAGTGAAAGATGGGCATATTTCGGGACGGAATGTAATTTTCCTGTAATTATAAAATATTAAGTGTTTACCTTCCATTTCATTCAGCTGACATAATTAAAGTAAAATGCAGCTTCCCTGCATTATCTTCTCCCTGCACGCAGTACCCTTGAGCAAGGTACTTACCCTAAATTACTCCACTAAAATTTCCCCGCTGTTTAAACGAGTAAATAATTGCAAGCATCTTAACGTTGTAAGTCGCTGGGGAGGAAAGTGTCAGCTAAATGAATAAACGTAAAAGTAAATCTTCATTAACTGGAGGACAACAAAAAGAAAGGCTTGTGTTCTTAGTGTGTTTGGTTCAGATTAGGGGTCATTAGCATTTTTTTTATCTTTTTCATATAAAAAAACATCTTTCTCTACAAGGCTATTTGTGACTCTCAGCTCTGCTATATTATTCCTTTTTCTTTCCGTGCTAAAAGAGTGGACACAATAAATATATGACATATTGTATATGTGTATGTATATGTACAGTATATGTATTTCTCTGTGCATGTGTGTATATATAGCGCCATCTAGCGGTGGAGGAGCAGAATGCCCTTCCTGAATATGCGAAGCTTTGCCAAATTAATATTTTATAACGCATTGGTTTTGCCTCTCCTTCATCTTACTGTTATCTGTCTTCTTATTAGGTTCTGTCTTATTTGTCATCTTGACTTGGCTGCTGTTAGATTAAATCACATTAAGAATGCGTACTAGACAACAGTAACAGGCCGGTTACTTTAGAAAATATGAAAGCATCGAGCAAAAATTCACAGTAAGTTAATTCCGATGCCAGTTTTATTTTTTCTGAACCCATGAATGTCCCAGCTGAATGAAACAGTCATATTGTTTTCTAAAGACACATATTATGATCTAGTCAAGGATATAATAATGCTGGAAATTAATGTCCCTTTCACCAGAAGGCTGCAGGCCCCTTATACTGCTTTTTTTTTAAAAAAAAAAAAAAAATTCACTCATGAACACTTTCTGACACACAGTAAATGAAATACGATGTTCAGGTATAGCATGACCACACTGTACAAAAAAAGATAATGGTCATAGCTGCTGTCTTTAGGTTTGAATCCCACATCCTGCTGTAATGCCCTGGATCGAGGTACAGTACCCAGCTCTATAAATGGGTAAACCACAGTAAATATGGATGAGTGACCCACTGTAAGTAGTGTATCTAGCAGTGTAAGTCACCGGAGTGAATAAGGTGTGTGGGCTGATAACACTACATAGAGTTTGTTGGAAGTTGCTTTGGAGACAAGCATCTGCTAAATAAATCAATGTAAATGTATGTAAATGTAGTAAATACCTTAACATTACCAGTCCTCTTGAAAAAATGCATCAAACTAAGCATGTAAATGAGATGAATAATGCAATGATATTAATTGACATCATGAGTTACACATATAACCATTTCAGATTTCATTTTACAACAGCTTGCCTGGGATATTAAGGTCGTGAGTAGAAGTAAAAAGGCACAAACAAAATTAAACAGTCGGTTGAATTGTGTGTCAAAACAGTACTAACATGAACAAGCAAGATATTTTTTCAGCTCCATGTACATGGTATAGAACTCTCTGGAAACACTTACATTTATATTCATTTAGCAGTGAAATAATGCCTATTTCATCAGGATCAATCACTCTTAAACACCTGTAATACACTATCCGCATCATTCCATCTGTTAGAGATGCCAAAAAGTAATGTGTGTAAGGTATCGCACACACACACACACACACACACACACACACACACACACATACTGTCTGAAACCGCTTGTCCCATACGGAGTCGTGGGGAGCCGGAGCCTAACCCTGCAACACAGGGCGCAAGGCTGGAGGGGGAGGGGACACACCCAGGGTGGGATGCCAGTCCATCGCAAGGTACCCCAAGTGGGACTCAAACCCCAGACCCACCGGAGAGCAGGAGCGGGTCAAACCCGCTGCGCCACCGCACCCCACTGCAAGGTATTGCAATTTTAACAAATTATTTTTACTCCCATAAAACCATTCTGAACTTTAAACACTGCTTCATGTTCCTTATAATATAATGCTAATTATACAATATATAATGCTGTAATAATGCTAAATATTACATCAGCCCCACTCTTTACAGAATACGTTTCACATATTTTATTTAATCGAGCACAACCACTGGATAAATAATACAATAAAACAGACAAAATTTTCATAGCTTTACGAATCCCAATCATTATTTTTTGTCCACTCTGGAGGACATTTGTTCTCATGTACATCTGGTTCCTAAAACAGGGCATTCTTTGGTTTTAAAGGACACCGCATGTTTTCTGGTGGCTCGGACAACTTTCCTAAAGTCCTAGAAATACATCTAAAAATCTCTTCCCGTCTTTCCCGGGTTTCAGGAGGTCAGTTTGTAGCGTGTGTGAAAGCAATAGCTGCGAAGGGACACCTGCTGCGTCCACGCGTGCCTAGGGTGGACAGAAGCTGCCGGAGGCAGAATGCTAAGAAGATCCTATTAAGGACGTCCTCCCGTTTTAATCATGATCAGTGTGCTCCGGCGCGGCCCTCTCCTCCCCTCCATGGCAGCATCCAATACTGCCATCAATCACGGGCAGGCCGCAAATTATTACACTGTTGATTAAATTAGTGAAAGCAATCACAATCTTCGAGCCAGTTAATTGGGGGAATTTATTTAGCCCCAGCGACAGCTTTATGCATGTTTGATTAAGTATTATAAGGTTTGTTTTTCTGGTTTTGCATAATATACCTTTAAATCCTCCGCGCACTGATCTGGTGCACTTTTAACGACTGCAATAAACTCTTTTTAAAAACTCCTCTGTTTATGATTTATCTGCCCGAGTCGCATCTCTTCTGCTGATGTCCGGCGGGCTGACAAATCGGCCGGATGTAATCTTTGGGCTGCGCTATAAATCTATCCGCTGAAGGTTGAAAAGTTAGGGAGGTGAAAGAAAGTTTACGGCGACTGACGCGCACCGGCGAAAAGAAACGTCGCGTCATCAGAATGGACCTCGTCTCCGTCCCTGCCAGCACGGCGGAATGGCACGGCGCGTGAAGCCTTCGGTGCCCTGTACAGTAGGGGGCGTAGCGGTTAAGAACACGTGCGGCATTTGCAAAGCTTACAGCCTGAAACCCTGCGCAAGAATATCCAGCTGTCTAATTAGATTGTTGAAGTAGCGCTGGATCATAATTTCTTCTACAAATCCAAATAATAAAAATGCATTCCTGCACGGAGGTGCGGTGGCGCAGTGGGTTGGACCGAGTCCTGCTCTCCAGTGGGTCTTGTGTTCGAGTCCCACTTGGGGTGCCTTGTGATGAACTGGAGTCTCGTCCTGGGTGTGTCCCCTCCCCCTCCGGCCTTATGCCCTATGTTGCCGGGCAGGCTCCGGTTCCCCGCGACCCCGTATGGGACAAGCGGTTCAGAAAATGTGTGTGTGCGCATTCCTGCAGAAAATGAAATAAATAATGTCTTTTTTTTTTTCTTTCATCCAGCATGGCAATAATTGAGAAATACAAGTTGAAAAACAGGCAGGCTGGATAAGAAGACAGAGCACACAAATCCCAATTTGCAGGAGCTAATCCTCCGAAGAGCATCTTTTAGGATGAGGAGGGATCCTGCCCGAGACCGAGGTCCCGTGTGCCACCCCGACATGTACACCGAACGGTACCAGATCCGATCCTAGCGGAGGCCCTGCTGTAGATCCCTTGGGTAAGGTACTGCACCTGGACCATCTGCTTCGGTGTCATGCATTCCATCCATTATGCACCATAGCCGTTGCAGAATTTGCTGGAAAAAGCAGGTACGATATTCCACTGTGTTACTAAAAATGGTATGTAAAAGCTTGAATCTCGAACTGTTACAATAAAATATGCAGCTGTATTGATGGGGGTACCTAAAATGCTTTGGGTAGCAGCCTCAGCAGTGCAAAAAAAAATTTGTAAATGGCTAAATAGAAGTGAAAGAACAAATTCTGAGTTGTGTTAATTTCATATGAGTTCAGGGGCAGCAGGTGGCTTACTGGTTAGAGACAATGCCTTGTGGGAGACACTCCCGGCTTTCAATCCCTGTTCCTGCTACACTTCCCATAATCAGGATGTTCGTCCTGGCTTGACAGTGTGCAAATTACTTATTTGTATTGAGGGGAAAATTATTTTAAATAATTTTACTATTAAACCCTAACGCTACAAGGCATTTTGGAGAAAAGCGTTAAATACATTTGCAAAAAAGTAAGTGCATTTATTATTTATGACAACTTTTGTGATGCCGTAAGCAAGGCACTCGGAGATGCGTTAGGAGGAGGATCTAAGTGCGGAGTTTGTTTGCAATACCGAACACATGTGATGAAAGCGGAACGATGATGACAGCGAGCACAACGGCCACAGGAAAACACAACGGCTGGGACCCGGGTGTGGACTGGGAGCAGGACCTGGGCGCCGGAGGACCTGGATACGGACGTGAATGCTGAGTAGAACATGAGAATTAGACAAGTGTGCAGTATCCACGATTTTAAATGCTGAAAATGTTTCTATTTGTCTTACTAGGACAAATCAGGGTTGAGAGAAGACGGTTCTTAAACCGAAGCAACGAATGTTTGGCTTCTGTAGCCTCAACATCTTCAGATTTACAACTCCTAGGCAGAGAGATCCAATAAATAATAAGAGCAGGCAGAACTGACGGAAATTACTACCCAAAAAGGTCATTTTCCACTCATTAAAGTCACAGAAAAAAAATGACTTGTACTTCGATGATACCTGGCTGAAACAGGCGCTATTGTGATTTTTTTTTTAAATTTTTACTGACATTTATTCAGCTGACCCTGTTATCCAAGGTAGCCAACATGGGCAAGATATGCACATTTTCATTAATAACCACTTACCCAAAATTTTACAGCAGTACTTCCTTACTGAACCTATCCAGGAAGTACAGAAGTTGTGGGATTCGAACCCGGCACCATCAGATTGCAACTTTAATCTCTATTAACCATTTGCCTAGAATTACTGGTCAGTATTTGCAGAGGAGGGGGATGTGGTGGCACGTTGGGTCGGGTCGGGTCGGGTCGGGTCCTGCTCTCTGGTGGGTCTGGGGTTCGAGTCCCGCTTGGGTGTGTTCCCCTCCCTCTCCAGCCTTACACCCTGTGTTGCTGGGCTAGGCTCTGGCTCTCCATGACCCCAGATAAGACAAGCAGTTTCAGGTGATGTGTGTGTAATTGCAGAGCATTAGTTAATCTTTATTAAACTACTGTTGGGTAGTAAAACCATTGCTGGACCAGATTATTGATTTAAAACTGAAGGGAGATTCAAACATTTATTATTATGCAGCGTTCCTTAAACACCCCTGGAATCTTTGCAGCAAAGGTGGAGTAAATCTTAATAATGAAGTCTGGTCATACTGAATGTAAATAATATGTACCAATAAGAAAATTTATTTATGCTTAATAAATTGAGTGGTTAGGACATTTGAAAACCAAATATATTGTGTGTGTGGTATGGGGTCCATGGAAGGAACTTAGCTGTCGTGGAAAGGGGGTCAGAGGCATGGGTGAGCGGGGCGGACCAGACAAGCTCCACGTTAACCATAAAAAAGGAACAGAAAGAATGGACAAGAATGGAGAGACAGAACCACAGCATTTGTACAAATCTGGTTCACGTAAATGGATGTACAATGTGATTTTATCATTCCAGTGACATTTGTAAAATCCAGACCATGTTGCATGCTGTGCAATTGGATGAGACATTTATACATTTTTACATTTACATTTACATTTACGTAGCAGACACTTTTCTCCAAAGCAACTTCAAATGAACTCTATATACACCGCAGTGATTTACACTGCAAGATACACTACTTACGATGGGTCGCTCATCCATACATCAGTGGAACACACTCTCTCTGTCACTCACACACTATGGGGAAACCTGAACAGCATGTCAGTATTTTTGGTCAGAAATTATATAGTTATATTGTTGTTGTAATATTATATCAGTTAATACTATGATAAAAGATGTAGCAGGTTGAGAAGTTCAACAGTTATACGAAAGGCAGTAGAAATGCTGTGTGAGTCTCCTCTATATCTTAATGTGATTTTTCCAGTATCAGTGCACCCCCTTGAGGAATAAAAAGAAAAGAATGCAATTTAGCCTCTTCAGAGAAAGCCACAATAACATTTATGGCTTTGTTAAATTATTGCATTTATTAAGTCCCTGAACAATCTTACAGGAGCAACATGAAGCGGTAGTCTTGAACCAGCAACCTTCAGGTTACAAGTCCATTTTTCAATCACATGTGCCCTGCCGCATATGGCAAATATGCGCATGTACTTGCAATCCATACTTCTGGGAAGAAATTAATGCAACACTGTTATTATTAAAGCAACACCCTGATGTCATCTGTACTGTACTTACTATACAATATGTCATTAATAGAAGCGAGGACCAGTGTACATTTCCAATGTGCCTCTAGGGGGCGCATGTGCAGAGGAGCTAGTGGAACCACAGCTGTGTGACTCTGAGGTCCAGGATAAGGAGGGGGCCACTGGAAGGCAGCAGTGCTGGTACACACTATCAGAGTAGTTCCAGCTGCTACCCTTGGACCCAAAGGTTGTGGGTTCAACTCACACCTCCAGCTATAGTATTGTGGCATGCAGCACCGTGGGCTTGGAGAGGGCAAAGAAAAACACAGAAACAGCATTCATGACAAATGATTTATTTGAACACCGGCACAACGAAAATGATGCTCTCAGTCTGAGGACAAGGACCTCCAGGCTATCCCCAAAACCTTGGCAGCCACAGTCAACCCACCATTTCCCCCCGAAGTGCCCCCAGAGGTTACAGACATTACAGATTTCCCAGAATGCAACTATTTACACAAAACCAGTAACGCTGGTCGTTACAGCATCCTTGCACAAGGTACCCCACCAAATTGCTCCACCAAAAGCTATGCAGATGTATAAATGGGTAAGTAATTGCAGATAGATAAACACTATAAATCACCTTGGAGAAAAGCATCAGCTAAATGAATAAATGTAACAAAAGGGTGGATCACATGTGGTACACCACAGATCCAGCACCTTCAGACACAAAGCTTACACCTTCCTTTCAAAAAAACCGTACAATGCACTTGCTGTGTCACGAAGGTGCAAAGTTTGTGCCTTTAAGTGATTTAATCATTGAATCGACCATCACTTGAGTACTGCAGAAACAGGATCTTGCAAGTAGGCGTCTGTTATGTTTAATAATTTTTAATAACTATTTGCTGAATAATGGAAAAGCCTTCATGCAGCTACTCGTGTGATGTACACTGGTTCATGCAGTGACAAACGGACTGCGCTCAAGCATCACGTGTCTGCACCCAAATCTCTCCTTCTGTTCATGCGATGCACACCTCGCGTTGCTCTCGGAGAGGTACATCGCTTCGGAGAAAAGCGTCTGCTAAATGACTGACTGTAAATGCAATATTCTGCCTTCAACTTCACACGCTGTATTTAAATACCTTCAGTTCCTAGAAAGGGCATTTTGTGAATATGTACAGTATACGTATATCAATAAATAAACAAATATGTTATTTCTTGATGTTTTGTCACTGTCTGTATGTTGTTGCAACCTCATGCAATTTCCATCAGGGGGTTAATAAAGTCTTCATTCATTCATTCGTTCATTCATTCACTGCCAATGGGGCTTCATATTCCTGGGAGGCTCGGTTCCATCTGTACTGTACTTTTCAGACACACCTGGGGAACGATGCCTTATGAGCGTTTCAGACAAGCTGCAACACAAGTAGGAAGTCTGTCTAGATCATATGACAGTCCAGTTCCTTTGGAGTCGTCTGTGTCATTAGGTGAAGAAATACACTGTAGCTATATTTAGCACTACGTTTTCTGGAAGAGAAACACAAACCTTTCGAAGTCCAATGCGATAAAGTACTATGAAATAAATATTACAGACGTCAAAGAAAATTATGCCTTGTTTTCTCCATTTTTATACTGTGCCCAATTCATCGAACCCGCACCTTGTACCATTTCGCCATTCAGAGAGTATCATTTCTGTGCCGCTCTAAAGTATATATAAGTCTAAGCTATTTACACACAGTTATATTTATATACAGAAGTATATTAATATTTCTCAAAAAATATTACGCAAGTATTATATGTATTTATTTCTATATATTATATATTTATTTAATATTAAGGGGGGTGCGGTGGCGCAGTGGGTTGGACCGCAGTCCTGCTCTCCGGTGGGGCTGGGGTTCAAGTCCCGCTTGGGGTGCCTTGCGGCGGACTGGCGTCCCGTCCTGGGTGTGTCCCCTTCCCCCTCCGGCCTTACGTCCTGTGTTGTCGGGTAGGCTCCGGTTCCCCGTGACCCCGTAAGGGACAAGCGGTTCTGAAAATGTGTGTGTGTGTGTATTTAATATTAATCCAATAAATATTAATTAATTAATACACATTTAAAGAATAAATATTGATTATATTTATACAATATTCTAAATATTCTAATATTCTTTTATTCTATTAATTGGCAGTGTATAGATGCTCACTTTCCTTAACCGCTTGTTCAAGTTAGGGTCATGACAGTCAAGAATCAGCTGAAGTACGCGGCACAAGGTTAAGCAGGGTACACCCTGGATATGTACCACTTTACTGCAGCACCCATATATCTGGGACCAAAGCAAGTATCTGCTGGAGTTCCTCTGAGTGAGATAGTTGCAGTGGATTAATACAAAAAAAAATCTGTGTTATGTAGATGAGCAAATTACAAAAAATTTAGAATACCGTACAAAACTAATATTGTACATTGCCTTGTGTCCAAGCGACA
The DNA here is from genome assembly GCF_900964775.1 of Scleropages formosus. Taxonomy (NCBI): domain Eukaryota; kingdom Metazoa; phylum Chordata; class Actinopteri; order Osteoglossiformes; family Osteoglossidae; genus Scleropages; species Scleropages formosus. The sequence continues at coordinate 11,688,870 of NC_041811.1, forward strand.
TCAGTGAATGAATAAATGTAAAACTACTTAAAGGTAAGGTAAAAGGAAGTCCTTATCGTGGATTTGTGAAATAACTTTTTGGTTCTTCAGAAATTCCTCATATTTAATACAGTTGATTATCTCTGATGAATTTTAACAAGTTTAATCAGCTGGCAAGGAATGGACTGACTGTACTGAATGGACTTGCTTCGTCTGTCAGTTGTTTCTAATAAGAGGTCTCACGAGTGCACTTAAACCAGCCCAGGGCAGCTCCAAGTTGCCTTCGGTGCTGATCCTGCCCTCGTTGGCAGTACTGAGCTCATTGCCGCTGAAAGCCATTGATCATCCCCGGCCGCCCTAGTCCATCAAAGCAGTGAATTCGACATGGATTTTCATTGAAGGCGTGGAAAGTCACCCTGCCGCTGTCCATACAACGCTTACCTTCATCAAGTTCACGTCAAGCCGATGCTGAAGAACCCACAGAGTTTTGCACATTTTTGAGATCACGTGCTTGTTCTCAACTCATCACGTTTACATTGTTAGTGTGGTGACGTTCAGGAGAACTGAGTGATAGTGTCAGCTGGCTGGGACATCATACAATACCAAGGAGCCGGTAACCCCCGATTCATCCTCCTCTGTAAAACGGCATCTTTGGAACACACACACACACACACACAGAGAGTCTGAAACCGCTTGTCCCAAGCTGGGTTGCGGCAGTCCGGAGCCTAACCCAACACACCCAGGATGGGACGCCAGTCCATCACAAGGCACCCCTCTTTGGAGGACATAAAAACATAAAAAGATCGTTAGTAACCAAGCCCTTGCAATGCTTTAGGGGCAGCTCAACCTAAACTAGACTTAAACTAAGCTTGAAAAAAAATTATGCATGTGCCTTCAGTGACCTTCCCAAAAACACCTAGAGCTGCATGTGCCATTAGCAAGTGAACTGTAGCTGTTTAGCCCCTCTGAAAACTTTTACTGTGTTTTCAAAAATGGCAAAATACATCTTCAGATGTCAGTCCAACCTTTAAATACCAGTCCTATGGGACATCAGGGTCAGGGTGTGATTTCTGAGGACGATAACACATTTCGTGTGTTTGTACTACGATGTTCTCCGTCCCAATCTAAAGAAAGGTTAAACCGTACGAAAACACGCACATTTCTCTGGTACACCCTCTACTTCACCCAGACATCAATCTCCTTGATATTTGGGCTTTGCAAAGGAATGACTCACCATTGGGTGTATTTGAAGTGTATCTGCAAGTCCTGCTGGCAAAATGCTACACACATCTAATTACTCAGGCATCACTAGTCAGATCTCATATCAGTGGAAAATGCAGCGATGTAAAAAACAGAGTACACACACATTATTGTACATATTAGAGCATAGCAAACCATCATCTCAATCTTATTAAGTCCTAACAGCGGATAAACCTGAACTCATACGACAAGTGGCCCATAACAATACCTATAATTTCGTTGTATTGCACAGCAGTACAATGACAATAGTCTTCAATTCAATAACAAATGTGTTAGTCATTTTTTTTATAAAGCCCACCCTATTATTCAGCAACTTGTCACAACTCCTTGCAGAACTGCTGCAGCACATTGATATTTGAGGGCATGCATTTCCAAATGGACAAACGATATCTGTGAGGAGCTCAAAGAAGCAAACCCTGCTGCAGTTCCTCTGATGTGATGTGAAAGACTGATAAACTAAAATAGAAGATGATGACTTTCAGTTATTGCTGCCGAAGGAGCTCCACAATCTCTCAAATCGTGGGCTGCAATTACCTTTACGCACGCCTTCGGCATGATGACATTTCATTACAGACTTCAACATTTACAGTGTTGATAGTGATTTGTACACACCTCAGTGTAGCTCTTCGGTTCTTTTCAGTTCATGTGAATGCCATATGGTCTGATCTCTGAATGAAGCTGCTGGAACACCCACTCCCGGGTAGACTGGTAACTCTCTTGAATGTAGAGTCAGGTCCATAAGTGTCTGGATAGTGACACAAATTTCATCATTATGACTCGGTACGCCACCCCAGTGGATTTGAAATGAAACAATGAAGATGTCCCTTAAGTGTAGACTTTCAGCTTTGATTTAAGGGTATTTACATCCAAACTGAGAGAACGATGTAGGAATTATAGCACTTGTTATATGTGGACCCTCCCTTTTAGGAGACCAAAAGTATTTGGGTAATTGGCTGCTCAGATGTTTTCATGGCCAGATGTGTGTTGTCTCTTATTTCATGTAGAAATAAGCAGATAAAAGATCTACAGTTGATTTCAAGTGCAGCGTTTGTATTTGGAATCTCAATATGAAGTCCAAAGAGCCGTCACTGCCAGCAAAGCAAGCCATGATTAGGCTAAAAAAATCAAAATGAACCCATCAGAGATACAGCAAAAACATCAAGTGTGGCCAAATCAACTGTTTGGCGCATTCTTAAAAAGAAAGAATACACTGGTGAGCTCAGGAACACCAAAGTCCCCCAGACCACAGTTAAGAACTGACAGAAAAATTCTTTTCCTGGAAAAGCCCCTTCACAACAGCTGACCAGACCAAGAACACCCTCCACGAGGCAGGCGTATCTGTGTCAAAATCAACAATCAAGCAAAGACTTGATTCTTGACGACCAGAGTAAACACAGAGCGTTTACCACAAGATGTAAACCATTGCTAAGCCTCAAAAACAGGAAGACCAGATTAGCGTTTGCCAAAAAACATGTAAAAAAAAGCCTGTGCAGTTCTGGAACAACAGCCTATGGACAGATGAGATATAGATCACTTTGTATTAGAATCATGAGAAGAAAAGAGTGTGGGAAAATGGAAGGAACTGCTAATGATCCAAAGCACACCACCTCATATGTAATGCACGGTGGAGGTGGTGTTATGACATGGGCTTGTAGAGCTGCCAGTGGATCCCTTGTATTTACTGATGATGTGATGGCTGACAAAAGCAGTGTATAGAGTTATATTATCTGCTGAAATGCCTCAAAACTCATTGAGCGGTGCCTCACACTGCAGATGGACAATGATCCAAAAGTTACTGTGAAAGTAACCCAAGACTTTTTCAAGGCAAAGAAGTGAAATGTTCTGCAATGGCCAAGTTAATCATCTGACCTAAATGCAACTAGAAATGCATTTCACTTACCGGAGGCAAAACTCCCCAAGAATGAGCAGGAACTGAAGACTGCTGCAATGAAGGTGTGGCAGAGCATCACCAGGGAAGAAACTCAGCTGCCGTCTGGTGATGTCTATGGGTTCTAGACTTAGAACAGGCAGTCATTGACTGTAAAGGATTTGCAACCAAGTGTTAAAAATGATAATTTAATTTACGATTATGTTAGTTTGTCCAATTACTTTTGAGCCCCTAAAACTGGGGGTCTATATATATCTGTATAAAAATGCTTATAATTCCTACAAGGTTCATACAACGTTCGTTCCCCCAATCTGGATGTAAATACCCTTAAATTAAAGCCAAAAGTCTACACTTATGGGACATCTTGATTGTTTCATTTCAAATCCATTGTCCTGGTTTACAGAACCAAAATGATGAAAATTGTGTCACTGTTCAAATACTCATGGACCTAAATGTTAATGAACTTTCTCCCTGGGGAATGTTGGACTCTATATTATTTGGAAATGGCTTTGTAACCCATCACAGACTGATACCTTTGGCCTGCTGTGTCAACAGAAACTTGGATAATCACCCAATTTCAATAACCCTTCCTCCTGAGGAGGGTTGTAGAAAGCTGGAGCCTATCTTGGAGACATTTGGCACAAGGCTGAGGGGATGGGCATACCCTGAACAGGATGCCAGCCCATCACAGGGCCACAACTAGGTACCAGGCACACAGCTGGGCAAAGGTACCAGAGCAATTGCAGGGCAAACACCTTGCTCAAGGGCACTACAGCCAGAGATGGGGATCAAACCAGCAACCTTTGGAGCCAAAGGCAGCCACTCCAACCACAATGCTACCAGCCATCCCCAAACTTAAACCATGAAGATTAAACTCTCAACATGTATACTTCTATTAACAGGCCATAGTGCTTCCTTTTGGTCAACTGACTGTGTGCACTCAATTCTCTTGACTTTCTTAGCTGGAAGGTAAAGCAAACCTACATAATCAGCTGGGGTTGCAGCTAATAGCAGTTTATTTGGGGCTGCCTAATGAAATTGAAAATGAAATTGAAAGTGAAATGAAAATTAATAAAAAACTTACTAATAAAGAAGTTTTACTATAAAATCAAAGATCTGCTGTCGTCTATTACGTAAACATCGTATGAGGCATCGGTACCCCATGACCTTAAAATGTTGCAACTTTGTAGTTAACATTTCCTATGAAAGGAACTGTGTTTCTGCACGGTAAATAGTAAATAGTAAACATTTGTTCCCTTAACCCACAGTATTGGTAGAAAACAGTTCAGTTTTCAGTTCGTTTTCACCTGACAAAGTGTAAATTTGTGTTCCGTGCGTGTGTGATATTGACATAAATAACGCCAAGAAAAAAAAAAACATGTACAAATTCAAATTTTCCATTTCCTTCGTAGTGATCCACATGCAAACACACACACAGTCTGAAACCGCTTGTCCCAAGTGGGGTTGCAGCAACCCTGACCCAGCAGCGCAGGGCCGAGGGGGGGAGGGGACACACCCAGGACGGGACGCTAGTCCATTGCAAGGCACCCGAAGCGGGAGTCGAACCCCAGACCCGTCAGAGAGCAGGACCCGGCCAAGCGCACTGCACCACCGCACCCCTCTGATCCATCTGCAGCTAACCCTAAAATAAAATTTGAAAAAAAGAACATTTTGTAATATATCTGCATGTTTGCCTTCGTAATGCAGAGGCAGAAGTGTAAGGCATGAAAACTGTATCGCAGGCCCTGAAAGTGGCCAAGAAGAAGCCCTCACTTTTTGGCCCTTGATGCTGCCCTGTCTAGTTGAACACTTAATCACATAACTACATAAAAAACGTATCGGGACACAGATTTCCCCCGAGAGGTTAGATTCACTTCGTTGGAGTTCGGAGGGACACTTTCGCCCAGATATGTAGGATGACACAAACGAAAGGGAGGAGGGCTGCTTTCTCAGCCCACTGTCGACTCAGCTGCTGCGACAAAGTCGGGAGTAAACAGAGTGAATGGAGCTGTACGGCGGAGGCACGGCGACCGAGCGCGTGTTTCGCGCGCAGCCGTTACGTGGGCGTCGAGCGCGCGCTCGGCTGAAACGTCCATCGTCTGTTGCTTTAAATAAAAAAAGTAAGTACATTGTGAATGATGTCAGGGGGAGCGCAGCTCCGTTGTCGTCCATGTGAGCTGCAGTCACTTCCTGGATGGTGAAAGACCAGGAGACGAGAGGAGAGGAGAGGAGAGGGCAGGAGGGGACACACGGAGCTTTCGGACCCCGGACCGGACCGGCCCGCACCACTCGAACCCGAAGCCTCGGCGCCGCGTCCGTGGCGCGCAACGACAACGGAGGCAGTTTTTCGGCGGAGAATTATTCTGCAGAAGGTATTTAATCATCATGTGTTTGGTCTCTGTCTCAAGACTCAAGCGGAAAGATTTAATTTCCTCTCTTGTGTTAATGCCGTTTCGGCGTTTGCGCTGTTTGTAATTGAATGTTTCGCGGCTGTTTGTGAACATCGCTGGTGGTGTCTCCGTCCGTGTCCTGTGTGTATTTTGACTCGCGCCCTGTGTGTGCGTGTGTGTGTGTCGCGTCACGGACACGTTGCTTGCGTAAAGTAACTTTATTTGCGAAAGTCGGACGCGCCGAGGCTGTGGAGGAATGTGGGCTGGAGCGGGTAAAGTGCTTTCTTTCGGCCGGGTCTCCCGGTGAATCGGGGCCGAAAGCAGAGCAAAAAAATAGCAAAGTTGCAGAAATGCCGGCTTTAAATTCCTTGTGACTCGAGCGGGGGATTCTGCGCTCCTTCTACGGATTGTACGGAATATGTGCGTGTTTGCATATGATATGCGTGTCTGCATCCTCGGATCATAGGATGTGTGTGTGTGTACAGCGCGCATAGAATAGATAGAGGCGATTACATGCTGTTAAATGTTTACACACACACAGAGTGTTAGTCCTGGTGTGAGGTAGATGGTGGCGGTGGGGTGTATTCGTATGGGACAGTTGGACCCCAGAGGTTCGCCACTTTCCCGTTGTGCGAGCGTCCCGAACGTGAAATCGCAGTGTGTGTGTGTGTGTGTGCGTGTGCGCGCGCGGCAGGCCACGTACTATCTCTGCCTGGAGAAAGACACAAATTAGAAACGAGGGAGGGGAATCGCGATCGTTTTTGCGAGAATGAAAATGTCCGCCCGCTCAGTGCCAGTTTGTTTCGGTGACACGTGACTGGCAACACTGTTCTCTCTCTCTCTCACACACACACACACACACACACACACACACACACACACACACACACAGAGTGAGACAGACATCGCAGCACACATGGTGGTAACACCAGTGTATGGAACGCAGAGTCACGCCCAGTGTTACACGCATTGACGTGAAACGGTGCCACACACGCGAAGTACACCAGTAAGCATGTCACTAGTGTAAACACACGCACGCACGCACAGCGCTACATGATTGCAGCACACGTTGTGACACTTCCCTGAACACGGTAGCACGGAATGTAATAAACAGCACATCACACACACTGACTGTGACACACGATAATGTCACGAATGTAACCGGCGGCCTGGGCCTGGTGTGTGTCATTAATTTCACGTCGTGTGTGCTGTACTTTGGCACCAGCAGGTCAGCGCTGACCCTTCAGCCCAGCCGATGCGATGTGTGTGTGTGTGTGTGTGAGGAACGCGGTTCCACGCAGCACACACTCGCACTCCAGCTGCGTGACAAACTGACTGAAACCTGAGGTAAAAGATGGTGTGAAACACCCCGGTATGGCCGGGCCGGTGCTTTTACAGCAGTAACTTTGTCGGGGTGGCGATGGATTTGGCTCGAGGGCTTCAGGAACATCTGGAGTCCGTCGAACTCTCCTTTCTAAACGTGGTCGTTTAAGCGGCGAACGGGTTAGATACTGTAGTTTGCAGTATAAGACCGCTATTGATTCATTTATAGGTCAAAAAGCTTTTTTTTTTTTTTTGCCAATAATGATGCTCCCCGGCTTACGTATGAGAGCTCAAAATGAATGCTCCTCAACTCATATTGTACTTCTTGTGGAGCCTCTCCTTTTCAGTCACTGTCAGTGAAAGAAAAAAAAAAAACTTTTCGTTATTTATTCGCTTAACCACACTGTACTCGAACATTCTGTGATGTAAAACCGTTTATGTGAAACAACCGCTGAAACTGCCTGAAGAGTTGGTTGAATTCTTAGTGTCAGCTTTTGATCTCCCTCCCGGTTTACTAGGTTGCAACATGGTACTTTTCACCACCTCTTACAGATGGGGGAGAGCAGGTTTTCTTCTTTAAAGTGGCAGCAGTTCCATTTCAGAAAAAAAATCGCGATCACTCCTTGCTTTTATATAAACGTTTACCTTCACATTCGTTCATTTAGCTGAGGCTTTTTCTCCAAAGCGACTTGCTTGCACTGTTCATCATGTCATCTGAACTGAGACTGAACAAATGGTTTTTGGCGGTTTTTGCTACCAGCAAGCTGCCTTAAAAACCCATTCTTGCCGCCAGCCCTCCGTAACAAATCTGCTTTATAAAAGATTTACGTAATTTCTGAGTTAAAAAAATAATCTCAGCGTGGCCTGACTAACAGGCCTGCTGTGTGGAAATGAATTGTGCTGCTTCCCAAATCTCTTTAACCCCATTTTAATGTTTCTGTTGGAAAAATGTTTCCTTAAAAATACATTCCAGGTACTCTTGTTTCAAGTATTTAAAATGCTTTTCATTGATATTTCTGTAGACATCTGAAGCAAACACCGTTTCAGCCTCATAATTACTGAATCAATGTCAGTCATAATTTTCTCACTCATTCTTCCTCTGTCTTTCACTCTGTGTCTTTCTCGGTCTTTTCTAAGTTCACGATACTGAACAGAAATAAGGGGTCCTTCACGAAGGACCTTGCACTGAGCTCCTGTTGTATGACTGTGATGATTTACCGTTGATTTGTGAAGTGGCGCATGGGCTGTTTCAGCTCAGTATGCTGGGCTCTGACCTGATGTCAAGCAGTCAGGGATTTAAAAAAATAACGATTAAAAATAAAAAAAATCACGATACATGACAGATGAGACGTGCTGATCCAGCTGCAGAAGATTCTAGAATGGTTACCAATCGTTCTAGCCATTTGGATTTCCTGTCATCTCCTCTTAAGTGTGTTGGAGTGAAGGGTCTCTGTACTGAAGGTAGTACTTCAGGTCTGCGCATGAGTAGGAAGGGGTATTTTCTTGACATTTACTGTACAGTATATCCTAAAACCCTAACCCTAACCCTCCTGGCCTGAGATCCCCTGACCAGAATGATCATGAGCTCCTCTTTGGCTCTCCTTTGCTTTGAAGGGCAGCGTCACATCAGAAGACCTACTTGCAGAGGATTACAGTTGGACACAATGAGGGGGGTGTTTGGTGACAGACGGGCGTCTCGCTGCGCCACTCCATGACCTGGGTTGACTAACGTATTCCTGTCTGCTTTTCATGAAGCCCAGACATGTGACTAAGCACAATGCACCAATTCCTCCGCAGCTTGCGTGTGCCTTGTGGCGATTTCTTCATTTCCTGCACGCTCTCACTCTCTCTTTCTTTCTCTCTCTTCCCCCCCTCTCCCACTCTCTCTTTTATATGATATGAGCGAGCGCCTGCCTGCCAGTAATCTTTCACAAGAAAAGAGGGGGCGGGTTTTTTTTTTTTTTTTTCCACCTGCTTGTCCGTTGTTTCGAACGTTAGGGCCTGATTGGTGGTGTCATTTTCATGTATGCGTGGGCATTATGGGTAGGGAACCGGTTACCCACCACCAGCTCTGAAACGTGGCTCTTGCCTTTAGTCCTTGTAGGATCCATAATTGCCCAGGTGTTACACACAGGACATGTGGAGGTTCAAGTAGAAACCTTGTGCCAGGGAACAGCAAGTTTGAACTTGTGTGTCCTCCCAGGAGCTGCTCTCACTCAAGGGATATACTTTAACTTGCACTTTGTTTAGTTGTTTGCAGTTTGCTTAGTTTCTTCTTTTTATAAAAGTGCTGATTCGAACAAGTCGGTGCAGTATGGTTTCAGCCACCTTTGCGGTGAGCTTTTGAAATTTGGAATTAGAAGCAGTAGCGGAGGTAGCACCAAGAAGGACTCGGTTACTGGTTTTGTTTTTAATTATCCATTCTTCTGACGCTTTTCTCCAAAGCGACTTCCAGTGTTAGGTTTGTTTGTTAAAACACGGATGATTGCCCATTTATGTAGTAGGGTACTTTTTTTTTTACAGGATCAGTTCAGGGTAAGAACCTTGATCAACGGTATAGCAGGAGATGGGACTAGAACTGGGATGCTTTTATCCTTTGCAAGGTGATGCTTTAACCACTATGCCACCAGCTGCTCAGGTTATCATAAACCAGTTGACATTACCAGAGGGAAAATCTGTACTTGAGAGATCGGTCGGTGTTTTCTGAATGTACTTGACTTCTGTGCCCTACTTTGAGGGCCCGTCCACAGCGCTGCACGACGGCCCATCCTCCCATCAGTGAGCCGAGCCCCCCGTTTCTCACTGCAGGAGGGAAGCCTGGGAGCCGAGGTCCCTTGCAAATGTCTGCGGGAGAATGGTTTGCTTTCCTCCTTGTACTTAGTATTTGTTTGATGTTATCCCCCCACACCCACCACCCACCGGAATTGAATATTTGCATGTTTTTTTCCCCCCGTTTTGCTGTATAGCACTCGACTGGTTTGCATGTAGAGGGTTGGTTTGCATGTAGAATATTTTGAATGTATATGTGTTCCGGCTCAAATCGCTCCTTCCACCATGGAGGTGTGTTGGAGATGTGGAACGGGGGGGGGCTCATTGCACACACACAAGTGTGGCACAGAGCAGGCATGCACGGCTTCCTCATGCATCATCCCTAAGTTTGCTGCGGGCAAGATGTAGTCGGAGATAGTGATCGAGAGACCTATGTAGTTATGACACGGTTCCTGTTATGGGATGTTGCTGCAGTTTTTTGTTTTTTTTTCTCTTTTTTTTGTCTATTCCGTTTGTGTTCAGTTTTATCCAGCAGACAGCCTGCCAGGCGATGCCTCTCCGGGCAGGAGGCTTAATTAAATTATAATGTCTCGCACAGCAGCGTCGACGAGCAGATCTGCTGGTCCCGGAGTGGCTTTTTCGGGAAGGAGGGGTGGCTACCGAAAGGGACGAGGAGCTTTTGTCTGCACAGAAGTTTTTTGTTTGCGCTGTCTTTCAGGGCACCGCGGAAATGCATTGTCAATTTGAATAAAAAAAAAAAAAAAGTAGCTCCGATGGAGTGGAGAGAGGACACGGGAGGTGGAGTGGAAAGTCAACGCCCGTCGTTACACACACACACACACACACACACACACACACACACACACACACACAAAAAAAAAAAAAAAACAAAAAAACAAACAAAGTGTAAACCCACATTGAGCTGGCCCTGCAGCTGAGCAAAGATGCGTGGTTGATCTGAGTGCATCTTTTTTTTGTCCAACAACAAAGTCAGAGTCAGAAAAGTGCATTTATTTGAATGCATTTTGTGTAGAGATTTGCTTTGGGTTCTTGACCACAAGATACTTTTCTTGTTTGTTTGCAAAGATAGATGAGGAAGAGGTCTGCAGAAAAATAAGGCTGCTTTTCCCTGTTCTGCCCTCCACGCCTGTGAGGTTTCTGGTAAGTGACATCACTTAGGTCTGGCACACCGCCGGGCAAGGTCACATGGCTCGAATGCCAACCAATTGTGTGTGTGTGTGTGTGTGTCGGCGCGTCGGCGCATGTGCTTTTAACTGGAAATGAGCAAAGAATTCTACAACCCATACCATATTACATTTTGCTTGCGTCTATTTGCGCCCTGCCAAATAAAAGGTGCGCTCAAACTGCAGCTCCTTTCAGGTCAAATTCTATACGAGCTATTTTTAATAAAACTCAAACTCTTCAGCGGACAGACAGATCCTTGTTACGGGTCCTTGAAAATTTCTTCTGCACGTGGATTCGGTGACGAGTCCTTTAATGGAGGAGACGTTTGAAGAAAAATCTGGCTTCCTCTGCCTGTCTAATATGGTACTGTAACCGTCACTAAGATGGCGACCAGTTTTTGATTTCCCACACATGAAAAGACTTGGCTTGCTGCTATTAAAAGAGAGCCTTACTGCAGTCTAAACCATGGTATGATGGGCTGGATGCCATTTCCAGTTATTACCAAAGCAAATCAGTCTGTTTTTTTAATATTAACATTGTACTTCTGGAATAGGCTCTGGACCACCATGAGCCTGCACTGCAGAAGCGGTTACTGATTAGTAATAATTTTTTTTTTTTTTCTTTGGCCCACACCTTTGTTCAATGACTAAATCTTTCCATATCGCTGCGAATAAGGCACCATCCCGCTGCTCACAGGGGTGCCTCGCACTGTCAGGTTCAGAAATCTGGTCTTAAGGTAATAAAAGTAAACTGACATTTATAGTCAGCAGGCAATTAATAATGCCGGATAATCAATTTTACACTGATTTACCCATTTATTCTGCTGGGTAATTTTTACTATGTCAATCAGGGTCAGTACCAGGGTACTACAGCAGGAGTGAAAAGATGAGCCGGTAAATGTGAAACATGACTGCCTTTACAACGAAAATTAGTCTTAATATGTATGTACACGTAGAACTTGAGGTCTTCATTATAGTAAGCAAAAAATTTCAGCAATAAAAATGTTTAGTTTCAGAGGAATAGACCCACATTACTGCTTTTAGTACTCAGCCCAACTACAACCAAAGCTGTAATATGATCATTTCCATATATTACCCAAAGTAAATGAGTTATGCTGTCTTATTTTTCTGCTGTTGTTATTATATGATAATTTGTCATTTTATAATAATGAGGTTATTTATACTGTTACTATAATTATACTACTAATACTACTACTACTAATAATAATAATAATAATAATAATAATAATTAATTAGTAGTAGTAGTTGAACTTATGCTTTTGCCCAAAATATTTTTCTAATTTTACTGGAGCAAGTACTATATTCTTAAGTACCTTGGTAGACAAAAGAGTTGGGATTTGAACCTTCCACCATGAGGTTACCAGCCTATGACCTTTAACTGCTACACAGACTTTTGTCAATTCCTTTGGGAGCCATTGACCATGGTGGAATGTGGGTCTTATTCTATTTCCACATTATGGGAAGAGAGGATTAACCGGTGCGGTGTGTGTTTTCTGTAAGGAAAGACGGAGCACCAGATATGTGAGGAATCCGCTAAGTGTGTTGCATGCTGCTCTGCAGGTATTTGGAAGAAGCAAGAGGTCTGACAGAGCAAGTGTGATTGATGGGCGCCTTGCTTTGCTCGGCCGTGATGTCGGGCTCGATAAGGAGTTAACCAGTTAGTTGTGTTTGCAGCTGGGAGGTTGAAAGGCTTCGTACACACCTCATATGCATGGAAGCTAAGGAAGGGAAGAACTGAACACATACACACACACACACACACACACACACACACACACACACACACACACACACACACACACACATTGACTGAAACCACTTGTCCCAAGCAGGGTCGCGGCGAACCGGAGCCTAACCCGGCAACACAGGGTGGAAGGGGACACACCCAGGATGGGACACCAGTCTATCACAAGGCACACCAAGCGGGACTTGAACACCAGACCCACCAGAGAGCAGGCACAGGCCAAACCCGCAGTGCCACCGTGCTCCCCTCTACCAAACATACCAAAGTACTAAATATCTGCTGTGTAATGCTGGGGGAGGTGCTTATAGTTTATTTGCCACCTGTGTGACCCGGTGGCACAGCGGGTAGTGCTGGTGCCTTGCATCTGCTGAGCTGTTTGGATGCTGTTTCAAATCTGGCTCGGTTTGTGCGGCGTTTGCATGTCTCCTCTGCGTTCACATGCACTTTCTCTGGGTGCTCTGGTTTCCTCTGAGGATGTGTGTCAGGTGAATTGGTGACTCGGAATTGCTCATAGTGTGTGTGTGTGTGTGAGAGACAGAGAGAGAGAGAGAGAGAGAGAGAGAGAGAGAGAGGGGAATTGCCCTGAGATGAGCTGGTGTCCCATCCAGGGTGTATCCTGCCTCACATCCTATGCTTCCGGTATAAACTCTGGAACACTGCGACCCTCCCTTGGATAAGCGGTTATTGATAAGAATGTATGACTCATGCGTTTCTCCAGTGCACAGTGTTAGGTTTGTACACTAAGTTACTTGCAAAGATTTACCCATTTATACGGCTGAGTAATTTGTACTGTGTTCGTTGAGGACAAGCTGTGTTCCATATGCACCCACACACACTGTCTGAAACTGATCCAGAAAAGCAGAGCCTAACCCGGCAACACAGAGCGTAAGGCTGGAGGGGGAGGGGACGCACCCAGGACGGGACGCCAGTCCGTCACAAGGCACCCCAACCAAGACTCAAACTCCAGACCCACCAGAGGGTGGGACCCAGCCAAGCCCGCAGCACCACCACGCCCCCCATGGTCCAAATAATTATGAAATAAAGCCTCTAACCACTGTGCCACCTGCTGGCCAGAAAGGTCCAAAGTGCCGTTTCAGACTGTCATTACTGCTTACATTCTTTCTTAAGCGGACATCCCCTCAGATGTGATGCTTCTGCTCAGCTTCCATCTGCGGTGGTGTGTGTGCCAAGCAGGCCGCACCTGACACGCGTCCCTCTGATTCGTGTTCCCATCCGCTCCGCCCTCTTCTTATACTGCCAGTCAGCAGGGCGGCTCCGAACCGGTAGCGGCGGCTGACGCGACCGTCACCGTCGACAGCTGGCAACCCCCCCCGGCACTTGACACGATTGACAAATCCAGATGTTGTCCCTGTCTGGGCGGAACAAAGTCAGTTTATTATTTATTAACCTACTCTCGTATGCAAGGTAAATGAATGATTATGGGAATATTTCATAGTTTAAATAACCTTACCCTGGCATTCAGACTCGTACTGCTATCCATTTTCATCAGTTCCACTAGACCACTAGTCCTTAATGATCGTTATTTAGGTTTATAGAGTTAAGGTTTAATACAGTTACTGAAAAATATTCTTATTGGGACAGCAGGTGGCGTAGCGGCTAGAGCCGCTAGAGCCAGTGCCACTTCTGTTCCCTTTATCGAGGCACTTACCCAGAATCGATGCAGTAAAAATTACCCAGCTGTATAAATGGGGGGAAAAAATGGTAAGAAGATGAACATTGTTGGACACTTTGGAAAAAATGCATGAGCAAGTAGCTGAATAGCTATTGGCCAACAGGGGGTTTTCCTGTCTTGGCCTCTGCCCCACTTCATAATCATTTCTGTATAAATGAATGTGTTTCGCAGAAAGACTTTGATCAGCATCATTCATGGAAAGACCTGCTTTTAGTGCCTTTGAGCTGGCTTTACAGCGGCAGCTGAGCGGCTGGTTGAGACTTCCTCGGCCTCCCCGACGCGCGCGCGCGCACACACGCACGCACACACGCACGCACACACACACACACACACACACGCGCGCGCAAGAAGTGTCGTGGCACAGAGCACCTGGACGCACGCCAGCCCGGATGGAAAAAGCCTGGAATCTGTGGCAGGCCGCCCGGGTCTTGACTGCGCCGGCCACGCCGTGTGTCACACTCCGCCGTGTCATACTCCTCTGAGGTTCCTCGACCTTTGACCTCCCTCGCCGTCACGTGATTGGCCGACGGCTCCGACAGCCCACCTGAGCCGCCCTCCTTCATTCCGTGCTGGTTTCTGTTTGTTTTTGTTTCTGTCTTTTATTGCAGCCGTGCGGCGTTTCATTTCAAATCGGGGCAAAAGCGGTCAGTATTTTCCGACAATAGGATCCTGTGACGAAACGGGTTCTTGCGATGAACCGAGCGTGAGGACGTGGTCTCGGGCTTTCGGTAAACGCCGAGATGGGTTTAGGGCATTGTGCTGCAGACAAAACATGTCTAATTATGGACTGGAAGTAGCAGGGGACTGCTACGGATGTTCTTCCAATTGCCTGCGCAGGCCTGTTCTTTTTCGTAAAGGTGGTAATTTTTCACGTCTCTCTCACTCGCTCGCTCGCCCGCCCTCTCCCTCTCCCACTCTGAATTGCTGACTCGTGGGAGATTCGGGCGGCCCGTCCGTAAAAGGCACTGACTCAGTGGCAGAATGCTGCAGCTTTTTTTTTTTTTTCCTTTTTCTCTAACAGGATTGAGTCACGGAAGCCCTGACCGCACAAACCCAGCCGTTGTACAACGTGAAAACGGTGCCCTTTTACACGTTTGAAACCCTGCCACCGTACAAAACGCTTATGTCTATTCACTTAGCAGGCACCTCTTTCCAAGATGACTTACAGCGTTGGGGTTTGCATGTTAAGCTGCTTGCCAAGATGGTGACACAGTGGCACGGCGGGTAGCACCGGTGCCTCACAGCTCCCGGGATGAGGGGTGGGTTTGAATCCGACTCAGTCTGTGGAGTTTGTACGTCCTCCCTGTCTTCATGTTGGTTTCCTCCAGATGCTCTGGTTTCCTCCCACAGTCCAAGGACATGTGTTTTAGGTTAGCTGGTGACTCTAAATTGCATTTAGTCTGTGTGTGTGTTAAATTGTTCAGCCGTGTTTACCATTGTAAGCTGCTTTGAAGAAAGCATCAGCTGAATGTAATGTAAATAAGTTTTCATTTATTCAGCTGGGTGTTTTAAGCGTATTAATTGAGAGTAAGTACCTTGATCAAGGGCACTACACCAGGGGCTGGGATTCAAACCCCAGTCTTTTCCGTTTAAGGCAGTGGCACTAAGCAGTACGCCATCAGAGTAAAGCGTGGAGGTTTACCATGTGACAGCTACGCCGTTGTGCCGCCCTTCTTTTTCCTGTAGGTTCTTGGTCACTTCCGTCTACGGCGCAGCGAGACTCATTCGAGGGCAAACATCTTGTTTGGCGTCACCGCAACATCGGAATGTCACACCGTGTCAGCCAGTTTGCTCCCAGTACTGACACGGTGAGAACATCTGAATGTCGAGGACCAGCCGAGAGGTGAAGAGCGAAGTTGCTCTTCAGTGCGTTCGTTGGGTGGTTCCATTCGGTTGGATCACAGACACGGCGCGCAGGACCCATGTTATGGTTTTGATGTCTGGCGAAGCCATTATTAGCATTTTCATTGGTAATTTAAAACTGAAATCTTTTTGCTCGTCAGAGAATCGGTGTAGGAAAGCCGATCCAAGAAAAGCGGACCGTGGAATCGATATGAAGTAATTTAATAACACGGGACGGATTCAGTGGCTCGACTGGACGCTGCCCTGCTCTCAGTCTTGGCTGCGCATGAATTGCCTCCTTTATGCCTTTCACACCATGTCAAAAGCAGTGGTTCTCTTGCTTTCTTTGTCAAAGTGTGACCCACTTTTGATGCTATTGCTGATTTTGCTCGCTTTATTGCGCACAGTGGAGGCCCATTTGAGGAGGAGGACTGAGGACCTCAGATCTGCATGTCTGCTCATGTCTGCAATTGCTAGACAGCTCTGGTAATCTGTAATTGGAGGAGCTCTGCCATTGGCAGACGGTTTCGTAATCTGCCATTGGAGGAGAACCCCAGGTCAGGTCTGTTATTGGTAGATGGTCTGGTAATGTGCCACTGGAGTAGAGCCTTTAGCTTGCGTCTGCTATTGGTAGACAGCTCTGGTAATCTGAAATTGGAGGAGCTCTATGGATCAACTCTGCTATTGCTCAGGTCTGCTGTTGGGTGGCGGTCTAGTTGTCCGTCACTGGAGGAGAATTTTGGATCAGGTATTCTGTTGGTAGACAGCTCTGCCTGTCTGCTTTGGAGGAGAGCTCTGGATCAAGTCTCCTACTGGGTGACAGTCTAGTTATCTGTCACTGGAGGAGAACTCTGGATCCGGTCTGCTATTGGTAGACAGCTCTGGTAATCTGTAATTGGAGGAGAATTTTGGATCAGGTCTGCTATTGGGTGACGGTCTGGTTATTTGTCACTGGAGGAGAGCTCTGGATCAGGTCTGCTATTGGGTGATGGTCTAGTTATCTGTCATTGGAGGAGAACTCTGGATCAGGTCTGCTATCGGTAGACAGCTCTGGTAATCTGTAATTGGAGGAGAATTTTGGATCAGGTCTGCTATTGGGTGACGGTCTAGTTATCTGTCACTGGAGGAGAACTCTGGGTCAGGTCTGCTATTGGTAGACAGCTCTGGTAATCTGTAATTGGAGGAGAGTTTTGGATCAGGTCTGCTATTGGGTGACGGTCTGGTTGTTTGTCACTGGAGGAGAGCTCTGGATCAGGTCTGCTATTGGGTGATGGTCTAGTTATCTGTCATTGGAGGAGAACTCTGGATCAGGTCTGCTATCGGTAGACAGCTCTGGTAATCTGTAATTGGAGGAGAATTTTGGATCAGGTCTGCTATTGGGTGACGGTCTAGTTATCTGTCACTGGAGGAGAACTCTGGGTCAGGTCTGCTATTGGTAGACAGCTCTGGTAATCTGTAATTGGAGGAGAATTTTGGATCAGGTCTGCTATTGGGTGACGGTCTGGTTGTTTGTCACTGGAGGAGAGCTCTGGATCAGGTCTGCTATTGGGTGATGGTCTAGTTATCTGTCATTGGAGGAGAACTCTGGATCAGGTCTGCTATCGGTAGACAGCTCTGGTAATCTGTAATTGGAGGAGAATTTTGGATCAGGTCTGCTATTGGGTGACGGTCTAGTTATCTGTCACTGGAGGAGAACTCTGGGTCAGGTCTGCTATTGGTAGACAGCTCTGGTAATCTGTAATTGGAGGAGAATTTTGGATCAGGTCTGCTATTGGGTGACGGTCTGGTTGTTTGTCACTGGAGGAGAGCTCTGGATCAGGTCTGCTATTGGGTGATGGTCTAGTTATCTGTCATTGGAGGAGAACTCTGGATCAGGTCTGCTATCGGTAGACAGCTCTGGTAATCTGTAATTGGAGGAGAATTTTGGATCAGGTCTGCTATTGGGTGACGGTCTAGTTATCTGTCACTGGAGGAGAACTCTGGGTCAGGTCTGCTATTGGTAGACAGCTCTGGTAATCTGTAATTGGAGGAGAATTTTGGATCAGGTCTGCTATTGGGTGACGGTCTGGTTGTTTGTCACTGGAGGAGAGCTCTGGATCAGGTCTGCTATTGGGTGATGGTCTAGTTATCTGTCATTGGAGGAGAACTCTGGATCAGGTCTGCTATCGGTAGACAGCTCTGGTAATCTGTAATTGGAGGAGAATTTTGGATCAGGTCTGCTATTGGGTGACGGTCTAGTTATCTGTCACTGGAGGAGAACTCTGGGTCAGGTCTGCTATTGGTAGACAGCTCTGGTAATCTGTAATTGGAGGAGAATTTTGGATCAGGTCTGCTATTGGGTGACGGTCTGGTTGTTTGTCACTGGAGGAGAGCTCTGGATCAGGTCTGCTATTGGGTGATGGTCTAGTTATCTGTCATTGGAGGAGAACTCTGGATCAGGTCTGCTATCGGTAGACAGCTCTGGTAATCTGTAATTGGAGGAGAATTTTGGATCAGGTCTGCTATTGGGTGACGGTCTAGTTATCTGTCACTGGAGGAGAACTCTGGGTCAGGTCTGCTATTGGTAGACAGCTCTGGTAATCTGTAATTGGAGGAGAATTTTGGATCAGGTCTGCTATTGGGTGACGGTCTGGTTGTTTGTCACTGGAGGAGAGCTCTGGATCAGGTCTGCTATTGGGTGATGGTCTAGTTATCTGTCATTGGAGGAGAACTCTGGATCAGGTCTGCTATCGGTAGACAGCTCTGGTAATCTGTAATTGGAGGAGAATTTTGGATCAGGTCTGCTATTGGGTGACGGTCTAGTTATCTGTCACTGGAGGAGAACTCTGGGTCAGGTCTGCTATTGGTAGACAGCTCTGGTAATCTGTAATTGGAGGAGAATTTTGGATCAGGTCTGCTATTGGGTGACGGTCTGGTTGTTTGTCACTGGAGGAGAGCTCTGGATCAGGTCTGCTATTGGGTGATGGTCTAGTTATCTGTCATTGGAGGAGAACTCTGGATCAGGTCTGCTATCGGTAGACAGCTCTGGTAATCTGTAATTGGAGGAGAATTTTGGATCAGGTCTGCTATTGGGTGTCGGTCTAGTTATCTGTCATTGGAGGAGAGCTCTGGATCAGGTCTGCTATTGGGTGACGGTCTAGTTATCTGTCACTGGAGGAGAACTCTGGATCAGGTCTGCTCTTGGTTGACAGCTCTGGTAATCTGTAATTGGAGAAGAATTTTGGATCAGGTCTGCTATTGGGTGACGGTCTAGTTATCTGTCATAGGAGGAGCACTCTAGGTCAGGTCTACTATTGGTAGATATGTCTGTAGAGCTGCTTTGAATTGGAGAACTGGAAGCGACTAGAAGAGACCCATGACCACGCGTCTGCTATCAGTGAATAGGTTAGGTAATTTACTTTTCAGGTCTGCTGTCGGTGTAGAGTTTGGTGAGCTGCCATTGGAGGAGAGCCTTCGACTCAGGTCTGTTCTTCACTGCTGTATGGGTTTCCATTGGATTAGTACTGAAAGGGAACAGTTTTGGTGAGCTGCCCTTGGACCAGAGCCCACAGCTTTATGGTTGGTACAAAATACCGAAATACTTGTTATTGACACTTTTTGTGAATTGCCATTGGGGAGAACTTTTCCCCTTGGTGACCCTAGTCCCCATTTACACTTTTTTGAGGAACATGTGGTTGCTCAGAGCTTTTTTTGAAATTCATTACTCTCTCAGTTGGGCTAACTTGTACTTAGAGTGTAAGTAAAATGCTTCAAAATTAGTTAGATGACGTACTGGTTAGGGCCACTGCCTCTCAAATTGGAATCTTACCTCTTGCCATAATACCCTCGTTCAAGGCGCTTAACCTGAATTGTATGACTTGGTGTATAAATGCATACGTAAATAATTGCGAATCGCTTCGATGAAAAGCATTGGCAAAATGAATAAATGTTTGAATGCATGGCCCTTGCAGAGTAAATAGTGAGCTCTACTGATGAACTCTTATTTAGCTACATGTAATGGATATTTTTAAACCTCGTTTGATGGTCCCCCACAACAGTGCAGTGTGAGATGGCATGATCAGTGTGCACAGTGTGTTCGTATTACCATAATAACACCGTGTGGTCAGTAGCTGACTGGCATCCCAACCAGGGTTTCCCCTAATCTGCCTTGTGCCCAGTGCTTTCGGGATAGGCTCCGGTTCACCGCGACCCTGCTCAGGAAAAGCGGTTATTGAAACTGGATAGATGATCGGTAGCTGTGGTTTACGTGGCAGAGTTGGGGGAGATTTAGCGTAACCTGAAGGAGCAGTGTAAGTTTAAACAAGTTCAGAAACGTAGTGGTTAAGGGCAGACATTTAACCTGAAGGTCACTGGTTTCGTTTCCAGAGGGGAGCCTCCAGTTGTACCATTGAGAACAAAGTGCTCCATCTGAATGGCCGCAGTGAAATAACCAGCCGCGAGCCGCGTTGGACGCACTATCGTCCTTCTTCCCCTTATGGCCTCTAATCCCCTGTCTGGGACTGCGCAGTACACGAGCTGCCTCGTCCTGTGGGCAAGGGCAAAAATATCAGGTCTTTGGCATCCGATGAAATGCAGAGCATCACCAGGTCCTGGACTTGAGCGAGGAATTGTTCACCTTGAGGGTGGCGATGGGGTGGGGTTTCGCTTCGTGGCACGAACTGCAGGGGCCACGTGAAATTAATCTCGCGTCTCGGAGCATCAGTGAGGCTTTCCGCGTTTGCCAGGAGCCTTGGAGAGGGTCACCTCTGTCCTGTTCTGCAGTATCTGTATCGCTTCGGGATCTGGTGGCCGCGCGCAGCACAGCGGATAGTGGGCTCTTAACCCAGATGCCGACACACCCTCTTGCACGTTAATGTTATTGCAGTTGACGCCTTTCTCCAAGATGACTTGCAATGCTCCACCAGTGCACAAAGTGCTTTGCAATGATTTACCCATTTGTGCAGCCAGGTGTTTTTATTGTGTCAAGTCGGGGTAAGTCAATTGATCACGGATACTGTAGCAGGTGTAGGATTTGAACCAACAACCTTCAGATTACAAGCTATGGTCCTAATAACTAGCCTTAGCTCTAAGGGGTCTGAGCTCCGATATTGATAATAAAAAAAAAAAATCAGCAATAAAATAACTATTGAGGCTTTTTAAGTCGGGAGGTGAATGCCAGGGTAAAGATCGGATTTCTGACTGCATTAAACAGAGGTCATTTCCAAAGAATTATGTCCTAAAACTGCATCTGATGGTTTTGCTTTTGTCCCAATTAAGACTTTGGACTCTGCCAACGGGGCAAATTCTTTCTCATGGAATTGTGAAAGAAGTGATGTCATTATAGGGGATTTCAGTAAGAGCAGTTTACGCACACACACACACACACACACACACACACACACACACACACACACACACACTGTCTGAACCACTTGTCCCATACAGGGTCGCAGGGAGCCTAACCCAACAACACAGGGCGTAAGGCTGGAGGGGAAGGGGACACACACCCAGGACGGGACGCCAGTCCATCGCAAGGCACCCCAAGTAGGACTTGAACCCCTGACCCACTGGAGAGCAGGACCTGGTCCAACCCACAGCACCACCGTGCCCCCCCCCAAGAGCAGTTTAATCACCAGTAATATTCCAAATACTGTGGCTATGTACTGTGTATGCTGCAGTAGGTGGCGGAGTGGTCAGAGCTGTCACCTTGCAAATCGAAGGGCCTGGGTTCGCAACCCCACTTCTGCTGTAGTGCCCTTAAGCAAGACACATTACCCTGAATTGATGTGATAAACATTCTGTATAAATGCGTTTCCGAACCTAATGAAAGTTGCGGACCCCTCCTAGATAAATGTCCAAAAAATATATTGAGAAAATATTGTTTGCTGTTTTCATGTGGAATTCTCTCATGGATAGTACTACCACCGTACATACACACACACACACACACACACACTTTTAGAACCGCTTGTCCCATACGGGGTCGCGGAGCCTACCCGGCAACACAGGGCATAAGGCCGGAGGGGGAGGGGGAGGGGACACACCCAGGACGGGACTCCAGTCCGCCGCAAGGCACCCCAAGCGGGACTCGAACCCTAGACCCACCGGAGAGCAGAACCTGGGCCAACCCACTGCGCCACCACACCCCTCACTACCCCAGTAATATTTTTATTTCATTTCAAACATATTTTAGTTAATGATATTTTCAAAGCAAGCCTGTGCTTCTCTGACCCCGCGGCCCATCCTCGAACCCACAAGGCGTCCCTACGCCCCTGGTCAAGAACACGTGCCTTGGAGAAAATTGTCGGCTAAATTTATTTTTCCGTTAATTTCATTCATTTATTCATTCGGCAGATGCTTCTATCATTAAATGCATTTATAATGTGTTTCCCCCCCCCCCCCTTCATTACTTGTTTATAATTCCAGTAGCAGAATGCCGGCAGCAAAGTACCGCGCTGTCAAAAGAGAGACGTGCCCTGGAAGTGACGTCATCGAGAACGATCGTTTGAGCGCCGCAGCCACCCGTAACATTTCCGTGACTTTTAATACATGTGCTTTTTCCTAACGTGCATGTAATGTCTCTTTCGAAGCACCAGCGGTGCACCGTGGAGCCGTCGGGACGCAGAAGCGGGCGGTCGCGCCGCGTCTGTCTCCGGGGCCTCTGGTCGGGGCCTGCGGCTCAGGGCCACCTCTCCGCTCTGCAGTCCGGGAGCGTGTCGCCGGGTGCGGCGAGGCGAGGCGAGGCGCGGCGGCTCACGCTCGGCCCTGATTGGCAGGCCTGTTGCCAGGGAAGCGCGCTGCTGCCTCAACGTGGATGGAATGTGTTGTGTCTGTCCTCTTAGACATGAGTGCAACTGCAGTATTTGAATATTTATAAAGGACATTTGTTCATGTTTATGTGACAAACGCGGCACGTGCGGAATGCTGATCTCGCACAAGCGACGCGTGCGCGCCGCTCTCCTTAACGTGTCGCTTCACGAGTCCGCTCTTTAATTTTCAGGTTCTCTGTTTTTTTTTTCTTTTGCAGATTTAAAGTAATGAGCATTGAAAGAATAACAGGGTTGAGCCACGGAGCGTGCGCGCTCCCTCTGCAGCGCAATCCCTCTTCTACCCAAAAACTTGAGCTGTTTTTTTTTTTTTTTCCCCCTCCGTACGACACCATCTGCTCATCTTTTCAATAACCAATCCAAGAATTCGAGTTTGCGATGCACAGATAGAGTGCTGAGAAGAAGCCTTTGCGTCCGCTCCGGTTTTCTCGGTTATTGCGACCGTTCGACATTAAATACGATCATATCTTCCTCTCAGTTCTCCTTGCGTACTAGAGGAGCGCGAGAGGCAAACGGTGACAGCGGCGCTCTTTTGGTGGCATCTCCATCACCTCTAGCTGCAAAAACAGAATTAGAAAGGGGAAAATACTTTTTGTACGGCGCCGCATATAGTGTTTCGTGCAAAGAAAAAAAAATGTGAGCGTGTATATGTATACATATGTATACACACACACATATGCACGTACATATTTATACATACATGCATGTAAATATACAGATATACATAAAAAATGCTGCACATGAAGTAAACAGGGTCAGCCCCCCCCCCCCCAGCCACACCTTATCACAGATGCGCAAAGTCTATATTTAGCCTGGGTGGGGTGTGGGGTCCGAGCGGCCCCCGTGCATCTGACTCGGCACGTCCATGCGTGTCTGTAGACTGTGTACCCGCGGCGTGTGCCAGGCTGGGCCGAGGACTGCAATGCAGCGCCGTGCATCGGTTGGCAGCGAGACAGAAGCCTCGGGAAAGTGGTACGGAGGCGAGGGGGTGGCGGGGAGGGGGAGGTGGTCCTCGGAGCGCTCCTCTCGTTCCCGGCACCGTGGAGCGACGCGTGGGGACGGATCGAGCCAGAGCTCCCTGCGGAGACGTGCTTTTACGGTTGCAACTGCACTGTTTGGCAGCCTCCGCGTGTCGGTCGGTTTATTTACAGCTGTCGCAGCTGCCCGTGTCGTCTGCGCGCGGGCCCTTAGCCATGGCCCGAAAACGCGGGGAACGTTCCGGAACACGCCTGACACTGGGCATTGCGAAAGATTGTGCGAGTGGCGCTGCTGTGGCGGTGTGTGTTTGCTGCCCCCCGTTCGCCGCCCGGCGCCGCGAAGCCGGAGCGCGAGAGGTGCCGTCGTCTGGACGGCCAAGAGGCCGCAGCTCATTCATATGCGAAGCCCGTGCAGGGCAAGAAAAAGGGGGCGGCGCTCTGTCTCATCAATTAAAACTGGCCCAGTTGGAGTGTGGAGCAGCGCAACACTCTGGGCTGCAGTATCCTGAGATAGATCCTCCACCCCCCTCCCCACACACACACACCCATGCAGGGATGCAGACTTCGCTCCTCACGCATGGCTCTTCGGTGTTGTGAACGTGATACCATAACACAACTATTCATGCTCTGTCTTGGGCAGCAGGGGGCGCAGTGGTTTGAGGCCACATTGCAATCCGATGGACCTGGGACTGAATACCACCTCCTGATGCGGTAGTGGTCAAGGTACCTACCATGAACTGATGCAGTAAAAATGACCCAGTGGTATAAAAGGGTGAATCATTGTAAATAAGGTAGTATCCAAACCTAACACTGTTGGAGGAAAGTGTCAGTTACATTAATAATAATAATAATAATAATAATAATAATAATAAAAACTTGCTGTAGTTCAGCGCTCAGTTTTCTACCAGAAGTTTCCTTTAACCTTTCGTGAGAAGAAATTTAGTTGTTTCTCTTTTTTTTTTTATTTTATTTTATTTATTTACTGGCATTTCACTGTGTTAACGCCATGCAGTCCAGGAGGTCCCATCCGAAACGGTAGACTTTACCTGTGACCTCTCTCAGGAAGTTTTCTTTCTCGGCACTTTCTATCCTTAGATGACTTCTTATTTCCATCTCGCTGCTCCCCCCACCCCACCCCTCATCCGCTGTCTCTCATCTGTAACTGTAGCCTCTGTGTGTGTGTGTGTGTGTTTTTTTTTTTTTGTTTTTTTTTTTTTTAATCGCCCCATCCCTTCCTCTCGCGCTGCGACGTATAGATGCTGCATTGATTGCACGCCGCCTCCCCCCCCTCTTCCATCATTGATATAGTCACACACAAACACACACTCACACACTCTCTCTCTCTCTCTCTCTCTCTCTCTCTCTCTCTCTCTCCCCCCCTCTCTCTCTGCCTCTGTCTGTCTCCAGCTGCAGCACTTGTTGAATCGAGCCCGGAGAGAAGCGGCGAGGGGGAAGAGAACCCGAGGGCTGTTTCGTGTGCCTCTGCCACTGCAGACGGGGGAAGCTCCACGATGCAGCAGCAGCGCTTTGGGCTCTTCTGAACACTGTACAGCACAGGTCAGGCTCCGCTGGGAGGGCGGCTCAGGGTCCCGGAGGGAGTGCCAGGGGGTGGGGTGGGGGGCGGTTGGGAGGGGGGGGGGGTGGGGGCTGACTGACTCTCGTCTTCTCTGGAAGCCTTGCGCAGGCTTACTCAACAGCGAAACTTGTTATCGTGGGTGATAAAAAGGGGGTCAGATTTGCGGAAGGAAAACATGCAGACGGAGCTGGTGATGTTCAAAGGCTGAACGAAAAAGGGCCGATTTCGGCGGGGCGGCTATCGCAGGAATTTGTTAGTAGTCGGAGCGTACCGCCCGAGTTCCGTCTCGCGGTAAAGAGCGCAAGTGAGCCGGCGCTCGGTCAGTTTAATATTTCAGCCCTTATCGACGTTTCCAGTTTTGTTTGCGCGTCTGGTCATTGGAATTATTTTTCGACCTATCGAGCGCGTGCGATCGCAAGGAAAGAAAGAATAGAAGAGTAGTCTGGTCTTATTGTCTTGCACGGAAAGTTGCTGCCATCGCTGCCATCATTCTTTGATGTGTGTGACGTGCTTGCTGTACAGCATTATCCTCCTGAAACCCAGTCGTTCATTTTTGTCCACTCTAGAGGACATATTTCTCTTAAGCGGACCTCCCCTACTGTCCATCCTGCCCTGCAAGTCCCAGAGGACATTCTGTGCTTATCACATGTTTGAAGGTGGGGCTTGGGCAACTTCCTCTAAATCCTATAAATGAATCCAAAAACTTTTTTTTTTTTTTTCTTTCTTAATCTGGTTTTCAGAAGGTTCAGGTGACAAATTGTAATTGATGAATACTTTTAACGTCGTTTTTCTGAGCCAAACTAAAAGGCTCCATTGGAAATGAGAGGATTTTAATTGTTGGGCTTCATCCTTGTCTTACTCCCCTTCCTCGCGGCCTCCCCGTGCAGCGGAGCGGTCCCGGCCGTGAAGCCCCTTCCCCATCGCCTTGAAGCCCCCCCAGCCATGTCGCAGCTGCTGCACGTTGAGATCCCCAACTTCGGCAGCACTGTACTGGGCTGCCTCAACGAGCAGCGGCTCCTGGGCCAGCACTGCGACGTCTCCATCGTGGTGAAGGGCCAGGCCTTCAGGGCCCACCGCGCCGTCCTGGCCGCCAGTAGCCTCTACTTCCGCGACCTGTTCAGCGGCAGCTCCAAGGCGCAGTTCGAGCTGCCGTCCTCGGTGGCGCCCGCTTGCTTCCAGCAGCTGCTCAGCTTCTGCTACACGGGAAAGCTGACGGTGGCGGCCAGCGAGCAGCTCGTGGTCATGTACACGGCCGGCTACCTGCAGATCCAGCACATCGTCGAGAGGGGTATGGATCTCGTGTTCAAGGCCAATTCGCCGCACTGCGACTCCCAGACGGCCTCCGTGGAGGAGCCCCCGGGCTCGGCGCCCCAGAGCCCCAGCAACCAGCTGGGTGCCGCGCTGGGTCCGCCCGGCTGGTCGCCTGCCGCGTCTGCCCTCTCCGCCGCCACCAGCGCCCGCAGGGTCAAGCTGGAGGGGGGCGAGCCTCCTCTCAATCTACAGGCCCCGGGGGGGCACAAGCGGGGTGAGGCTGGGGGGATGCGCCAGTCCCGGGGTGGCTCGCTTTTCTACAGTGGCGCGGGGGGGAGCGCATCCGCAGCCACCGCCGGCTCCTTCCCCGCAGTGCAGCCCTACCCGCTGACCTCCGGGGAGCGCTCCAGCCCGGGCAACTCCAGCCTGCCCACCACTGACAGCCCCACCTCCTACCAGAACGAGGACGAGGAATTCGAGGAAGAGTCGTACGACGGCATCGCCGAGGACGCCTACAGCCACCTCTACGGCCGGGCCGTCAACCCGTTCAGCAGTAAGTATCTCCAGAGGCTTCTGAGTTTGAATTTGTTTTGGATGGGCGGAGCTTAGGCGAATCCATTAAAGAAAAATCTCTTAATTGTTTTGTTAAAAAAAATGAGCAGAGAAATGGCTCTTTTACCTGACTGTAAACAATGCGTAGTTTGGATTTGTGTGGACTCCTCTGTGCACCTGCGCTCCTACTTTTCCCGTAAACGGGCAGCAGATGGCGTAGTGGTGAGAACTGCTGCCCTTGGCTTCAAAGGTCACAGGTTTGAATCTCACCTCCTTCTGTAGTACCCTTGAGCAAAGCACTTGCGATGAATTGATGGTGCCATAGTGGTTAGAGGTACTGCCCTTGGACCCTAAGGTTGCAGGTTTGACTCTAGTACCCTTGAGCAAGGTACTTACACTGAATTCACACACACACACACGCACTGTCTGAAGCTTCTTGCCCCAAGTAGGGTCGCGGCGAACCGGAGCCTAACCCGGCAAAACAGGGCGTAAGGCTGGAGGGGGAGGGGACACACCCAGGATGGGATGCCAGTCCATCACAATGCACCCCGAGCGGGACTCAAACCCACATCTGCCAGAGAGCAGGACCCGGCCAAACCCGTTGTACCACCGTGTCCCCCGTTTTACACCGAATTGCTCCAGTAAAATTACCCAGATGCACGAATGGGTAAATTGAACAAGCTTGAAACAAAGTTCTCCTCTGGCAGGAGCAGGGGTGAGGCTGGAAAGGGCCAATGTTGTAAAAAATTATGTGTAATTCCAGTCGTGATACGTTTAGAGGATGTGGCACCACTGTTCCTTTAGCTGGAAAGCCTTGTTATTGGTAACAGCTTTTTTGTTTGTTTTGTTTGCTTGTTTGTTTTCCCTTAAGGAGGCATCGCTCTCTCTTCTTGTAATAGCGTGGGTGTCTGTCCCACGTTTCGCAGCAATGTGCTCTTTCTTGAGCACCCCAGCAGGCGCCATGTGTGAAAGCCTACCTCTCCATGCCGTTCTTTTACCACAGTGGCTCAGAGTAACGGGGAGCCAGACTTGCAGCACTGCCGACACACACACACACACACACACACACACACACACACACACACAAAAACACTTACTTCCTGCCTCAGCACACCCAGCTGCACGGCAAGTCCTGTAGATCTGTGAGTTCCGCAGCATTTGACGTGTTTTTCAATTCTGTGGAGCTCCTGTGGGTGAGAAGTCGAGTGTCGCGAGCCACGCAGGCATTGCGTGAATAACCCTGTGATGATTCTCTGTTCCTGCTTTCCGGGCGTTTTGGCAGTTCTTGTTTTGTCGCCGTTTCTGTTTTAATTCCCTTTGGGCAAGCGACTCAGCGGTGGTCATCCCGTCCCTTACCTCACCTCGCTTCCCCACTTCCCTACCTCTCCAGTGCAGGAGAAGGCGGACGTGGCCCTCCCCCTGGAGAGCCGCTCCTGCGTGCTGATCCGCCGCGACCTGGTGGCGCTGCCCGCCAGCCTCGTCAGCCAGATCGGGTACCGCTGCCACCCCAAGCTGTACACCGAGGGTGACCCGGGGGAGAAGCTGGAGCTGGTGGGAGGTGGGACGCGGTTTAGAGCGCGCTGCATGCAAACACACACTGCCTGTACCTTATTATTGGCACATTGCATATACACACGGTACGCAGATATACCCTTCCAATGAAAAGACGGGGGTTCGCATCCTCACTTTTGCTCTAGTACCTTTGATCCAGGTACTTACCTTAAATTAATACAGTAAAAATGACCCAGCTGTATAAATGGGTATACCATCGTAAGTGGCACAGTATACAAGCGTGACATTAGTGCTCTGTTCCTTTACTGTTGATGCTCCAGGTACAGGGGTCTTCATGACTCGAGGGCAGCTGATGAACTGCCACCTCTGCGCAGGAATCAAACACAAGGTGCTGCTTCGACGCCTGCTAGCCACCTTCTTTGACAGGTAAACGGACCGCTCAGCAACCTGGGTCACGAGCACCACGTGCAGACACCTGGAGTCATTCATTTAGCTCGCTTTTCTCGTAAAGTGACCTAAAATGCTTAGCTACACTTTCAGATATTTACATATTGACACAGCTGGGTAATTTTTTACTGTATCGGTTCAGGGTAAGTACCTTGATCAAGGGGTGGGGTGTGGGTCTGGGTCATTAAGTGCGGGACATCAGCTCTAACCACTACGCCAGCTGCTGCCCCCATTTCAAAGTTATTCTCTCATAGTGGGGGGGGGGGCTGTATGGCATTTTTTTTAAAAACAAATAGTGTGTTTAAAGCATTCAAACTATTATAGATTATCACTACGAACTTTCGTTCTGACATCTGAAGTTGGAGACGCGAAGGGGGGGGGGGGGGGTGTCTGTCTTTTCATGCAAATGACGTGGCGGGGCCTGCGCTGCCACCTGGTGACTAGTTTGGGTATGATCCCCAGGAACACGCTGGCCAACAGCTGTGGGACGGGTATCCGCTCGTCCACCAGCGACCCCAGTCGGAAGCCCTTGGACAGCCGTGTACTCAACGCTGTCAAACGTGAGTTCTGGGGGGGGTTCAGGGGAATGATTTTGACTGCTGTCTTGCAGTGCTTCACTGCCAAGAGGGACACTTTAGCTTAGAGAAATCTGTGTGTGTGTGTGTGTGTGTGTGTGTGTGTGTGTGTGTGTGTGTGTGTGTGTGTGTGTGTTAGCATGGAGTTACGTGTGTGTGTGTGCGTGCATGCACGTTTGTTTTTTGCTAATGGGGGAAGGGGAGGAGAAGTCCAGCCATGTGACCAGCCGGTGTATCATATATGTAAATTTTCTAAAAATCATAAAAATGACAGCAGTACAGTAAGTGGTTTCTTCAGCAGTTCGGGTTTCATTTCACAGATTAGTCAGCAACTCAAGGCAAAAAATTGCTAACGATCGTAGTGCCGTGCTAAAACATGGCACAGCGTTTAAGACACTTTAACTAAATTTGAATTCATAATGAGATAACGTTTATGTTATCGATACTACTATGTTATTCATTTTCATGCAGTTAACTAGTTTTGAATATGGAAATATAGTATTTTCCAGTTTTTTGGCAATTCTCAAAAATACCATCATCTCTCGTTTTATGGACTCTCTACCCAGAATTTTGGGATAATGGCTCTTGGTTTTTGACATCCAATTACAGATTTACAGAACAAAAATGATCAGTATAACGAAATGAATCGGAAGCTTGTCCGAAGAAATACCGAAAATCCGACTTGTCGTTATTTTTCCGCATCCTCAATCCACTGACAGAATAGCAGAGACGGATTGGAGTATTATATAGGCTTGGTGATATTTGGGGAAGCTGGTTTTCAGTTACATGGGGGTGCGGTGGCGCAGTGGGTTGAACCACAGTCCTGCTTTCCGGTGGGTCTGGGGTTCGAGTCCCGCTTGGGGTGCCTCGCGATGGACTGGCGTCCCGTCCTGGGTGTGTCCCCTCCCCCTCCGGCCTTACGCCCTGTGTTGCCGGGTAGGCTCCGGTTCCCCGTGACCCCGTATGGGACAAGCGGTTCTGAAAATGTGTGTGTGTGTGTGTGTGTGTGTGTGTGTGGTTTTCAGTTTCGGATACGCAGTGTATGAGATATAGTCTGTCGGTATCCAGAAATTCGGTATACATAACATTTTCCTGCAGCAGGATATGTGCATATGAGATAGTGGTATTGTGATGCACTGGACCGTCCGTTCAGCCTCTCGCCTGTTCTCTTGCATCCTGCAGTGTACTGTCAGAACTTCGCGCCCAACTTCAAAGAGAGCGAGATGAATGTGATCGCTGCGGACATGTGCACCAATGCGCGGAGAGTGCGGAAACGCTGGCTGCCCAAGATCAAGTCTATGCTTCCTGACGGGATGGAGGTGTACCGTGGTGGAGCGGCAGTGGGGCTGGGGCTGAGTCTGGGGAGCTCTTATGCGGGCGTGCAGCTGCCCTTCGAGGCCGACTTCAAATCGCTCACGGCCTCCGGCCTGGCCTTCGAGCAGCGCCTCTACGCTGACCGTAAGGAGACGCTCAGAACTCATCTGCAGCTGGATGCAGCCAGCCCAGGGGGCGGGGCCAATGGCGAAAGGGAGGGAACAGAGCTGGGCGGATCCCAGGGGGAGGAGGAGCTGGAGGAGGAAGGGGAGGAAACCCTCCTGGAGAACTCAGAGGGACCTGCCGGAACCTCGCCCCTGATTTCCGGGGATGAGCCAGCAGGGTGTGGTGGTGGCTGCCGCTCACCATCGCCAAAGGAACAGCAGGGGGAGGAGTTTGAAGAGGATGCCCTTCGGATAAATGGCCAATGAGTGTGCTCGCTGTCTCACGGCTGCCCCCAGCTCACCCCTACCTGATGCAGTTGGAAAGGGAACCTCCCAGTACAGTTACACGCACGCACGCACGCACGCACACAATATCTTACATACACTCTCCCGATATCCTCTGATCTAGATCCCAATGCACGTGATTCACCAAGACAGCAAACCCAGCTTGCAATGCTCTGCTCACGCCCCAGAGAAAGGACTCCAACAGTCGCTGTCTGCTGCATACGCCACAAATGCTTGCATGCTAAACATGCTAAATGAGTAGACCAAGAAGCAACCATGCCACTTACTAATGTGCAAAAAAAAAAACTTTGAAAAACCTGCTACAGTTGCCTGACTATGTACCGTTGAAACTTTTCCCCCTTCGAAGCCGCTGGCTCCGAAAACGAGTAACTGTGAGGTGCTGGGGGGGCGGCGGAAGCTCCAAACCTCCGCTGCCCACATCCTCTGTTTTCATTTAGTTTTGCTTTTTCGATCTGTTACTGGACAGAAAAGAAAGGAAAAACACAGAAATTTCCTGCTGGCTTATTGCATTTGCACTGGAGGAGGTTTGGGGTGGGTCATGTGACCGGGTTTTGGGGCGGAACCTAAAACGACTGTTCCAGGATGAGACTGACTTTGACTCTTGCCAATGTTTCACATGCTGTTTCCTGTCCGGTTCCACGATAACGCCTCCAGGTGTTAACAGTTTCTTATTGTTGAGGTTGCATTGCGACACTCGGCTGCCAGCTTCTTATTTGTGCCCTGCGAAAACCAAACCGAGCGATGGCCTACAGAAAAGGACCCTACAGGAATATTTGTAGAGAGTGGGTTACGTTAAGAAGTCCTTGAAGCGTTTGGGAAGCCTGTAATGAAGACCCACGTATTGTATATCATTTGATTCAAAAGCCCTTATTGTTGAAATATAACTTAAAAAAAATATATATGAACTGGCATATCCTTCTGAGAGCCAGCCATTCGTTTTTGTCCACTCTAGAGGACATAAGGTTTTTGAGTGTACCTTCCAAATCATACATGCTGCAATGCTGAGTCCTAGTGCACCTTATAGAACATATTCTATGTTCTTAAATGCAATCACATGTTTTGGGGTGAGGCCTGGACAGCTTTCTAAAAATCCTGCAAATATGTGAAAAACATTTCTAAGCGGGTTTCCGGAGGATATGCGAAGCACTTGGATTATTTTACATGCATACCATAATATTTTACATGCATACCATACAAAAAAAAAACATTGTGGAATGTTTCCAGAAGATTTTTTATTTTTTTTCCCTGATGGGGGAAGTATAGAAGGTCCTGTTTCTCTGATATGAGTGGCAGGATTTTTATTGCACTAAGGACATTAGAAAATGTTTACAGGAAAAATTAGCGATTGAGTACAATCTGATGTCAGAATGTGGCTTGAATGAGCTTGTGGGTGTATGGAGTAGGCCCTCACTAGTCACCCTCAGAGAACGTTTTTGAAGCAGTGCTCATTCCAGGAGATGTGATTTCTTTTTTTTTTTTTTTCCTTTTTCTGTGTAACTTAGAATGCCAGGTGCTTGGAAAGCATGGAAGAATCTTTCCTTTTTTAAACTAAGCCATTGCAGCTACAGGGTTTTTGTAACAGCCTGGAGAAGGGCGTTGAAGAGTCTTCCATCCTTAGAGTGCTTTTGGGTTGAACAAGGATATCAACCCTGCTGAGATTTACCTGGGTAGTGTAAATGCTGAGCACTTTCTGATTTTTTTTTTTTCTTTTTTTTTTTTTTTTTTTTTTTAAGTGTTGGTCCGCCGCTGGATGGAAAATTTTCCTGAATATAGTAGTGCGCGCCTGCCTTTTTAAAGGGGCTTTATTGTTTGTGCTCAGTATGTTCAGGCAAGAGGAGTCATCGTCAAACTGTCCTAGATGACTGATCGCCTGAATGGGGGCTTTGCTTAGGTTTCTAGAAGGCCAAAGGAAATACCA
Source organism: Scleropages formosus (assembly GCF_900964775.1). Taxonomy (NCBI): domain Eukaryota; kingdom Metazoa; phylum Chordata; class Actinopteri; order Osteoglossiformes; family Osteoglossidae; genus Scleropages; species Scleropages formosus. The sequence continues at coordinate 11,722,361 of NC_041811.1, forward strand.
GCTGAAAAATGATCAAAGTGTGAGAATGCTTTATTGAACGTGTCCGGTTCGGGGTAGTGTTTGGGTGCTTACGAGACGACTGAAGGCGGACGGTGCGAGTGCCTTAAATTTCCTGGATATTGCGCGTGTATATCGGTAGACCCATATATCACGATCCCATCGCTGCCCGTACCTTTATTTCAAGAGAAACTGATTTCAGAAGTGTCATTGTCAACTGAAGCCAACAGACACTCGTTGAAATGCCAATAATAATTGCTGTAAGAGTTCAAATGCACATGACTAAGTATGTATCGCATTATCTGTTCTTTTGGCTTTTTTGGAGAACTTTTCCATTTTATGGAGGAGATATCTGCAGATTTGTTCAAATTCTTACACAATATTCTCCTTGGCAGTATGTAAAGAACCAGGTCTAGAATCAGGCCTTAGTTTTAAGTAAATTTTTGCATGCCCTAATAAAAAAGAAAGTATGAACTACAGAAAAATAAATGTTGTGACTTGCTGCATGAGCAAAATTGTGCAGGTCAAAATAGGAGCTGGATCTCTGGTATTAATGGTGAAAACTGTTATTGTTGTGGTTTGGTGTATTCCATTGCTTCCGCCAATAGAGTTCTGCTGCACCGGGATGTGGAGAGACAGAATTGTGTCTAGCCTCAATGTATTCCATATGTGATTTCATTAGTTTGCCAGACCTGCGTCAAGGGGTTAGGTCCTGAAATCATCACGGGCCCAAGCTCTTGGAGCTCTTTTTGCCAAGGGAAAAGAGCACCTCAAATTCGGTTTGAACTGACATCAAGGGCCGAAAGGGGACACTAATCATGCAATGGAATATACCTTACCCAGTTATTTTTCTTGTGTCTTAAATATGTTCTATTTTAATTTCAGCTTCTATTTTCTCTTGTGGAAAACAGAAGCCAAGAAAGTGTTTTTTTTTTTCTTTCTTTCTTTTTTTTCCCTCTTTAGGTTGACCAGTTTTCTTTCCGAAGACGGGTTAGAGGGGTTGAAGTGTTGCAACGTTGCACTAGAAGCTGAGGAATAGAAACTCAGAGAATGTTAGATTTGAACCCGAGTGGCTGCTGTGTAGTCCCCGTTAGATTTCCCTTCTGCAAGCTTTCCAGATATGTACATATTCATTTTGGTATGAGGCCACAGGGTTTGTAGATAACAGCAGAAATACAATATCTTCCATAGCATAAAGGAATACATCCTTAGAGGGAACCTAACAAAGTGTGCATTGATGCCTTGTGAAAAATTTCGATGTGCGTCTTAAACCAACACTGTGCCGGAGACAGTAAATGTATCGGTATCATCCAAGGTTAACCCGCGGGGTAGCATAAATTGAACGTTCCACATAATGGAATGCTTCACTGACTGAGTTGTTAGCCAACTAAATACCCAACATCACCAAATCTCCATTGTCATTCATCCTGGTTGTGAAAATTCAGCCTGCTGGGATTGGTAGTATTTGATACTGGATGCCTTTGTGTGTGTGTGTGTGTGTGTGTGAGAGAAGATGAGGGTCATGTTGAAACTTCATGATCCTACTATGGCACTGATGGAATAAAGAAAGGTCTTGACCTTTGCCTGCAGCCAAGTTGATGTTCTTGAAAGTGAAATTCATATAATCAAGCACAACATCCTAGTATAGTATCAGTGGCAGTCTATTAACATGACATACAGGCAATAGGTTAGGAGGAGGCAGAACCCACTGGAAGGATCTGGAAGGTTGATAGTAGTCTGGTTGTCGGGGTATCTGGAAGACTACTGTAATGTGTGAGTGAGTACCAAACTCAGCATGGATTCCGGATGCTTGTTTGTCTCTATTCTTAGTGATAATGCCAGCACTTTAGAACTGTAAATAAGGAGGAGGTGAAAGAATTCTGGCGAGCAACCTTCAAAGCCATGTGCTAAGAGCGTTGACAATCGGGAACAAGAGCCCATATGCATTACAGGAAGTCTGTGACACGCTGGAGACATGGGGCCCATAAATCCTCTCCTGCAGTTGCTTTAACGATGCTTAGCAACCGCCCTTTGTGATCGAGGGCCTGTGTGGCTTTGTGATCGTCAGCCTGTGCCAGTCAATTCTAGTGTTTCCTGGATCTCCCCGAGCGTTTAGTTTTTTTTTTTTCCTCCCCCTCAGATCCATTCAACCGGCAGCTGACTGAGCTAAGGAAAGACCAGTTGGCTTATAACGTACTGGAAGAAGCTTCTTGCACATAATTCCAACGTGGTCTGTCATTTAAGTTGAAATGGATGGTGAGCAGGAGCCTGAGAGCTGTGTCTCCCAGGAGGACTGGAGACGGCCGTGTCCAGCACCGCAGAGCTGCAGTCGGAAAAAACCCAAGGAGGGAGTTGCGGTATTTTTATTTAGGCTATGGGGCATGAGCTCTTCGCAAAACCTGGCTCACCTTTTTACACAAGCAAAAAAGCAAAATGCCACTGTCGATGTTACACAAAATTATCCTTTTCTCCCGTATTTTGGCTGCTTCTCTCTATTTTAGTAACTCACTAGTTAGACACATGTAAAACAAAACTGCCTCTGATTCAGTTATGAGTGACATTGTGTAGTTTTGAGAACCAATAACTTTTTCTTTCTCCCAGATGCAATACTGATCAGTCTGCTCTCTAATAAAACTTATTTCAGTATTTGTCTTATTGTCATTTTTTACATTTTTCTGCATTTCTTTTTTTTTGGGGGGGGGTTGGGTGCAAGACTTTATCTTAAATTTTTGTAAAATGATGGTGCTGCAATTTTAATATGTTAGCTGATGTCAAAACTCTGTCCTCTATATTATCTTGGAGCGCTACCTATCTTTCGTAGCTGTATATAGCTGTACCACAATGGAAGCATATCCCTGTCAGCATTCGAAACCATTCAATGGCAAGGGAAAAATGAAACCCCACAATGGAATGCTGAGTTTAATACTGCTTTCCTGGCATTAGTCAGACCAAGCCTTCTTTCATTAAGTTGCTTTTTTTTTTTCTTTTTTTTTTATGTTGAGCATACATGACATCTGATACAATTCAAATTAAGTTGCAGGACAGGCTGTTCTAAATTGTCTCCTTTATGTGTAACAGATTAATATATTTTTGCATAAATGATGCCTGTAGTGAAGGGAATGAATTTGCCAAGTATTACATTGCCTTTGTGTGATTTTGGCAGATTTCCCTGTATGTAAGTCTATATGCAAATTTGGATTGCACTGCACTTTTCAACTTTCGCATCTGGCAATGACACAATTCCGTATGCCACAGATGACTTCATTGAAAAAATGTGCTTAAAAAATAACTCTGTTAAAACTGTTCTATCAACGCATCTTCCAAAATTAATCGAAGCTTAATAATACAAGTTAATTATCTTCAATATTGTAGGTAGGCATCTTTTTCCACTTAGTAACATGCGTGTTTATAAGTCTACTGTAAATTACCACAGAGGAAATTACTGCTCTCTCAAAAATGACATTGCTCTCTGTCACAAGTTTGCTGAAGACCACCCGAACATTTCACACCACTACTGGAACAATGTTTTGTGGCGAGATTAGACTTTTTTGGTAAATATACATAGCGTCACGTTTGAAGATGGATTCCCTGCAAAAGTCATCAACATCCTCAGAGACATGTATGCTGATAACAGTGCTGCATATGTCATGAAGGGCAGCTAAGTAAATGATTTAAAGTGAAGTGTCTGACTAGAAACAGGGCTGTGTAATCTCGCCTATCCTCTTCCTTGTGGTCATCGACTCGGTAATGTGGAAAACCACCAAAGACAGAACAAGAGGACTTGTATGGGGATTGAAAGCCCAACTGGAAAATTGTAACTTTGCGGATGACGTTGCCCTTCTTTCACATTCCCAGAAAGACATTCAAGAGAAGATAGATCAAGTTGACCCAGCAGCAAGAAGTGCAGGGCTCAAGATTCATCCCCCACAAGACCAAGGTGAGGAAGGTAAAAACAGCAAGTACTAAGAAGACAGCTCTACACGATGTAGAGCTGGAGGAGGTGAAAGACTTCAAATATCTGGGTAGCTACATCTCCACCAACAACAATATCGAGAAAAAGGTGTCCACCAGAATTGGCCTAGCAACACAAGCCTTTGGCAGATTGCAGAATGTCTGGAAATTGTTGGTTTTGCAGACCAGAACCAAGATGAAGATCTACAGGTCAAATGTCCAATGAGTTCTACTTCATGCCACAGAAACTTGGAGGACCAACAAAAAGTTAGAGAGCTGGCTTTGAGCCTTGAGAGAAGGTGTCTTTGACGCATCCTCAGAATACATGTCAACAACAGAGAAGTGAGCAGACTCGCAGGTGTCAACAACATCGTGGACAAAGTGAAAAAGAGACGATGGAGGTGGTTGGGACACATGCTACGGATGAGCAAGACCAGGCATCCACATATATGCCCTCAGACAGACACCACCAGGAAAGAGAAACAGAGGCAGACCCCCTGGGCACATGGAGAACTATTGATAAGGAGATGCAAGCAATTGGCAAGTCCTGGAATGAAGTCAACTGGCTCGCTCAAGACCAAGATGCATGGAGAAGACTAGTCGGCGCCTTATGGTTTAACTACGTTTGAAGAAAACAAAACGCTGCAAAACAGCACAAAAATCTTATCTCAGCTGTGAAGCCTGGTGGAGGGAGCATAATGTTTTGGGGCTCCTTTGTTGCCTCCGCGTCTTGGGTGGCTTGCAGTAACTGAGGAAACTTGAAAGCAAAATTGAACAGCAGAATGTGAGGGAATCTGTGCATAATCTAAAACTCAAAATAAGATAGGGTAAGCCAACATGACAATTATCCAAAACACAGGAATCAATCAATAACAGAATGGATCGGACAAAAGAACTTCTGTATTTTGGAATGGCCAAGTCAGAGTCTTAACCTCAATCCCACTGAAATGGTGCAGCATGATCTGAAACAGGCTGTTCAACTAAGACGTCACAAAAACATACATGAACTGAAAGTTGTACATAGGGGAATGGACCAGAGTACATTCAAACTGCTGCAAAGGTCTGATCAGCAGCTATAGAGAGTATTTTGTTGACTAAATTGGCAGGAAAGTAGGTTCCACTAATTACTAAATAGGGAAGAAATACTTTTTTTCCCACCAGGGATATTTTATTCGAACCATTTTCTTCAGTGAAGATATGGCAGTGTAAAATGTGGTTTTTTTAAAAAAAATATTCCCTCAATTCATGATTATAAGACGGTAAGATCACATTCACCAGGCATTCATGCATAAATCCATATTATTCAAAGGGTTCCCAAACTTTTTCTTTGACAATCACGTGGGTTTATTCCTGTTAGGACAGCTAAAATCGAACTACGCCACTACTGCGTATCATGACGCTCGGAAATCGATTATCAGGCATTTCGCAGACGCAAGATTACGTCACTTCCTGCTCACGAAAGTTGTTCCTGTGCCGTGACATTTCTCGAGTAGTGTTGAGCATTGTGCAGTCCTGTTAAGTGTGAGTTTTCCTCAGTCAGTTTTGTGGTGAAGAAAGTCTTCGTCGATCTTAAGGACACGCAGAATACCGTAGTTTAAGATGAGTGACGACCCGGACCCCATTCCCGAAAGGGACATGAAGGTAAATCCCGCGCCAGGAGTAAAACCTGGTTGTTTGTGGCGGCGGCGGCTGCGCTACTGCACTGACTGGTCTGGTGCGCGCGCGGGTTTTTCCGGCGGCGGTGGTAATGATTGATGTGTGTTAACTTATACTAACTTACAAAACTTATGCCATGAAATATATTGCGGATTCCTAGTTGATTTGTTAGCTGCAGTTTCTGGGCTTACAAATTATTATGGTACACACACCTCATTACATTTTTTGTTAAATTTAGTTGACTCATGGAGGAAGGTTAAAAAAAATACAGAGTGAAAGAAAGAGGGACTCAACCCACAACCACCACTACTACCAACAGCTTGCAAGTTTGTTTTTAACCAGTACTTCACCTGCTGGCTCTTAATGATCTGTACAGGACAGGTTAACCACAGGAGGTCTTGGGCTCTCCAAAGTTGTTTTGTTTGTATCACCACACAAGTCTGTATCTATGTGTACGTTCATACATTTCCCATTTTCTCTCTGTGCAGGACTTTCAGTTTCGACAGATGAAGAAGATCCGCGTCTTTGATGCCCCAGACGACCTCCCGAGAGAGAGATGCAGCCTGTTAGCCGTCTCCAACAAGTTCGGACTGACGTTTGCGGGGCAGGAACGCACGCTGAAGATGTTCCACACGAAAGACGTCCTGCTGGCAAACAAAGCGGAAGGCAATCCGAACGAAATAGGTAGGGCCGCTCTGTAGGGCTCTCTTGCGTGCCGTGGCTGCTGATTTGCACACATTTTGAAAAAGTTACAGATTTCCTGACTTAATTTACATTTGTCCATATGGGAGACACTTTTCTCTAAAGTCACAGTTAGGAAAAGTGCATCGACAAGGGGCAAAGAGTTTTAGATACAGACGCGACTCTGGAAGCACAGTTTTGTGTAATGTCACTTTTTCCAGGACACGTCAGTCACGCAGCTTCTTGTAAAGGTGACTTTCAAATAGCAAATTGATGGATAAAAGTAACAAATGGTGTTGGACTCATTTCTGAAGTTCGCTGGAGAGTCATGCATCCAAAAGTGGTGACTTTTGAGATACTTCAATGTTGTGAGGTATTCAGCAGTTCTGAGGGGTTATTTAGAAGAGAGTGTCAAGCAAGAGCCAACCCTGTAGGTACTACATGTACTACATTTGCTTGCAGCTACTATAGTTATTTTAATAAAGAACAACATTCATATTGAGGGAGATTTTGGGTACACATGTATTATGTGTAATTGCCTTCAGAATGATGGAGTTGGTGCAACAAATCAAGGTCTGTATTATGTAGGTTTTGTTACAATGCAGCAACAGCTGGTGTTGTACCAACATGGACTTGAGAGGATCTGCTGTGGTAACTTTGAGCAAGGTACTTAGAACCAGTTGATGGTGTACTAGTTTGAGATGTCACTTTGCAGTCAAAGGGTTCTGGTTTTAAATCTTGCTTATAGTTCAGTACTTTAGACCAAGGCACTGACCCTGAGTTGAGACAGTGAAAAATATCCAGGTGTCATGATCAAAGGCATCAAGTGAATAATTTGACTAAATTGTCCATGAAAAACTGTCTGTTAAAAGCTGTAAAGTTGTAAGTTGCTTTGGTGGGAGTGTCAGAAAAGCAGAGTCACTTAGATGTGCAGAATGTAGATTTAATCACAATGTTTTGATCACTGATTGGCAATTCTTTGTCAGAGAACTTGTCAAGCAGACTGTATGGTTGAGCACATCATCAGTGAAACCCCATCCTTAAGTTACTGTCGCTTGTTTTCCTCCTCCTCTTTCAATCCAGTGGAGGGTGTGAAAGCCTTGGAGGTCACAGTGGAGTGTCCCCTGCACCACCTGGCCCTGAGCAGCGATGAGCTCACCTTGTCTGTCTGCGGGGTGTCTGAGGAGGGTGGCCTCTTGCTCACCTTCTTTGACGTTCGCACCTTCCTTAACAAGGTAGGTTCTCACTTGAACGGTCATTTTCTGCCTCATCTAAGAAGTAGATTTGGCCAGAAATTGTGTTCTCTCTCAAAGTGATTGCTTAAATATTTCTAAGTTGTAAACTTATCAGTAAGCTGTCACTTTTGACCTGGGCAGTGTCAACGCTAACTAAAAAAAAAATAGCAGCCCTCTGCAGACTTAAATTTTATTGAAGTATATTTTAGACAGAGCTTGATTGAAGCTCAGATCTGATTCCATAGCCAAGGAGCTGTGAGGCTGCAGCACTACCCGCTGTGTCTTTGTGCCTCCCAATGCATTATTCTCTGCTACTGACTTGTGATGTCCTGCAGTCATTCATCACCTTTCTCGTGCTCAGGCCAGGCCTGAAAAGCTGCCGTTTGGCTCCCTGAGGCCAGCTGTGGACCCAGGGACCTTGGTTCAGGACCTGAAGTGGAATCCAGCTCAGACGTCAGTGTTGGCGGTCTGTCTGTCGGATGGCAGCATGATGGTCCTGGAGGTCACAGACAGTGTCACTGTGCAAGCGCAGCTTCCCGCCTCTGTGGGCATCACTTGTGGTGGGTTCTGTGGTCCCTCCCTGTGTGGGTGTTGACTAGAATAATGTTGATTCAGGCCCCAATCCCTTCATTTGCGTTACCTGCAGAAGTCAATTTAATGGTTGGGTATCTGGTTCAAGTTCAGTTCCATTAAAAGTGGCCTCCAAGAAGCAAAATAATTTGAAATTAACCAGAACTGCTGTAGTATGAGCTGTATTTTTTTAATGTCACAGTAGGTTTGCCTAGCTGTGATTTTTTTTTTTTGGATGAAAAGTAGTAAAGCATTTTCAGTGTTTTGTTACTAATCCCCACATTGATACAAAGTGTGTTCTTATTTTGGATACAGTGTGCTGGAGTCCGAAAGGGAAGCAGGTCGCTGCAGGAAAACAGAATGCCACAGTCATCCAGTACACACCCGTACGTCCATGTAAATGTGTTGAAACATTTGCCTAGAACAGGGGAGTGTTTGTCTGCCCCTCTGAGATCAGTTCTTGTCCTTGAACAGGCACTCCAGGAGAAGAAGGTGATCCCCTGCCCCCATTTCTACACCTCCGACAATCCAGTCAAAGGTACACTTAGAAGTCTGTATATCTGAGGTAGCATTGGTCTGTAAATCAAGGATGGGCAATTTTGTGGAGGGGGGGGGGGGCTTGCAATTTGTAGAACTGCCACTGGACCGCTGAAATCATTAAGCACATAAGCTGAGTAGAACTTACTGTTGCATTAAAGGAAATAAGCCATTACATTTATTTGATAAAAGTGTGTGTGTCAGTGAAACGTTGCTTGTTATACTAGTGTTGGTCTCACTGTCTCTGTCTCCTCCATACAGTGCTAGATGTGCTTTGGCTCAGCACATATGTTTTTGCTGTGGTCTACGCTGCAGCTGATGGCTCCCCAGAGACTCCCCCTGACCTTGTCGTGGTCTCACTCCCTGTGAGTTTTTTTTTCCACCTCTCCCCCATACTCATGTCTTCAGCTTCTTAACCTGAAGTAAAGCTGGTTGATAATGTACGAACATGAGAAAGTTTGGTAGCCTTATGCTCAAACTTTTCTTGCAGCCTAGAAGCTGTTGCATTTTGTTTCTTTTTTTTGTTTTGGTACTTGCAGTACTTTAGAAGTAGCATGTAATTCCAGAAGAAGCCACATGCCACACTGGGGTTTATTTCATTCGGGGACTAAGCATGTTAAAATGATGGGCTGGGAATTTTCTTATGGCCCATAACCAAATAAACTGAACAAATCTGCCCTGTTGGATAACTAAAGAGATGAAAATGGCTCACATGGAAAGGTGGAGAAGGTCTTATAAGGAGACCTCAAAAAAGATTTTATATGTAACCAGAAATCACATTCCTACCACAAAGGAGCATGAACATTCTTCCAAAACCCTTTGCCCTCTTCATGGTTGTTTAGTCGTAATGGATCTCCACTGGGTGTGGCCATCAGTCCTGGCAAATTTGCGTGGCTCGGTTGGCTATAATATGCTGTAATAGTTCTTCAGTGTTGGATATCCTCTTGAATCCCTGGCGCAGAGCTGGACTGACTGTGTGAGTTCAGTTCACGTGAGAGGTTTCTGTCTGACATGGTGTGTCCATTCTCTTGTCACCTCTCTCTTGTCCCGTCCCAGAAAAAGGACGATAAAAAAGGGGAGCGGTACCTGAACTTCAGTGACCTGGTGTACGGCACCTGCACGGAGAGACAGCACCACTACTTCCTCAGCCACATAGAAGACTGGTGAGATGGGACTAAGATGGATACTTCTTTCTCCACTTGTTCCATTTTTTTTAATGGCTGTCATACAGAGCTGCATTGCCTAATTTTTACTCCTTTCTCTCAGGGACCTGGTGTTGGCTGCATCGGCAGCTTCTATTGAAGTCAGCATCATCGCAAAACAGGAGGACAAGGTAGCAGCAAGTCATTGTGGCTCTGTTTGCCTTGGGATGCCACTGCCCAAACAAGTGCCCTTGATTTCCTTCTTAAAAGTGATCTGAAATTGTGAGAAATGAACTTTGGCAAACACATACAGGATATAGCATCTCTGTATGCTGGATCCAGTTCAAACTGGAAGGGTATTTCCATGATCACTTTTACCACCAAGTCAAAATCCAATTTTTATGAATACAGATAGCTGCTTTATTTTCTTGTGTAATATTTTAGAAGTTTGATCTGCATTAAAATTGAAAATAAAGTAACATTTTGTTTCCCCAAACTAATATTCTTCTATGCAAATTGTTGACTGATTTATTCCATAAGTACAATGTGACATTCAGAAACAGCTGGCACAGGCTATAAAAACTGGAAGGGAGTTGAATTAAGGTTGTTTTACATTACACCGCTGTTCTGTTTGGGAGCTCTTCACTGCTTTGTGTCACCTTGGTTTGTGAACGGATCACATTTGATCCACAGCAGAAAAAATATGCGGATTAGTGAAGAATATTCAATTGAAAAATAAACAAGGGAATGTTTACCTTAAATTCATACCCCACCCACTTGTAACACAAGGAGCCAGTTTAATGCTCCTGTGACTGATTATTTCAAATTTGTGATCAATTGGAATGTGATATTTTATTTTTTTTTTTTTTTTTTTTTGTATGTGTAGACCAGCTGGGAGCTGTGGTTGCTGGAGGATGCCAGCAGAGCTGAATTGCCAGTGACAATGAACAATGATGACACCCTTCCTGTAGGAGTTGCTATTGACTACACGAGCCAGGAGGAAATCCGCATCAGTGGGTGTCACTCTGGCGAACATGACTTGTCTTTCTGCATTGAGTTTTAAACTAGTAACCATCCTGAAATGCATTAGCTGACTCGCTATGCCAAGATCGTCTCTGATAGATGACACATGCAAGGGTGCAAATACAGCTGCCTGAATATTTGTTCTTTACAGGTTTGTCCAAAGCAGCTGCTTTTATTTTAGCTTTGCCAGTTTATAATGTTTTCCCTAAAGGAGCAGTGCACCATGTTTGAGAGAAGGGCACTGCAGAGTCCTGTCACCTTCTGGCCCCCATGTTTGTGTTCTCATTCTGCCTTTAGGTGATGAGTGTGTGTTGCCTCCGGCTCCCACACTGATGCTGCTCTCCACAGATGGGGTGCTGTGCCCCTTCTCTCTCCTGAACCAGAACCCTGGGGTCAAGCAGCTGTCCACAGCACCTGTCAGCCTTGCGCTGGAGGGGGAGAGAATACCTGCTCCTGGTCAGTTCACTGGCTTGTAACAAACCCACTGTTATACCCCTCCAGGTAGCTACTTTGGGGTTGTTACACTGTTCAAAATGTTGTTTATTATTCTTTTGTAAATAACCAGAAAGTATATTTTATCTTATCGCAAAACAAATTTTGCTAAACTAATTTTATAGCAGAAAGGTACCCTTAGACATTCACAATAAAAAGTCAATTAAAATGTAGGTATGTTTTTAAGAGCATTTTTATTAAATGCATTAAGGAAGAAAAGTTAAAGAAACACTAATGAAAAATGGTTAATGGATTCTAACATTATGCTTGACTCTGCACTACAGGGTCTGCTTCCATGGCTCCTGCTCTGTGCGCAACCGCAGCCCCGGCAGCAACTGTTGCCCCCACCTTTGCCTCCACCCTGCCCACGTCTGCTGTTGGCCAGCTGGCTCCAGCTGCCACCCCCTCTGGCTTCTCCTTCTCCCTGCCTTCATCTCTGTCTGCAGCCCCTTCTATGTTCTCCAGCACCACCCCTGCGGCTGCAGCGGTCCAGTCCACAGTTTCCACTGGGTTCTTATCTGCAGCACAGACCATAAAGATGGACCTGCCTGCTGCCCCAGCCTTCTCCTTCAGCGCCACCTCTATTAAACCCCCTGTTGAGACTAGTGGTGCCCCTCCCTCCAGTGCTCAACGCCCTTCCACTGCCTCCCCCATCACCTCCTTCAAGACCCCCGTAGAGCCCGCCACCCCAGCAGTGAAGGTCAACCTCAATGACCGGTAAGAGAATACAGTCAGCACTTGCTGGTCATACTGCCATCCAGCACAGCAGCAGGGATATTGGTTGAGGGCAGATGTTTTGTCACCTGAAAGTTGCTGGTTTCTGAAGTGGCCCTGAAGTTGAATGGTCCCCCCCCCCCCATATCTTTCTCTCCTGTTCTCATTATCATTGGAATTAAGCTTAAAGTTACAAACTGCAGTTAGAGGATTTAAAAAAAGAAAATTAGCAGGTACTTTTCCCCAAAGTGATATACAACTCAGAGTAAAGAAAACTGCATTGAAGAGGTGAACATAGACATGTGACTCAGGCAGTGCAATCAGTTTGGTTTAGCATATTTGTATGTGTGTAAATAATTTTTTTTTTTTTTTTTTTTTTTTAAATTTAGGGAAAATTTATGGAGTACAATTGATCAAGAGAGAAGAGGTCTGAAAGTGTTTTGGCAGTGTTCTTTCTTGAACGTTTTACTAAGTCTAGTAATTTGTGCCCTCAGGTTTCTGGCAGTTGACACTCCAGCTCCGACCGCCCCTGGCCCTCGTGACTTGTTCACCTCCACCCCAAAGCCAGCCTTCTCTGCGCCCAATAACCATTCCGTCCCTCTGCCAAGTTCCAGCAAGGCCACAGCTGCTCCAGGTGGGTTTAAAATAACTGCATACACTATAATATATATTTTTTTAAAAGTGTACACAGATATATTTCAGTTGAAGCTTAACCTCTTGGATAGGTACTGAGGTCATGAACCTTATCGTTACACATGTTCATGCTGTGTGATACCCAACAAAGTGCTCTGCGATGGATATATGGGAATATCCATATCTGTGGGAATCTGTGCATCCCACAAACTGTTTGCACATTGTGATCTGTGCTTGTGTAAAATCATAATTAGGAGTATTGATGATCACACAGGAGAATGATGATGGTCTATGATCATGTATATGGTGGCAGTGATGGCGGTGATAACTGTATATGATCATGGTTATATAAACAGAATCATTATGTAGCACAGGAGTTAGCATTTACATTTATTCACTTAGCATATGGTTTTCTCCAAAGTGACTTACAGTTGATACTACATAGTGTTACTAGCCCACACACCTTATTCACCAAGGTGACTTACACTGCTAGAGACACTACTTACAATGGGTCACTCATCCATACATCAGTGAAACATACTTTCTCTGTGTCACTCACACACTAAGGGGAGGTTTAATGTTATTGAGGGCTTGTTGGGTTCATCACTATGCGATTTACATTCTCAATTCTCCTCATTCATCAGTCCTCGTGAAGCAGATTCAGAACAGCAGCGCCATGCCAGCAGTGCAGAAGGCAGGTGCAGCCAGCCAGAGCCATAGCAGTGTTACACAGGTACACTTGCATGTTCCTCATTCCTGCCATTGTTGCAGGTAGTGCTGGTGTAGGTGTGGTGTTTGGTATGCAGAGGTGTGGAGTTTCTCTGTTCTGCTTCAGGCCTCCCTCTCAATGAAAGCCATGGAAAAGCAACTACAGCAAAGGAAGGATTCTGACCCTGTCATGGCTGGAATCCTAGAAGAGGTGAGTCTCTTAGAACTGGCAACAAGCTTTATACTTCCACACTGATCTTCTGTTGTAGGTCTGCCGCTACCATATCTTTATGCTTCCATTAGCTGAATCCTTGGGTAATTACAGTGGCAAGAAAGTATGTGAACCCCCAAATTAAATTCTGGTTTGATGTTCATCTAAGTTACAGTTTTCAACAAACAATCTGTTATAACTAACACACAAATTATTCTGTTCTAAATATTGATGATACTGAAGTATTCACAGTATAGGTTGGAAAAAGTATGTGAAACCCTAGGGTAATGACTTGCACAAAAGCTAATTAGAGCTGGAAATTGGCAAACCTGGTGTCCAATTAGTGAAACAAGATTGGAGGTATGGTTTAGAGCAATTTGACTTATAAAAAAGCACTTAAACATTTTGAGTTTGCTATTCATAAGAACCATCTTATGTGAACCATGCCTTGCAAAAAAAGAGCTCTCAGAAGACCTGCAATCAAGAATTGTTGCGTTCCATAAAGATGGAAAGGGTCACAAAGTTATCTCAAAGAGCTAAGATATTCATCTGTCCACTGTTGGTCTCCATTTACAGACAATTTGTCTATTTAGTACTGTGGCTACTCTCCCTAGAAGTGGCCGTCCAGCCAAGATGACTCAAAGGGCACACCGCACGATTCTCAATGAGGTAAAAAGAAGAAAAGAACCCTAGCGTGACAGATAGACTTGAAGAAATCATTGGAACTGGTTCACATCTTCATGAGTTTACTATATGGAAAAACATTGAACAGGAATGGTGTCCATGGCAGGACACCACGAAGAAAGCTGCTGCTTTCCATAAAAAAAAATAAAAACATTGCTGCGCGCCTGATGTTTGCCAAAGACTGCCTTGACACTCCACAACGCCACTGGGAAAATGTTTGTGGACTGATGAAACTAAGGCTGATTTGTTTGGGAAGAACACGCAGCACTCTGTATGACGTAAAAAAGGGCACCACGTACCAACATGAAAACATCATCTCAGTGGTTAAGTATGGTGGAGAGAGCATCATGATTTGGGCCTGTTTTGCTGCTCCGGGGCATGGACCACTTGCCTTCATTGAGGGGAAAAATGAATTCCCAAGTTTATAAACATATACTATAGGATAATATCAGGGTGGCTGTGTGCCAGTTGAACTTCAGTAGAAGTTGAGTGATGCAGCAGGACAATGACCCTAAACATCGAAATAAATCCACTACAGAATGGCTTCAAAGAAGAAAATACACCTTTTGGTGTGGCCTGATCAGAGTCTCGACCTTAACCCTATAGAGATCCAGTGGAACGACCTCAAGAGAGCTGTTCACACCTGACATCCTAAGAATGTGGCTGAGCTGAAGCAGTTATTTTAGGAAAAGTGGTCCAGAATTCCTCCTGAACATTGTGCAGGTCTAATCCGCAGCTACCGGAAACGCTTGGTTGAGGTTATTGCTGCCGAAGGAGGATCAACTAGCTACTAAATCCGAGTGTTCACTTACTTTTTCCACAGCACTGTGAATGTTTAATGGGATGTTGTCAATAAAACCATGAAACATAATTGTTTGTGTGTTAGCTTAAGCAAATTGTCTGTACTTGTGACTTTGAGATGTCATTTTATAACCAATTAATCCAGAAAACTAATTTCAAAGGTTTCACATACTTTTTCTTGCCACTGCATCTAAATTAAATCTTTTGAAGTTGGCATACAGCTCATGACTTTCTGCATTTCCAGATTGCTCATTTCCAGAAGGAACTGGACGACCTCAAGGCCCGCAGTGACAAGGCAGACTTTACCGTGGGTACTGTGGAGGAGATGAAGGAGCTGCGCAAGGAATCTGAGGACCTGCATGTCTTTACTATCGAGATCAAGGAGACCACAGAGGTGGGCAAGCCAGCAGCTGTGTTGTGTCTGCAGTTTAATGTTCCCAGCTTAGCTGGAAAACCTTCTGGAAACATTTTGTTGCTTGTTTTGGTTACAGTGTAGTTTTGAATTTTCAGGTTCATATTGCGGTGATGACATTGCTGTTGATTTATCTAGCTGTGTAAATGGCTGAAACTCTAGTCTAGACAAGTTGCATTTGATTTAAAAAAAAAAAAGTATTTGGAATTTCAAAACCACTTTTGCTGTGAATCAGAGAATGAAAAGACTGGCTATTTTTTTCTTTTACAAGAAATGACTTTTTTTCTCTCTCCCTCCCAGTCTCTTCATGGAGATATTAGCACCCTGAAGACTACATTGCTAGAGGGTTTTGCAGGGGCAGAGGAGGGCAAGGCCCAGAGTGAACTGAACAAGGACCGTGGCTACTTGCAGCTGTTGTATAAGAAGCCCCTGGATCCGCGCAGTGAGGAACAACTGAAGGTAAGACACTGTCATGGTGTGATTGTGGTGGGAGCTGGCTAGAAATGACTTGTGCTCTGGTTTGAACAGCACCCTACTGTGTAACCCTTACACACATGTTCCTGTAACAGGAGATTCGGAGACTGTACCAGTATGTGAAGTTCGCAATGGAGGATGTGAACGATGTGCTTGATCTGGAGTGGGAGAAGCACCTGGAGAAGAAGAAAAAACATAAGTAACATCTGTTTATAATCAATCATAATCATATAACCAAAGACTCCTCTCAGAGCAAGTGTTAAGTGTGTTGCAGGATATCAGTCTTAGGCTGTTGTATGGGCAGCATGGTGGCACAGCAAGTTGCGCTGCTGTCTCACAGCATCTGTGTGATGTGAGAAGATGCAGGTTCCATCTCTGCTCAGTCTGTGTGGAGTTTGCATGTTCTCCCCGTGTCTGGATGGATTTCCTCCGGGTGCTCTGCTTTCCTCCCACAGTCCAAAGACATGCTGTTCAGGTTCACTCATAGTGCATGAGTGACACAGAGAGAGTGTGTTCCACTCATGTATGAATGAGTGACCCATTGTAAGTAGTGTTTCTAGCAGTGTAAGTCACCTTGGTGAATAAGGTGTGGGCTGATAACACCATAGTGTTAATTGGGGGTCCCTTTGGAGAGAAGCGTCTGCTAAATTAAGTAATGTATGCAAGTCCTGGGAAAATGTGTTTCTAAAGAGCATCCCCTCTGTCCTGCAGGCACCTAATCGTGCCGGAACGAGAGGCACTGTTCACTACACTAGCCAACCACCTGGATATCATCAACCAGCAGAAGCAGAAGCTGGACTCTCTGGTGAAGGACTTGCAGGCTCTACGGCTGTACAACAGGCCTGCCGCCTGGAGCATACCCAGCCACCGCCCAGCAACTCCACAGAGGTAGGAAGCTCCCAGAAGGGAGTAAAGGGTGGAGGCAAAGGATCAGGGGCAGTGATCCAGCCCAGGGTAAAGATGGGTGCAGTCTGTAGAGGCAGCTGAGTCCAGTTGTGCTATCCTGGTGTCACTGAGACAGAAGGGTACCTGCATCCAGGTATCGATGTAGTTCGGAGGGCCATGCTACTTAATCTCTGAAGTGGGTTGGTGTAGTGCTTAGAAGCATTGCCTTTCATTTGAGGTAACCACATTCAAATCACTGCTTCACGGTAACTGTGCCTTGCATGCTGGACAAAATGGGCTTGGTTAACATCTACCGTCCTGGTCTCACACTAGAGAGGGTGGTTGGTGTTTAGAAGGAGACAGTTAATCGCTAATGGTTAACAATCTGATTGCCAGTATGGACAGTGAGCTGGAGGTCTTAAGAGATACTCTGATGAAAGCAAGTCTGGAGACGCCACCGAAGGCCCCATCCATCACCCCAGGTAGCCTTTGCTTGTTTTGCTACGCTGTACTCCCCTGCGTACCGTTCTGCTTTGTTCTTTTTGGTGAAAGTGTGTGTTGCGTTGTTGCCTCCTTTTTGACAAAGTGTCTGTTGCAGCTAAGATGTCTCCTGTGAAGCAGTCCCAGCTGAGGAACTTCCTGTGCAAACGGCAGACACCTCCCATTCGGTCCACAGCTCCAGGTGACCTGTGCCAGCCATATTCCTCCCAGATATCATTTATGTTCATGTTAGCTCACAAAAGTTGTTTGAATGTAAATTCTAGTCTGTTTTTTTTCCTGCACTGTATAATTTTTGCATACCCCATTTGTGTATGAGGGCTTCATATATTAAATATTTTGCGATGATATGCTTTATTACAAGCTTAAAAGTGATGAGAATGGGATGAGGTGGTATTTATTCTGATACCCAAACATACTTAGTGTGAACTTTTTTGTGAGAACAACCCCAAAATCGTAATTTGGTGGCTGTATGTAATTGCCAAATATTCTGTAGTCCTGCATTCTCTTCCTGTGCAGTTTTCTCATTGGCTTTGCTTTAGAAATGGTTCCATTGGTCCATGTTGAGCATGGGGTGGATTTGTTTTCCTTCTCAGCCAACCTGTCCCGATCGGCCTTCCTTTCACCCAAGTACTACGAGGACTTGGACGATGCAAGCTCTACCTCCTCACTGTCACAGCCACTGGACCCTGAGGACTCGCACTCGCTGGAAGAGGAGGAGTCGGCCCTGGCCCCATCCCCGGGTCATGCCATCGTAGTCCCACGACACCCTACAGTGGTCCGCACCCCTTCCATCCAACCTGGGTTCAGGATGCAGACTGCACCCTTCAGCAAGCTTCCTTCCGGCCTCAGTACTGCTGCAAGTCCTGGTACGCTTCAGTCGTAAAGATTTGCCCCCCCCCCGCATTGTTTCGCCATGATTTTTTTCGCCTTATCGATCTGTGGGTTTGTCTGGTAGGTTTTCTGGTATTTTGGGGAATAGCAATTGAAACATAATAAAATCCTTTTTCTGTAGTGATGCTTAAATGTAATGTTTTTTTTTGTGCCCACTGAAGTTCTGAGAGAAACCTTCTACATATCTTTCTCTTCACAAAAGTAAAGCAATTATGTGCCAGGAGCAACTTCATATATTTAATCTGTTTTATCTGATAAAATGTATAATAAAATTTATCTGCTGCTGTCCCAGTAGGAGTTTTAGAAAATGGATAAGGGTAGAAAATCCAGGAAAAAAAATTAATAAACTAGAAACTTTGTATCTTCAAAGTTCTCTATTCTTGATAGCATGAAGACCCAGAATATGCGGAAGTAGTATCTTAAAGCAAAGGGGGGGGGGGGGACGCGTGCATCGTGTTGATTAATATCAGAAAAGGATTGGCTTGTTAGGTGAGCAGTATCTCTGAAGGGAGGCCTTTTCTGTTATTTAGACACTTAAATGTTTCAGGTCCTCATGCTTCATTGCATTTTGCTGTCGCTTCTGTTTTTAGTTCCACCCAGTAAGATTAATATGGGTGGAGCAGACAGCACTGCTTTCGCCACCAAGACAGTTAAGCACGGTGCGCCCCCAGCGGAGAAGACTACCCCGGTCACCATACCTGCCCAACAAGCCGCAGCAACGGCTGCCCTGCGTCGCCAGATGGCCAGTCAGAAGCCAGGTAGCTGGGTGCGCAGCGGCTGACGGGGGCAACATTCTGGCAAAAGCCCAAGTGACTGTTTGTCACCCTTCTCCTTTTTCCTGCTTATGCAAAGTGTTTTGTTCAGTTTGAGCCACCAGGGGGTGACTCTGACATACAGGTCTGCTGCATGCCACCATGGCGTCTTTTACAGTTTGTCTCAAGGGTTTGGGTGTGCGTTATTAGTTCTGATAAATGGTCACGTCCATAACTGTGCTTTTTCTAATTTGCTTCCACTAGCCTTGAGCTGGAGTTCAGCTACAGATGGCTTTAATAAACGCTCGATTGCAATCGTTTTTTTTTTTTTTTTTTTTTTTTTGCGTAATTACTTTACATCGCCCCAAACTGTCGCTGTTATGAATTGGATGTATTAACCTCTCTGCACTTGTTGTCTAAGTGTGGTCTTTGCTCTTAGTAGGGTGTTACTCGTATTTACATGTTGAATTGTATGGCAGTTATGTTGTTTGCTGCTTTTTTTTTTTTTATTTTATATAAAGTTTTTGTGTATGTGAGACTATCCAGCAGGCTACTGTTTGACTTTATTTTTTCTTCTGTTGGTGTTGAGCAGCTGGCACTTCGCTGACCGAGTCTACATTGAAGACAGTACCACAGGTGGTCAACGTGCAGGAGCTCAAGGTTAAAGGTCCTGCCTTGCCTGTCTCCATGGTGATCGGGTCAGTCCTTACCCCGCAAACTCCATTGTTGAAGCATGTGCAGGAAGAACTTCTCTGAATATCACACCTTCTCCAGATATCCAGCTTACTTCCTTCACACCTTGGCAGTCAGTGCAGGAGAGCCACACTTTGCTAGATATCAGTAGGATGGCTGAGGCTCGAGCTCCTGTCTGTGTTCAGTACACAATAGGAGTGTCTGCATTCTAAAAATGTTCTCGCATACAGCGCTTGCTCAAAAATGTTTGACCAGATACTGGATCAGCTGTATTGATGCCTCTCCTAACCATCCTCCATTGCTTTTTCCCAGGTATGTGTTTGTTACATCTTTAGCTCAATATTCAAAGAAAATTATACAGCAAAAATTACCCAGCTGCATAAACGAGTAATGTTAAGTAGCTTCGTGTACAAACTAGTCACTGTAAATTAAGTCAGATTAAGGTAAAGAATATTAATTCTTATGAAAACATTTTCTTTAGTTTCTATGGAAAACTGTCACTTTCCAGTTGCAGTTTAAGGATTGTAAGGGTGAGGAGGAAATTGTTTGTTTCTTCTGACATATATTCTAGTCAGGTAGCCTTCTTGCTTCTGTTTGAAGAGGCACATTTATTCTGGCTGCTCTGTATGGAAAAAGAATATTGAGTGAAATGCGAATGACATGTGGTATGCAAAAGGTTCTGGTACATGTGAGCAGGTTTGAGTGCTTCCCGCTCTCCCCAGTTGGCAGGCTGCAGTGGAGCGTTGCCGCGATTACTGCAGCCCACTCGATTATTTGGGCTGCTAATATTTGCGTGTTGCAACGCAAAAGTGCAGGGTTAAGGTGGGTCCCACTCATAACTCTTGTCTCCCAGCCTGTTCTGCACAGGTCAACAGTGAAACAATTGTTTAAAAAAAAAAAAAAAAAAAAAGTGTCCCCCCCCTTGGCGCTGAAGCCCACAGGCAGATGGGAAAAGACGATAATCTGCCAGTCCACACATCGGCACTTTTTATTATTTTTTTCAATTTATATTTTAAGTTTACAGGCGGCCGGCTGCCTTGACTGAAATAAATGCTTTTCACCTGCGTGCCCCCAGCAGTTTATCAGCTCTCTGTTGGAGAATGTGTGTGCAGTGTCTTGCTTCTTGAACCTGGACCAAGAGGAAATGGCTGCAAGCAGTATTTGGGGAGGGACTGAAAAGGGGTACTGTCTACCATGGCATGATTGAGTCCATGTTTGCGTGTGAGGGGTAACGGTCACAGTGAGAGCCCGACGGCTGCGTGTATTGAGCTGTACATGTGCTTGTATAGTGTGACCTGAGCTCATTGATTTTTGTGGTTTTAGTTAGGACAACTAGCTTCACAGGGTTAGAGAGGGTAGCTCATGGTCCATTGCTGTGGTACAGCTGTTTGTTGAATTACAGCTGTTTCTGCTCATTCAACATTGCAAAATGCTGAACTTGTGCATTGCTTTATAACTAAGTCCTCACCTGCACAATAGTTGCATGTGATGAAAATTTTGTCTTGTGGTATATGACAGTTATACTGATTAGCGTAACATGCTTTTTCCTCAATATAGCAGGGCTTTACTCCTTATGGCAGCCATTTTTACAGGTAAAAATATACATTAGCTGTATTTCTTTGGAATCCAAACGCGTGAGAACTGCGTGAAAAGATACATGCTGCTCTGACTGTTTAATAGCTTGCCGTGTCCTTATTTGGGTTTTTTTTTTTTTTTTTTTTTTCCTTTCGCCCCCCATTTAAACTGATTAAGGCTTTGTGGGTCTGAGCATACCCCCCCCCAAAAAAAAGAAACCAGTAACTTGCTTAAAAGCATGATTTCAGAATGAATTCTCTCTCTGACTCACACACACATATATTATATATTGTCTGAAACCGCTTGTCCTAAGCAGGGTCGCGGCAGGCCAGAGCCTACACAGGGTGCAAGGCTGGAGGGGGAGGGGACACACCCAGGACCGGACTCCAGTCCGTCGCAAGGCACCTCAAGCAGGACTCGAACCCCAGACCCACCAGAGAGTAGGCAAAGGCCAAACCCCCCCCCCCCAGAATGAATTATAGCTATTTAAATTTAATTTAAAATGAATATTTAATTATTAGGTATTACTCTTATTTTTAATTGACTGGAATTTTGATATTCCAGATCCTGGGCATCCCAGCAGTTTGCATTGGTCCTGGCAACTCAGTTGAAATGCATTATGGGTTGCCTTACCCTTTCATTGCTGTTTTGTAACAGTCAGATAATTTGTGTAAGAAATACTGTCCCAGTAATACAACTAACTCACTGTGCTGTTGGATATTAACTGCTGTTCATGTTGCTGTTGGCATTTTCTCCAAACTGGACTGTAATGTTAGATCTGTACATCAAGCTACTTATAAAGATTTAGCCATTGATATAGCAGAGTCTTCTCCCCCCCCCCCCCCTTTCAATTTAGCGTAAGCACTATGATCAAGGGTTCTAAAGCAGGAGCAGGGATTGTGCACCAGACCTTTGATTGCAAGGTGATGGCTCTGTCCACAGCTTCATGTCCGTAATGTGTTTTCTTTTTATGTTTTTTATTGTACAGCTGTATTAAATATAAATCCTTCAACATGAGCATCTCTAGCAGGTGATAAATGGCTATGCTAAACCATGGGGGCTTTAGGGTTCAGTCACTACAAGCTTTATATGGCTGACATGAGCAGAACATTTAACAAAGTATTGTCACAGGAAGAGTCTTCCAGCCCCTCCTAGCTATGAGCAATGTTAATTTGCCAATAAAAGCACCCCCCCCCAACATTGTTGACAGAGGGTGGACAGCATCTCCCTGCCCTTTTCCCTTATTTCTGAGCTACTTATTTATCAACACCTGTTGCCATACGTGTCAAATGTAAATTAACATATTGATTATTTGTGGGGCGCCAGGGGTGAGATTGAAGATGTGTACAGTGGTGCTCAGCCCTCTGGCAGAAACCGATTTTTCTACAGAACTACAAGGTTGTCGCTGTTGGCTGAACAGCACGCTGTTTGATTTGCAGTGTCTGTGATTTCTCATTTTTCTCTGGAAGATTCATAGTCCACATTATTCCTTCACTAATAATCACATGGTCAACCTCTGTGTGAGTGGGCCTGGATTTTATTATATCTTATGCCTGGAAATGCTCAGCAGATTAAAATGAAGGGGCATAATGAAGGCACCTTTTAACACGGCTGCACTGGAGGTATTGAAGAAATGTCATTTTGATGTGTGAAGGCTCAACAGGGTAGAGCAACCTAGTCAGACAGCATATTCCACACACCCTTTAGGTGACTTTGTTCCATTTGTGTGTGTGTGTGTGTGAGAGAGAGAGAGAGAGAGACAGATTGCCCAATGTGCATCTTGGCTCAAATCCTATGGTTCCAGGATTGGTTCTGGACCACTACCACTCTGCACCGAATGAATAAATTAGT
This sequence comes from Scleropages formosus, assembly GCF_900964775.1. Classification (NCBI taxonomy): domain Eukaryota; kingdom Metazoa; phylum Chordata; class Actinopteri; order Osteoglossiformes; family Osteoglossidae; genus Scleropages; species Scleropages formosus. The sequence continues at coordinate 11,745,430 of NC_041811.1, forward strand.
GGAGTCAGCGGTTACTGATATAGTAGTAGATGCGTGGTTTTTATTTTTAGGTGTTTACTCGTTAATGCCTAAGAATGCGAGGGCTCGGCAGGAGGGGTTTGTTCCGTGAGTAACTTTCCTGGGGTGGCGAACCACTTCCACAGCTTGTAATAAATGTGCCCACAACATCCATCCATGCAAGTTTAATGAGCAGTGCTGAATTATTCATAAGGAGCCTGACTAACCCCCGGCAGTGGGTGGCGGAGGGAGTGGCTACAGCAAAAAACGGGTTCTCTGGAAGCTGCTTGTTGGCCTCTGCGTTAGCAGTAGCCGAGCCGGTTACTGGAATTGACTGCTGGCATGGCAACAAGACGATGAGATGATGCTCTTCTATTACTCATGTTTGTCCAAACTTGTGTACTTCTGAAATTGTGCTAATTTGAATTTATTCACATTTTCCAAGTAATTTTTTAAAAGTACGAATATCTCTCCCCCCCCCACAGACACACACGCACAAGATCTCATACACACTGTGCACATTTCATCTGGTGCTTGCTCCATGACTGTTCTGTTCTGGGTAGTTCATGGGGGAAAACATGGCTTTTGTGTTCAACAGCTCCTCGGTGCCAGCCCCTGCCACCCAGGTGGCCCAGCAGGTTCTGGCAACGGTGACTTCGAATCAGGCCAAGCGGGTAAGCGGCCACTGTACTCTTGGTTCCAGGTGGTCTTCTACACTGACAGGGCAAACTGTACTGTACGCAGTTGGCTTCTTAAGGGTCTGTTTCTGTTAATTCTATTAAAATATATATACATATGTTCTTTCAGGGTGGAGTTTGCGTAGTCATTAACATTTCTAGCTCCAAAATACTCATTAGTTTGTGATCTCCTGTAATTTGTTTTTAACAAGGAACAGTCGCAAAGTAAAAGGAGACTTCATTATACAAGAAATGTTAAATTTACATAATTGTTACTTTTTTTAAATGAATTCTAATTTGAAGACCTTTCCTCGATGCAACTCCCTCAAATGATCTTGTTGGCAGTAATGATTTCGTTTCAAATTGAAAGCTTTCCAGACTGAATGTTTTCAAAATAAGCACATTTGAAGCAATGATTCATACTACACTCACTTCCCTGTAGTCATCAACAAATGCAAAGAAACACCCGCAATCCTCCTTGTTTTGCTTGTGCAGAATCAGAATCTTTCTGCCAGCTTCAAAGCAACAGGCTCGACGAGTGAAAGTTCATCGGTAGCCCAGCCTGGGTTCGTGTTTGGTGAGTATAGCCACAAGTAGCACATCTGCCTCCCACTGATAAGGCCTTCTGTATTTGCTTGTTAGGCGGCATCAGCTGCTTTGTGACACAGGGCTTGGAAAACAAATGAGCAAGCACTTGTATTTTGTCCAAAGTATTTATTTCTTTTCTAGGGGTGGAATGATTGCAGTTTTATAGACGAGGAGGTAATTGACTTGTTAAAAGTTATGTGGTCATAACAGCAAGGGGAGGAGGCGCTTCCAGTTCTGAATGCCAGTGGCCGTCAGTTCGTTCTCTGTATTTACCTAAGTGTAACCTTTACTGGGGTGATGGTCCGAGTTTTATATACTTGCAGAAATTCTGGGAGGAAAAGCACGATTCCGGGTTGCAGTCCTTCGATAGAATTCGTGCTGTTTCTTGCACCCCTTGATTTTAGGTGGCGTCCCGATGCCGGAGGTGCCTGCATGCTCCGCCTCCAGCTCGGCTCCAGCATCAGCCCCCACGGAGCAGACGAGCAAGGCCTTCTCTTTCTCGGCCGCGTAAGTGTTGGAGCAATTTGGAAAACACTGAATGGCAGCCTTAAAGCTACTTGTAAACATTGTCATAACTGCACCAAGAGTTGCCTGCTGTCATTACTTTGACCGGATCTCCTGTTTCCAAAATCAGTAAACTCATTTTTGAACTTTGAGCATAATGAGCTTGTAACGTAGTCCTTCAGACCAGACCAAGGCTTGCTGCTACTACTACTACTCCAGAACCATGTAACAGCCAAGTTCACTTCTCAGTGTGCCTTTCAGAGTATTTTATTTTGCTTTCTAATTTTTTTTTTTTTTTTTTTTTTAAATACAAAGGCCCCCAGGAGGTTTTAACTTCTCATCTTTAAGTACCGTATCCTCTGCGCTGACATCGCAAGGAGGTGGAGGTATGGTACAACTTGATTACCACAGGCATTTGTTTAGGTAGATGGATGAAAAGGTAATTTTATTGATCCCGATGGAAACTGTATAAGGCTACAGCAGCATACATTCAGCAAGTAGAGACAGAAAACACTGGAGAAACATGGCAATAATTAAGTAGTGCCAGAATAGACACTGCAACTGAGTGACAAGGACTAGTGACAGATCAGTAGCACTCGGGCAATAAGAAGTCAGTAACACCTTGACAGTGGGAGAGCTCATTACGAAGCCCAATTGCTGTTGGCTCGAATGACCTTGGGTAGTGGAACACTGAAACTGGACCAGTTTGTTGATAAATTTACTTATGACTTGCAAATGTTCTGGTGTTTCTCTCAAAAGAACAGCTTTATAAACCCTATCTGATAAGGTGTAATCTGAAATTAATAATGTGTAGTAGCGCCTTGATCATAGTTCCCTTTCCTACGCTAAGGAGGCTTAGAGTTTGAGCTCTACAGACCTAAACTGTGATTATTATTTTACAGGTAAGGATGTGAGCCAGTCTAAGTTCTCCTTCAACAGCACCAACGCCACAGCAGGAAAATTAGTGTTTGGGGGAGGCACAGATACTTCGTTCTCCTTTACCCCAAAACCTAGCTCTGCTGCTCTAGGGGGCACCAATTCAACCACTCCTCCAGCCAGCGTGTCTGCAGAGCCTGCCCGGCCTGTGTCCTCCACACCACCTATGAAGATGGACTTCCCAGCATCCAAACCCGTGGGGGCCGGGGAGACACTGGGTAGCTTCTCTGGGCTGCGTGTGGGGCAGGGTGACGAGGAAACCAAGGAGCTACCAAAAACCACGACGTCTGCAGCCTCAGGCTTCAGTTTCTCTACGGCACTTGGGGCCACTGCAACAGGGGTCGCGAGCTTCAGCTTTGGCAGTGGTTTTCGCTTGGGAAAAACGACAGAGCCTGCCGCCTCTGAGGCAGAGCCCACCACCTCCACAACCACCACCACCACCGGGGGAAACCTGCCAAAGGCCACCGCATCCATTTTTGAGAGCATCTTGACTCCTTCGGCTGTTTCTGCCGAGGGAGTTTTCAAACCGTCAGATCCAACAGCACCTGTCACCACCAAGTCAGCCTTTTCCGTCGCTCAGCCTGCTGCCGTGACCTCCGCTTCAATATCCTTTAGCAGCTTGCTTGCAGCCCCTCTGACTTCCCCCAACCCCGAGCCCCCTGCTTCACTGTCAGAGACGACCACTGTCGCGGACACGCCCCAGCCACCAGCATCTGATGTTGAGAGCACAGCTCCTGTGACATTCCCACTTCTCTCCAGTGATGGGGCTGCTACCACCTTGGCCTCCCCTCAGACCATCGTTGCAGATACTGCCACTGGCCCCGAAAAGCCTCCAACTCCCCCATCCCCTGCCCCCTCACCAGTGCCAGCGGTAGCCCCGACTACCGTTTCAGTTGTCCTTCCCACCCCATCAGCAGAAGGAACCCCTCTGCCTGAATGTAGCAAGGCCCCTGAGACAACAGCCACCTCCACTTGCAATTCCACAGCAGCAGCAGTAGCAACCACTTCTCAGCAGACCTCTTTATTTGGCCAGATGCTGGCTTCAGACAAGCCGCCGGAGTCCATCTTTACCCAGCCTGCAGTCAGCACGGACTCCACTACCCTGGGGGTGTCCAACCTCACCTCGGTGATCAGCACGGCTGCGCCACTGACAACTCCCACCCCTGCTCCTGCTGTTGCTGCTGCTGCTGCTGCTCCTGCTGCTTGTGCTCCTGCTCCCTCAGGCGGCTTGGTTTTCTGCCAGCCGGCTGCCCCAACTACCAACGCACCACCAGCACCTGCCCCTGCGGCTAGCGGGTTCGGCTCCACCGGGTTTGGTAGCGGTGTCGGCGCAACCGGGTTTGGGAAGCCTGTGTTTGGACAAGTCGGTGGGTTCGGACAGCCTGCTGCGAGCTCTGCCAGCAGTGGCGGTTTCACATTTGGTCAGCCAGCCTTTGGGTCAAGCCCCGCGTTCGGGCAGCCCGCGACAGCCGTTCCGGCCTCCAGCAGTGGGGGGGTCCTCTTTGGCTCCTCAAGCAGCAGCAGTAGTGCAAGCTCCTTTTCTTTTGGGCAGATGACCACCAGCAGTGCCACAACCGCTGGCAGCTCCGGTTTGTTCGGTCAGAGCAGCACACCTGCCTTTGGCCAGCAGAGCTCTGGGTTCGGCCAGGGTTCTCTGTTTGGCGCTGCCACCACCACTGCCGCCACGGGGTTCAGCTTTGGACAGCCTTCAGGTGAGCTACTTCCTCCGAATCTGCATGCTGCATTGTTTTTGTCACCCTGTTAGTTTTAAACGTACGCAGTGTGTACTGATGGTTATCTGAGAACACTGCTTGCAGTTAAATATACAGCAGGGCCTCTTGATTTGATGGTTTTGTTCTACAGATTCAACTTTCTGACATGGTTGAAAATTCACAAGTACAGAGTAATGTTGTACATTTAATACTGAAACTGTACGTTTACCCTATATGTTACCGGTAGTCCTCAGCAGGTAGTCGGGTACAGTATCTGGCCTGGTTTCAGGAACATGTGACAATCAGAGGACCCACCTGTACTCATGGTACAATTGAAGGCCTTTCAGTCCTAAAGTGAAAGCTTTACCACAGGGGATCTTGGTACAAGGTCAGATTTAAACTTGTGTGGTCTTTCTGCGCACAGCTGTTCCTTTCCTGTTCACCCTAATATACTACAAAATGCCCGCTGCACATTCTTTGCAACTCAATACAGGGCTTACGAGTTGATCCCTTTGGCTGGCTTTAAAAATAGCAGTCTATTTTCATTTTAAAATGGAGGTGAAGCACAATCAACCCAGATCCATTTTTTGGTCTCGGCGACGGACCGGTTTACGTGATCCGATCTTTTCTGGGCTGGAACCTGTGTGCCATCATGATTACAAATACTATACAAAGCAGAACTGCAGCAATGCAAGAGTACTTTTTTTTATTTATTTATTTATTTAAATGAAGATGTGCCATTGGTAGCAATTTCTCAGTCATTTATGATTTGTCTGTGGTTTATCTCCAACATCACACTAGTCTGTTTCAGAGGAGGTTAGCCAATGGTTATTAATGAACTACTCATGTTTAGTTTCATAACCATCTCAGATTGAGCTTGATAGTTCTACCAACATTTGGTACTTAAATATAAAACAAACAAGATGACTTGCTTTGTTTGAATTGTGGTTTTCAGTTCTCTGGTGCCGCAGTAAATCTGTGTGTGTGCTAGGGCTCTTTATGTATGTTTTTCGGCGCAAAGGTAGAAGATGATGACTTTGACAGTGACTAGATGTATGTCTGACCAACAGGTGGATGTTTCTCAGGCACTGTTCAGTGTCTGCTGACGTTGGCATCCTTTTGTGCTCGTAATCGCGTGCAAAAGGCTTTCTGGCACGTTGTTGACGCAAGCAAAGCTTCAGAAGTGCTTCGGCTCAGCGAATGAGTTCAGTCTTTGCCCAGTGATGTAAAACGCGCTGTTAGGAAAGACATCAATCACAAGCATTAGGGTAATTGAGCTTTGAGTAATGCCTTACCCTTAGCCTGAATCAGACCCATCCATCTTGCATATTAAAACGTGGTGATGGGCCTCACCCAATCATGATGCAGACGGGCACGAAACTCAGGCGCCTTCCTTACCGTTTAGCTTCCATTGCGACAAAGCTGTGAAATGTATCCTTAATATGAAATCAAATGCGTTCACTCGTTTTCCGTCCCGGCCTTGCTCACATGATTTCACTCCTGGTTTGACAGGAAGCGAAGAGTAACATTTTGAAGTCCAATGAATCAGTGGTATAATATGAAAAACCCAGCTGTATGCCTTTGTTATATTTGGGATCTCAGATCTTTGGACACCACACTGGTTGGGCAAAACATAGTATATAATGGTCAGATCAGTAAGTGATCTCTTGTGACCCTACCCCATCCCCCTCCTCATGGGAAAGGGGCTCACTGCTGGTAGACATGTGCCATTTCAGCAGCTTAGTAGCAGCCTGAGGGGGGTATTGAAGACAAGGTGGGGACGAGGGTGTGAGGATTCCCAGGATTCCCCCTGCAGAGATGGGTGCACTTAGATTGACTGCTGAAAACAGCTGATCCAGCTTTTCTGGCTTGCTGTGGGGAGAAAGTCTGGGCCTTATTGACACTTTGTACTCCTTTCTGGCCATAGAACTGAGCACATTCTGACTGCACCTTCAGTAAGTTACTCTGTTTTTCCAGCACTGGGTGTACATGTTGGTTGTAAATCACAGTGCATTTCTGGTTTTCCATTTCTCAATCCCAGATCTAATGCACAGTGTAAAATATACTTATTTACGGTGTCTTTACCTAACATGTTATAGTGGAGCTCTGCATATCAATGGCAGAATACAGCTTTGCTGCACTGAAAGCTCCTCAGTGATGAGCAGCTCTTATGATGTGTATGTTAATGGGGCAGCTGGTAGCATAGTGGTTAGAGCTGCTGCCTTAGGACACGAAGGTTGCAGGTTTGAACTCCAGCTGTAGTATCCTTGAGCAAGGTACTTGCCTTAAATTGCTCCAGTAAAATTACACAGCTGTGTAAATGGGTAAGAGTTGTAGATAACTTAATATTGTAAGTTATTTTGAAGAAAAGCATCAGTTAAATGAATAAATGTTTGGCAGCAGCATGTGGTGTAGAGGTTAGGGCTGCTGCCTTGCAAGTTGAAGGTCCTGTGTTAAAATCCCGCTGCTGTTGAACCCTCCATCAGGTCAGATTAGAACTCAGCAACTTGCCTTGGACAAAGGAATGGGAAACGTGGTGATTAATACACTTGCTTCGTGTTGCAAATGTGGAAGGTATACATTTTTGAAGACGCATCTTCCCATGTATTACTTTATTTTTTAAATGTATTTTCTTCACCTTTGGTTTGTCTTAATATTTCTGTTTTGAGGAACAAAAAACTGCATTTCCACATTGGCAGTAAAATGTACTCGACAGAGAGCAGTGTAGGAGAGTGTGGGACCACCTTGATTTTTACTTTGTGTTTACAGCTTGTCTGATCAATAACATTAGGAACATTGCACAAGCGTGAAGTGAATAATCAGCAGTCGGAACTGAACAGGAGGCTGTGGGTGTAGCAATGTATTTTCAGTAATTTTCAAAAGTGTTTTAATGTAGTTTTGAGTTAATAAAACATATGTCGAGTGTTGCGCTGTGAATTACCATCCTTTCCGGGGTTTACGCTGCGTCATGCTGTATGCTTCTGGGAAAGGCTCCAGACCTGTGAGTCTGCAATGGACATGCAGTTTTTAAAAATGAATGGAACAGTTAGAGCTATAATAAATACTCTAAAGCTTCTGCAGAACCAAACCTGTGAATAAATGGTGGTGGTGGTGGTGTTTTGTAGCTTTTAGTGATTATGACAGCACTAAAAGTGACTTTGGAGTTATGAACAAGTTACAGATTTCTGCTTCGTTGTGTTGTTAATTTAGTAGCCAGTGCATTACAAAGATGTTTTCAGGTAGGCTCTCCTATTCTCCAAAATGCTTACATTTAGTAAATGTTTACTACTATACTCTGTTTTCCAATTGGGAATCATTCAAGGGTACCATTGATGATCTTGTTTTCGATGGAATCCTCTTTAGCAAAAACAGACGCACCTAAAATAAAAATGTTATTGAAAAAGTGGGGAATTGAAATTGGCAGTCACCGTCCCTCTTTGGGGCGGTGCGGTGGTGCAGCGGGCTTGGCCGGGTCCCACTCTCTGGGGGGTCTGATGACACACATTATTATAAAGATACTATATGTTTCTAAGTCGATAAACACTCCAGGTGAAGTGGCCATACTCGCTAGCATGTCTTGTCAGACGCCATTCTGCCTGAAATTCAGTGGGCTGCGTCAGCTGATCAAAAACTCATTTGAAAGAATGTGAAAATTATCACATCAAAAATGTAATGGCTCAAGTACTGTTGGACAGAATTGTTGTTAATATAAACAAACTGTCTGTTGAAGGCTTAAAGAGTAGTATAGGTTTAACATTGTAAGTCGCTTTGGGGAAAAGCATCCGCTAAATGTATTAATGTAATGTACAGGTAGTCCTGGGCTTATAGTTGGGGGTATATATAAACAAAGGGCTTGCACGAATGCTATGTTGAAAGTCTGTTATAAAAACTTAGTCGCTATCAACAATATGAATGGACACACAAACGCTCGGTTTGGGGGGGAAAAAAATTTTGTAAACGGAACAGTCACTTCTAGACATCCAAGCAATGAGTGAACTCGAAGTAAATAAGAAATGATTCTTCGCAGCAATATGGCCAGCCGATGTTATAGCAGATGGTGGCGGTCGTCATCCGACGTTACGACCAAATGACTTAACTCGAAAATAGGTTAAAAGAGAATTTGTCATAAGACCTTATGTTGCGAGTAGACTACTCGTATAATCTATTCATTTACCTGGCACTATTCTCCAAAAATTGCTGATTTGATTTGCAGTGCTACCTGAAACTAGGTGAACCCCTTGTGTCCCTTAATTTTGCCAAGAAATGGTTATTTAATGAGATGGTCTTTCTCATCTGACCTAATAGGTGTGTTATGACCAATTGCATATGCAGCTTTAGAGAAAATCATGTGTAGTAGAAAAAAAATGTAATTAGGATCAGCTGTATGAATCATTTATTCATTTTATTAGTTCAAGACTTAGATTTTAAGTTTTTTTTTTTAAAACCATTTGAAGACCTTTTCCTGTAGGGTTCACACAATTTCAAGCAGCACTGTATAAGGTACTTAATTTGCCCAAGTGATAATGTTGACTGTCGCTAAGGCTAAGTACATTGATGATGAGTACTCCAGTAGGAGTGTGAATCTGAACCCGAGTCCTTCAATTAAAATGCCCTGACTGTAACAGCTGTCAGTGGGAACGCTTAATATTTAAGTAAGATGTGATGTATTAATAGGGCATAAAAGAGCAGGAAGAGAACAGGGTTCTGTGTCGTAGCACCAAGTGCAGAAATTGTGCATTTGTTTTGAGAACCGTGTTTAGCTGCTCAATTCGAGTCACAACACCTTTAAACAGCGCACTATGAATACGGTAAGGGACGCTACGTCTCTCCCATCGGTCGGAGGCCTCTATACTGCTGAGCTCTCTGGCCCTCTCAGGTGCCATGTCTAATGTGGCACTTAGACTCGTATAAAAGCAGCAGTTGAACAGTTGAAGCACTTTGTGTCCATACAACTAGTAACAAACCAAGCACTTAATTGAATATTGAAATAAACTAATTGTTAAGATGTTTTTCCCCTATCAACACAGTGGAGCCACCCCTTAATTTTTAGCTCAGGATATACTACATTAAAGGTTATTCTGAGGACCAATTTAATTTAATACTGGAGGTTCTAATGCTATATCCCGCTGTTGATTTATCAGTAAAATAAAACTGCTACTTAGTAGGGTGCTGCATATTCTGTACTCTCATTTAAAAATCTTTCCCAACTGTGTATGGCACTGCATTCAAACATGTGATGTACTGATGTTATCTGACTATTTCTGTTTACATGTACACTTGCTCCCCATGCAAGAATTGATATACCTATGATTTCCACTGTATTTTTAATAGCATTTTCTTCATACATGTTTTCCCTGGGCTTTGTCTGTAGCAGAGCAGTTAGGAGTGTGTGGCCATCTTTATTCAACTCAAGATTGTTAGTGTTTAGAGGTTTTTTTTCCAATAGCTAAATCCAATACTTTTTAGAACCTAATTAATAAATTAAGCTTTTGTTGTATATATTAAGTTTATTGTGTGATTGAGCTTTTGATTGTTTCTTAGTGGTAAATGTAACTTGAGATTTTAGAACATTGTTTTTAGCAGAACTGGAACTGGTCTCATCTGTGTTCATAAGAGGAGATTGTAGGACATTTACCAATAGCTGTCATGTTGTTACACAGGTCACTGACTTACGTCTGTTAATGCAGCAAGTGGCGTGGTGTTCAGGGTTGATACCTTACTATCTTAAGGTTTACTCTTTGAATTCTGCCCTTGCTGCAGTACCCTTGCTCAAGGTCCTTGCCCTGATCGTATACAATAGAAATAGCCAGCAGTAAAATAAAAAAAAATTGTGACGTTGATTGTCTAATATGTCTAAATAATTGGTTTTAAACTAATATTTACAGATTTCCAAATGCTTCAGTTTAGTGCACCCCTAGAAACATCTGAATAGTGGCCTATTTGTAGCTATATGTATTTTAATTTTTAGTGTAATACCTAAGCTTTTTATTTGTGCATCTCTCCAAAATCACGTCTGCTCTGTGGCCAAGCTCAGCAGTGTGCTTCATGCTCAGTGTGCATGTCAGTGTCGGTGGCAGTGCGGTTAGATTTCCTTGGTAATGGTTAAGTTTCCTGGACACGTTTTCACTGTGCGTCTCCTAGAAAGTAATATCTGTGGGACTGAAGACTCCCTGGTGCCGCCTCTCCTGGATAACATTCAGAATCATGACTGGGAAATAAATGTTTTGATATTTACCTCATTTCATTTTGACCTTATAAACAGGATTGTTTTGTAGTTAATAATGCTTTAAAGCGAATTTTGTCCCATGTCTGCAGTGTGGCATTTTGAAACGGTCCCACCTTGTATAGCTGTAATTGTTTTTTGCATCATAAAACTTTTCATGCTCAGCAGAAGTGCTTTATGTGGGGAATTGACTTAAAGCTCAAGGGAGTTTAACAGGAGGTGAGTTCAACCTTCCCATGAAGCATTCGTTTGAGTAATGTAAACTAACAGCCCAAGATGGCAGAACGTTAATCTATAAATCGTCAATAAGCACTTGTCCACTGCAGCATTGCTGTGGTCCCTAACCTATCCTGGAAACATGGGGCGTTTAGCAGAGTACACCCTGTATATGATGCTGTTACATAGCAATCTGACACACACTATAAGTGTAGTTTAGTCACCATTCCACGTGAAATTTATTATATTTTTTACACAGTATTTGACAGGGTCTTTGGACTGGGGGAGGAAACCGGAGCACTTGGGGAACCCCATTAAGAACACGGGGAGAACGTGCAAATTCCATACAGACTGAGCCATTGTCTGAACCTGCAGTGAGATACTAGCACTGCCTGCTGTGCCACCATGCCTCCCTAATGGCAAAATAAAGAATATGAATTTTCCGCCCTTGTGCTGGTTTACCACAATCTGCTGAATGCCAGAGGGTTTTCTCCCTCACCTTGCTCTCCTTCTGAAGCCATCTCTATGAATTCTCAAAAAAACCCTGTGCACGCAGCCAACAGCAGACAGGAGACTATGTGCCCAAAGGAAGGCACTGAGGGATTTGTCTGGCTGCCCTCCCCCACCTCATGCGCTGATGGCTTTAGCAATTTATATACAGCAAAGCAGGTTGCGGTCAGTCGCAGTGGCTTAAAGGGGGGCATTGTGAAACATCACCGTTTTGCCGTGTTCTCCGCATCACGTCTCCACTGATAGGTTTGAGGGCTCTTGCATCACCTAGCGCTGGCGTCACACAGCGACACCCCTCAAGCATCGGTGCCTTGATGTTTGTATTTTTTTTTCCCCCTTCTTCTTGAAGTGAAAACCGGAGAAGTCTGTTTCTCATATGATGCTTGCAGGAGTGTTAAAGTATTAAAGTTTAACAGCACTCAAGTGTGAAGCAACGAATCGTTTGATGACTCTGTGTATGGCTGCATCAGGGGATTTTGAGTCTGGTACTTATGAACACACAATGTTTTATGACTATGAACCAGGGGACCATGAAGCCCAGTTGCAAAGGGCTATGCACCCCTCCCCCAATTTATTTTGTGCAGCATCGTGCTGATGATGTCATGGATTATATAATGTGAAGGTATTTCTGCAAGGGAACATTGTATGGCCTTCAAAACTTATGTTAACTATTTTTGTTTCTCCTCACCTTGCCCCTCTTCCCTTCAGCATTTGGCAGCACATCCACTTCCTCTGTGTTTGGACAGCAGACAGGTGGCGGCAGTGTCTTCGGACAGGTAACGTATTTCCACACCTGTTCCTTCTGCCTTTCTCCCCTTGATCCTGCACGCAACACAAAGGTATGCTTCTGTGCTTTACGTTTATAATCTAGAAAGCTCGGGAGAGATTCCCGGTTGTCTGCCCAGAGCCTGCTGAACCCAAAAACGCACTCCCCCCGGGATGCTTAATTTCTATGGGAGTAGTAAGGAGATTTCTTTAAACCAACCAGCAAACCCTGATGCACCTTCATGCATCCACATTTAGCAAAGTTGGCCCTGTGGGTAGGTGCTGTGCTGTAATTGGCCCTTGTGGGAGGAGGGGATTCTCAGTGACTCCAATGCTAAGTTCCTGTGGTCAATCTGTCTTTATGCACAGTTGACTGTTGCTCATAGATTCTGAATGGACAGTGTCTTTCTGTCTTCTTGATAATCTCGTTTGGCTTCTTGTGTGCTTCTTTAGGCCAGCTTTGTAAAGCACAGATATTACAATAACTATATATATTTGTAATCCACTCTGGTTAATCAGTCATTGTGGTTTGGGGATCTGTACTACACAAGAGGGACCTCTATTGGTAGAGATGCCAGTTCAAGATGTGGCAGGAAATATATGTGCGAACATTCACGTCAAATGCATTCTCTGTTTTTGTGTGTTAGACTGCCGCTCCAGGCGGAGGACTCTTTGGCTCTGGGGCTGGCAGCTCTTCTGGGACCAGCGGGAGTTCCGGGGGTTTCTTCAGTGGTCTCGGCGGGAAGCCCAGTGAGGACGCAGCCAACAAGAACCCGTTTGGGTCCACGACTTCAGGAGACTTTGGTCAATCAAACCAAGCAGGTAAGCTGAAGAAGTGGCACTAATGGAAAATGTGTGGCTCTGTGTGTGTTTACTTAGGTATTTTCTTCTTCTTCTTAGCAACAGAGTGGTGTAGATTGATCTAGTTTTGTGTATTAGCGTGCACGGTTAGCTGACGTTATAGTTTTTGTAAGTTTAAAAAAAAAAAAAAAACAAAGCTTGTCTGAAAATCCCATGCAGACAGATTCCCCAGCGGCTCTCTGACCACACGAGCGCACAGGGGTTTGTTCTGTTGATGCTGGAGGCGGTGTTGAGGCAGTCCTGAACATCAAGTGCGAGGCACATGCTTAAACTCTCTCCCTCTCTCTCAATCCTTGCATTTTTAATGTATTCAGCCTGTCAGTTACAGACACTGTGTGTGTGGGGTTTAATGGGTTTAGCTTGTCACACACATGGTTAGTTCCCAAGTTCTTTCTCAACAGCAATACAATAGTCTTATTTTTAACTTGCTGCTTATCTGCATTGATTTTTTTTTTTGCCCTCCATTTGTCAATTACAGCAAAAATAAAACCACAGCATTATTTTTTTTTTGTCCTCCTTCATTCTGACATTTTTCAAATTAAAGGTTGCCTAATAATCCATAAACCAACCTCCCCAGTTCCAAACAGGTATTTGATGTTCTTGTGGTGAGGAAGCTGTATATTTTCCTCCCGTGATGCTTTGCACTATGGAAGTAAATCTGACTCTTATGTTGTGGTGTCAGATTTCCCAAGGTCTGACTTCATCTACGTGTCGTGTAACACAAATCAGTTATCTGATATCATATGTCACAGCCGTTCCACTTGCGTCCAGCAGCCTCCTCCCCTTCCTGGTTCCTTGTCAGTTACCATCTTTGCCACTTTTTATGCAAATGGATTGGGATTTGATTTATGAATATTCTTTTCAGCCTGTTAGTGTGATCGTTCCAGCTATTCTCTGACGAATTTGACTTCTTGAAATCCATGTAACTAGAAAGACAGCTTGATCCTGATCCTGTTAACTTTGTATTTTATTATTTCATTGGGGTGGGAGCAAACTTTTCCCCTTACACTGGTGCATAATAAAGGTGGCACAGCAGGTAGCACTCCTCTCTTACAACTCCTGGGCTGCAGGTTTGGATGTGGGTTTCAGTCTGGCTTAGTCTGTGTAGAATTTCCATGCCTTCCTCTTTTTCTCTGGATGCCTGGTTTCTTCCCTCAGACATTTTTCAGGTGAATTTGTGACTCTAAATTGCCCTTATTCTCTGCGGGCAGGTGAGAGGGAGAGAGAAATTGCCCTATGCCTCCGGAGTAGGCTGTAGACCACTGCATTGGACAAATGGTTATTGATGATGGATGTATCATAATAAATGCTCAGTGTGGAACAGCTGCCTTTCACTGAAAGGACCCAGGTTCAGATCCCTACCTCTGTAGTTTTGAAAATTTCTGCAAAAGTAAATGTGGGTGGTGCTTAATATTGTCAGTCTAGCACAATTATATAGGAGCTGAGGATAAAACTATTATATAATTATACATTGTGTAATATGATGTAAAATTATTGGTGCGTGTACACTGCAACTTGAAAAAGTAATGAAGCTTTGGAAACGGTGCTCTGATGAGCAGTGGTGCTTGAGATGTGCTACACAATGGTCTCCAAACCAGAGAAGTCTAAACTGAGGTTAAAAGAGGAACCAGAACAGCCCTGGGAGAGTCACTGTGTCAGATTTTTTTTTCTTTTTTCATATAACGTTTCAAAAGTGTAGCACATGACTAAAGAGGGAAGCAGTCTGTTTGCTTTCCAGTCCTGTTACGAAAAAGAAAATCGAGAAGTTGTTTGAACATTGACATCTTTCTTTAGCTGATGCTTTTCTCCAGTGACTTATTGTTTTAAGCTACTTAAAATGATTTGCCCACGTGTAAAGCTAGGTAATTTTTACTGTCAGTTCCAGATAAGTTCCTTGATCAAGAATGCATCAGTGGGAGGTGAAATTTTGAACCTGGGTCCTTTAGAGTGCAAGGCAGCAGCTATGACCAGTTCGAAACCTAACCTTCTGACAGATTGAACACTGCAGGGTTAAACATTCACCATGTGAGGCAGGGGGTTATAGGTAACCCATGTGCTATCTCCCTCTCATGCAGGGTCCAGCAGTCTGTTTGGGAACAGCGGGGCCAAGACCTTCGGTTTCGGCTCTTCGTCCTTTGGGGAGCAGAAACCTGCTGGCACGTTCAGCGCTGGAGGGGGCAGTGTTGCCGCCCAGGGCTTTGGCTCCTTCACCAGCCCTGCCAAACCAGGTACGGCAGTGTGATGGGCCACGACCCGCCATCCAGGCCTGCTCCGTAGGATCTGCACTCTTCAGCTCCCCTCCTTGGCTGCTCATGAGTTTGATCAGTCCATTTTGTGGAAGTTTTACACCTCATTTTTACACGGCAGGCTGCGTTCTAGCTTTTAACCACATGCAACATATTTAGAAGCAGTCCTGCTTTTGCAGGGACCTGGAAAGCAGCGCTAATATTTTGTCCTAAGAATTTGTAAAAAGAACGAGTAAAACGTCATTCTCTGGACCATGTCTCAACATCACCAGCTTCGTATGTTAAGTACGTTTTTATACCGGGGCATTCTGGGGTTTTTCAGTAAATTTGTCTTTGGACATGTTAATCTGCTGCTAATGATGGCACTCTTGAAATTTTTACACAATATTAGTGCCTTTAAAATTATACAGTATGCTCATGTGTCGCACAGAGTTTAGTCTTGGTTGGTGGTTTAGCAAGAAACAATTTTACCAATTATAGCTTTTTGCTCAGCTTGCCTTGTGTCATCACCTGTTTTTTCACATACCTTTCTATTTTGGTGTGGGGCACACTGCTACTAAGAATTGTATGACTTTTATTATGTATGTTGGTTACACACACACACCAGCTTTGCTGGTAGCAGCCATTTGACGTGGTTCTTCGTCGAAGGATTGCAATCCAATTACATTAACCTCATCAATAATTCACCACGGTAGACTCCCGGCCTGGCTGGAATTTCAGAGCCAGTTTCCCCTACTGCGGCTGGCCAGACCCCCCCCCCCCCCCCCCCCCCCGCAAGGGAAGGCTTGTCCGCAGTTCATTGGCAGCCGCATGCCTCCGGCTCTCGCCTCTACCACCAGCCTTCTTTCCCCAAGCTCCAGAGCCCCCCTTGTTGCTGCAGTGGGCTGAGTGCTCAGTGCAGTCAAACTGCTGCAGTTCCCTGACCTTGCATGCAAAACTGTACCGATGTTAAAATAAATCCTTCTAAAGTGTGCATTGTTTTTATTTCAGAATGTTTGCTTGTTTTCTGCTGGGAGAGGGAACATGGAGAGCTGATAAACATAGATAAGACGGTCATATATGGAGATGAAGCTTTGTCTCTAAATCATTTATTACATGTTCAGTACAATTCTTTTCGTTGTTTGCCCTACATAATTCAGTAGTTCTTACTTTTATCGTATGGAAATTCCAGCAGCGTTGGGAATTTAACAATCAGCCGTATTACACAGAAACGCAAACATAACATCGCAATAAATAAAATACCATGTTTAAGTGGGTGGCACAGTGAGTAGCACTGCTGTCTCACAATGCCTGGGTGGTGTGAAAGGATCTGGGTTCGATCCCCTCTGTCTGTGTGGAGTTTGCATATTCTTTGTGTCTGCGTGGGTTTCTTCTCCCACAGCCTAAGGACATGCTGTTCAGGTTCCCCCACAGTGTGTGAGTGACAGAGAGAGTGTGTTCCACTCACGTATGGATGAGTGACCCAGTGTAAGTAGTGTCTTTAGCAGTGTAAGTCACCTTGGTCAATAAGGTGTGGGGGCTGATAAGACCACATAGAGTTCATTTGAAGTTGCTTTGGAGAAAAGTATCTGCTAAATAACTGTAAATGTAAGTCCAGTTTTTCAAATGTCATTTGGGGGACATAAGAATTTTGAATGCAGTTCATCTGCTTCCATACTCAGGTGTATTTGTAAATATGGCCTTATTTTCAGTGTGGAAATCTTCCGCTGTGTGCACAGAAGAATTGATGAGGTCTCCTCTATGCGATCTCCTCATGTAGCTCCAGGTTCGCTGTCAGCAATGTTTTAGACACGGCTACAAATAACGTGTCGACGATGTCACGCACTGCTTAGTACCACTCGTTTATAGTGACTAGACTTTGCTTCATTTTTGGTGACAAATTCCCATTGTGCAAAAAAATGTTTTTGGTGTTTCTTTGCTTGCAATAATTTCCTTTATAAATGATGAGACTATAGTGTGAGGACACCTTCATATAGGACAAAACATCTTAAAACAGAAAAGGTTTTTCTATTAAATTGAATGTCTTGCACCAGAGGCAAAAGTAATACCGTGGTAATCTTAGTATTTGTTAAAGCAAACTGAAGAAAAGTAGTGAAAGTGGTTTAGTACAAATAATTCCCTTCAAAACATCAGTGTCCTTGTTTATATTCTTTTGACTCATGAATATGTCATGAACACCTTTGTGCTCAGTAATGACTAAGATTTGGCACCCTGTTAGAGGAATATACATACACAGATATGGAGAACTTATAACCCCACACTTGCATTAACCAGTTTTCATATGAGGCTGAATAGTAGTTTGCAGAGCAAACCCTCCTCCTGACCTCTTTTTCTCTTTAGGAGGCTTTGGCAGCGCCCCAGTTTTCGGCAGCCCACCTGCCTTTGGGGGCTCACCTTCATTTGGAGGCACTTCAGCCTTCGGGTCGGGAGGCTCCTTCAGCAACCCCTTGGGATCCACACCCAGCAAGGTCTTCGGGGAGGGGACTGCGGCTGCCAACGTGGGAGGGTTTGGGTAAGATTTCCTCGATGAAATGCTTAGTGCCGCCTAGGCCCTAGCTCCCTTGGTGGAGCCCCAGCGTCTGTGTCCGAATGCGCTGCCTTGAAGTGAGCAAGGTAGGGTTTAGTTGGAATTCCTGCTTGTTGCTATGTGTCCTTAAACTAAATTCTGGGATACTGTGAAGTGGAAAGATGACATACGGATACCCAAGGTTCCTTGGCCACCTACTGAGCATACGTGGAGATTCTGATGGTGTGCCTGTGGAGAATATGTTGTAAATAGATGTGAAATGTTTTGTGAAGCCTTGTTGACTGTCTGTTACAAATAGGTGGACAACGCAAGTACATTTTAAGTCTCTCCCATAACTGAAAACCATGTCCTTAACATCTTTTCCAGGTGTGATTTTGTTTATTTTACTGAAAAGCTCCAGTGCAGTTTGGAATTTTAGTTTTTCTATTTTGTGCTTTCTAGTTTTAGTACCTTATGAATATCCACCCCCCCCCCCCCCCCCCCCCCCCCAAGCTGTATAAATACAAGTAAAATAAAAATGATGGTGCTAATTGCTGTATCTTCGCCAGGGGTGTAAAAATACCTGAGTCCACAGGCAATGCTGTTCAGGTGGATGGATGATTGTCTTTAGTCACCCATAGTGTGTGTGAGCAACAGAGAGAGTGTTCCACTGGTGTATGGATGAGTGATTCATTGTCAGTAGTGTATCTAGCAGTGTAAGTCACCTTGGTGAATAAGGTGTGTGGGCTGATAAATTTACATAAAGTTCATTGGAATTTGCTTTGGAGAAAGGGTCTGCTAAATGAATAAACATAGATGTTTGCATGCAGCAAGTATTAATTACGTTTGGTTTTTATGATTTAAAGATGTTTTTATCAAATGTGACTCACAGTTTATAGCTGTTAACTTTACCCAGGAGAGTGTGTTGCAGAAGCAGATTGGCCTCTCAAGAGTACCACAGTTGTGCCCTCTCAGAATTTAATGTTTACCATTTGGTTCAGGGATTCTGGGCGCTTAACCGCATCAGCACCTCCTCCGCTGCCGCTCCGTTTAGTGTGGATCAATAAGAGCAGCTTTAAAAGTGAAGCAGAGAAACAGCCCCGTTGGTCACTCTTAGATGAAGCTGTCATCTTCTCAGCCCTGAGCACTTTCATTTTACACATTGAGCAGCCACCGCCTTTCATGCAGAACAGTTTGGTTTGTTCAAAGCAAGCAGGTTTTTGAACGCAACTTCCTTCAGCAACACTTTCCTGAGTCGTCCGCCGGCAAAGAATGTGTATTTTAATGATGACGCCATGTTACTTCCAGCCACCTCAACTTTAATAGCATTTCTAGGGTAGCTGAAGTGAATACTCATTGCCTATCTGCCCCATCCCCTGTGCAGAGGGATGGAAGTTGAAAGATGAATTATATTGACTCAAAGTGCGAGCAGAATTAATAAATACAGGAGTTTAAGTAGCACTTGTAGAAAGACCTCCATGGTTAGTTTTTAGAAAGTCGGGGTTCTCTGTGAAAACACTAGGACTTCAAAATTTTAATCTTAAAGCTTCTCTGTTCTCAGTACTTCGCCCTGATGTGAATTGAACACTTTTTGTCCCTCAGTGCTGCTGAATCCCTTCCAGCCACACTCAAAACACAGCTCTCTCAGACTGTTCCCTCCTGAGCTCCTAAAACCTTTGCAAAGGTATTCCTTTTGCCACCTTTTTATATTCCTGTTTTCCCAGTCAGAAGTCACTCGTACAGGTAGCTGCTGGAAGGTGCTCTATGGAAACGGTGTGTGACACCAACAAGCCATGCTTTAATAATAAATTATGTGTCTAAGCCCTCCATGAGATATGCTTTTGTTAATTCTGATTAGATTTTTCCAACTTTGGCACAAAACCTAATGTTTAAATGTCATGAAATAAGATAATTTAAAGATTTTGTTAGTGAACAGTATTTATTTTTACTACTTTAACAAAAGTCAGAATAACAATTTTTTAACATGGTCCAGTAATGTGATTTTCCTCAAATGTAATACACTGCCATGTGTGACAGTTTTTTAGTTTGACAATTTTTCTACCTGTAACAGTTCTATGCGTTTTACACAGATGGAAATAGTCTGCATTTTCACTGAAAGTTCTGTAGCAGGCTGGTAGCATCTTGCAAAGGTGTTTTTAAAACTGCTGCAAGGTTGAAGTACAACAATAAAATAACTAAAAACCAGCCTCTCCACAAGAACACTCGCAGGGATTTCTTATGGGATTTTTTTCACCCTTTTTGCAGCACGTTGCACTATTATTTCCGTGCTCTATTTAAAATTTTCTCCTGCCAAGCGGGTCCCATCTGGAAGACCGCCACGGCCTTTGCTGCAGCGGTCAGAAATTACGTGGCTGCAGGCCCAGCAGATTATGCACAGATAATCCGGGAGCCACGTGCTTCCTCACCAGCAGATTAACTGGTAAACTCCGCCCCCTTCCTTTTGCGCTCCCTCTTAGGATGTGGAAGCGGTGGGGGGGAGGCTCATCTGATGCCCGCAAGCCCTTAGGAGTGGGTCGGGGGGAAGATTATCAAACCAGTGGAAGCTGTTCAGGATTTTTATCAAATTTTAATACCATGTGGAAAACTTCAGTGATTTCCTCCTGCCCCCCTCCCTTAGGGTAAATGGTTAGGGTGGCTCAGCAGGTAGTGCTGTTGACTAACAGCTTCTGGGCCATGCGTTTGCATGTGGATTCAATATAGATTTTACATGTTCTCCACGTATTTGTGTGGGTTTCCTCCCGTTGTCCAAAGATGTGTTTCAGGTTAATTATTGACTTTAATTTCCTCGTGTGTGTGTGCGTGTGTGTGTGAGGTTGTAAAAGTGCCCTGTGATGGACTTGTATCCATTCAGGGTTTATCCCTGCGCTTCCAGGGTAATCTCTGGACCACTGTAACTCTGCAGTGGAGAAATGGCTGCCAATGTTAATAGTGACCTAATATATGCCTGGAGTGATAAGATTCAAGAAGGCTAAAAGGCAACAGGTTAAAAATGGCATTTTTGTTTTTATTGTCTCGATTTTGTGAAAGTTTTCTTAACTTTATAGCCCAGCTTTCATGGAGAATGTTCCTGTAAGTGTGATAAACTATGAAATCAACTTAGTGAAAGTGAGAAAATGCTAATTTTTATTTTGATGGCAGTAGGGTTGGTAATCTCATTTACCTTAAGAATTGTGTTGAGTAAACAAATGGCATGCTTTGTGTGTGTGTGTGTGTGTGTGTGTGTGTGTGTACGTGTGGGAGAGCACCCGAGCCTGAGCGCCAAAGGGCGTTTAGAGTCTCATTTTGAGATGCTCGTTTCCAGTTCGCTGGACTCAGCAGCCGTACGGATCGCCATTGGAAGTGACGCTTTGGGCCAGAGGTGGCTCTGCTGAGAAAATGAATAGAGTCCGAGGTGATCTGGCAGAAGACATGAAGGTCAACTTACCCAAAATTGCCTCGTAAATTGGGGTCAAGGAGCACCAGAACCTTCATTGTGGTCTGTCAGTATCTCGCTGTAGTGCCTAACCTGGAACAATGCAATTCCCCCCCTACCCCCAAGTCTCTTACTTGCTGATTCCTTTAAACTAATCCTGGCTCTTTAGCTTGGAGCAGAGATGTATAGCCTCTATCCAATGGCCCCTTGGTCCGCTTAGTCTCGCTCATATGGACAGGGGCACACGCATGCTTCTTGGCCCACATGGGTCAGAACAACCCCACCTGTGGATAAGTGTCATTGTGTCATAGATTTCTAGCCATGCACCCTCACCCCGCTTGCCCTCACTGATATAGTAATGCTGGTGACATTTTGACATTTTAATGTGACATACAGATGTGGTCTTTTCCATTTTTATTTTGGCAGCCCTGTAGTAAGCGTATGCCATCTTTCACATGGTGCCCTGTATCCAGACTGTACGCGGCACCTGGTGACGTAATCTAACGCAGTGCTGTTCTTATCAGCATGTTAATAAAGCGAGTGCAGGAGATGGTGTGAAAGCTCGCGCCCGCTCTCCCAACACTCGGCACCTCTGCAGTGCTGATTGACTTCTGCTTTGTCTCACCCTGCAGCTTTGCGTCGGCCTCCAGCGCCCCGAGCTTCGGCAGCCTGGCCGGCCAGAACACCCCGTCCTTTGGCAACCTGGCCCAGCAGGGCCTCGGTTTTGGGGGTCAGTCCGGCGGGTTTTCAGGGTTTGGACCCACCGGAGGTGAGGCAACGAACGCGTCCCCCACAGCTTCCTATCCTAATGGAGAACCTCTGCCATGGTTCTCAAGGATCTCTGGTGACCCATGTTTGTAGTCAGCATATGTGATGCAGTGATCTAATGTGCTCGCCTTGGTCCCCTTTGCCCTGTACTCAGCAGGAGTTCCAGATCCAATTTCTTGAGAGCCAAACAAACTGCAACCAAGAAATGAACGTGACACACCAAAACAGAGATTCTTAACCTATTCATGGCCGCAAACCCCTTTTAAGATTCTGATGAAAGCTGAAGACCTCTCCCAAAAACAGTATACAAAAATGTTGCACTCGTGGAAACTTTATTACCTTCACACAGGTTTGTGTGTCAGATAGTAGTATTTATTTTCATCATAATTAGTGTTACTTCAAAACAAACCTGTGAGTCAAAGGCCTCTAGAAGTCCATCCACCAACCCCCAGAGAGTCCATGGGTGCCACTTTAAGAGCCCTTCCTCTAGACAAAAATGCCTTCTGCACTCAGAGCTGTAGAATGCATCTTCCTACTGCTCCTCTTTGAAAGCCCCAACCCACATGACTGATGGCATGTTGCTTGTTAACCCACATTCTCAAAAGGCTGCAGGGCTTACAGACGAATCGCGGGTTCCCGGAATAACGCATGGTGGCCCACTTTTCTTAGAAAAGCCGGGGAGAATCTCGCTCGTTCTCCCCATGGGTGTCGTGGGTAATGTTTCCCCAGATGTTTATTGCAAGAGTGGTCTGCATTTGTTTTAAATGACTGTTGTAACAGATGGGCCATTTAAACACCTGAGGGTGAAGCCCTCAGTTTAACTCTTGTGATTGGTTACTTATTTTCAGCTAAATCTTTTTTTGTCTCCCTTTTCGTTTAGCATTCACTGGCGGTTTTGGATCCACCAATCCGTAAGTGCTATTCACGTTTTGAACGAACACACGTGCTCTTGCACATGGAAGGATGTGTGTGTGTGTGTGTGTGTGTGTGTGTGTGTGTGTGTGTGCGCAAGCATGTGTCTTTCTCTGTTTTGTCACTGCTTTTTCTGCTTTATGTGTTGTACAGGTAAATGTCCTTTGCTGTGTGTGTTTATGCTTGGCTCACCTTGTATTTCTCCTTTCCGTCTCCAGACATAGCATCACTGACTTTCTTAGAACTGATGCAGATGATGGCTTGTATGATAACTGTCTCCATCTAGGTTAAGTACAGTATGAACTAACACATTTATACGCTGCATCGTCAGTTTACAGATACAACTGGGACCCGAAATGTGCCATCACTTCATTTTTTTTAAAAAATCCAACCATGATGCCATAATAATATCCCTTGATTTTATGTACTCAGTAAGTTCTGTAAAAGGTGTAGCCATAATGAATACAAATATGCTTTCAGACTTGGCATTAACTGCTACACACATTAAAATTCATTTAGTGAAAATTACTTTATTACTACAGATTTCAACTTAATGCTGATTGTAGAGTGGTTTATCCCCTAAACTTGTAGTGTTTGTCATCTTTGATCACCAGCATTCAGAAGCACCAAATATGTGCTTTAATCACCATTGAAGCCAGTTGAATTAATCTGGTATTTGCATTCTGGGGTGCATTTTACTGCCAACTTTCTGAATGCAGAAAAACAGGTGATGTTCACTCTGCAGCAATCTAATTAATTTTTGGAAAGAGACAAGCTAATTGTATAAAATTAATGGGAAAATTTTGTGCATCTGAAAAATTGTAACTCTGGCTGAGGGAGGTCCTAGTGTATAAAGAAATGGTGATTCCCCCCTCCACATGGCTATGGTGTGGAGATGAATATCCACCAGCTTAACTTATTAGAAAGCAGACTGCAGAGTAACAAGGTCTAGTTTAAATACTGAGGTAAGAAGGTAGGGTACAGAAAATGGTACTCAGTCCTTAGCTGTAAACCACTGACTACACACAATGAATCTTTAAAAAGCTTCTTCCGACTTGCACATCTATAGTATCTCCAGTTTGTGCTTTAAAATATCAAAGACCATAAAGTGAACCAAGGTTTGTACTTAGACTTGTAAAGCTAAAGCTTTAGTTAAACTTTTAATTTTTGGCACGTTTACTTCTCTTTATACAGTGTTGTTTAAAACCAGGCGAAATCAGAGTGTTGGCCTGTGGCACTTATTGGATTCTTAAGCATCTATGTGCTTTCTACCTGGCCTTTGCAAAAGTCCTATGTGGCAAAGGCACTCAAATTGACCTTGAGTTTTGTTGGAATAACATCCTGTGCTCCAACCTTTGTACCAGAGTATAATCCTATCTTTACAGTGTGTAGGAAAGATAAGATATGGGTGAGGCTGAAGGTATCTGCAGGCATGCTTTGTGCTCCGGTCATCATCTCCCACAGCTGCTGTATGTCGCATTTCGCGCCTCCTGCTGTTGTCGCTTTAAGTTGCCGGGTGCAGCGTTTCTGTGTTTGTGTTCCGCTCCACTCCTCCCACCTCTCCAGCCGTGGATCAGCGCTGATCAGACAGTTCTTTATTCTGTGAGAAGGAGATGCTAATAAGGCCCTCCTCTTTGGTACGCCTTCCTTTCTTTTTTTCTTTTTGATTTTTTTATTTTTTCCAGGTCTTCCCAAACCTTCAGCTCTTGGAGAAGCTAGTTATTGTCGACCCTGTCCAGCGTCCTTCCTCACCCCAGGCATGGCCTGCAACTCCTGTTCTGCCCTCATGTAGCAGATGTGACTGGTGGGGTGGGAGGGTCAGTGGGACTGTGCCTGTAGGCCCCAGCACAGCATCAGCCTGTTCAGTAAAGACAAAAAGACTGTTTTGTTCACCCAAAGACACTTTTTTTTTTATTAGTTCTGTGTTTGGGGTCCATGGATATCCATACTCTTTAACAAATGCTAATACTGCAAAAATTATGACTAGCAAATGACAAAAAAAGCAAGATGTATTAAATATATTCACGTGCATGCTGTTAACTTGTTTGACAACTCTCATTTCACTGCCGCCACCACCAACACCCCTCCAGGAAAAATCCTTTTCTGGCACCTGTGGTTGCCATTGCCATGATGCCTTTGGGTTTTGGTTCCCACTACTGCAGTCCTTTAGGGAAACAGTGGGTACATCTTCAACTTGTTTTTCCTCCTGCCTCTGCCTGATGTGATGCAGTGCTGGAAGACATTTTTGTTCAGTCCTGAGTGTTGTAGGTTCTTTAATCTGTAATAAAGTCTTAATTCTTTGGTTGAATTTCCCCTATAAAAGACAGGTTCAATTAAGTTTTGCATCTGATGCAAAAGGTGCCTTTACCATTTGGTTTACAGTTCTCATTAGCAAATGATGAACTTAGGAAGTTACCTGATGTAGAGGAATTGTCACTAGTTCTGCAGAGAATGTTTCTTAATTACTCAAATACAAGCAATCCAGATATTGATTCCCCCTATGAGTTTGTACTATTTGTGTGATGGTTTTGGATTCAGTGAGACCTGACAGAAGCAATGTGCTGGAAACACCTGAGCTGTATATTTTATACTGGGAAATAAACTTGCAGGTTTTCAATGTTTCATGTAGTTTTTTTCCTTTCCCCCGTAATGTGCAAGACGCCCTGCATGTATTCTTTGTGTGTTAACAAGTGTCTTGTAATTCTTAAACAGGTTTATGTAACTGGTTTGAACTTTGCATGGGCACTGGAGCATTGGTGTGAGCGGAAATGCACAGTATCCTTGTTATAAGTCCACACACTGAACCGCTTCAGAGAAACATGAGGATGGCCATGATAATATGGCAAAAATGAGCTAGGAAAGCAGAGCAGTGGCACCACATTACTGTAGTATTGGAACAAATGTCTCACGGGTCAAAGTATCACAGATGTCTATACTTTCCTATAATTGTGTTCACAATGGTATGGTCTACTTGAACAGTGTGTATTGGGGGGTTGAGGCACTATGCTCAAAATGACCTGGTGTTCTTCACCATTTCTCAGTTCCTTATCTAACAGTTCCCACTGCTCTGGAATTCTGGCATATGTGCTCTCAGATGGGACTGTGGAATGTTCCAGAATGCACCAGGCGACCTCTGACCCTAGCGGTAGTGCTGTAGTTGGATCAAAATACCTTCTGTATCCCTGACAGTTCTGGGTCACCAAGGGTTACAGTGATCCTTTTCCCTGTAAGGTTCTGTTTGGTAAGTCTTGGATATAGGTACAAATTAAAAAGGAAAAAAAAAAAAAATCTATTGTCTTTAAGCCACTTTACAATTTAAACTAGTTTAAAATTACTGAAAATTTTGTGTATGAACTTTTAATGTTTAAAAAATATTGCAAATTTGTATCAGAGAAACTGTAAAGCTGTGATTAACACTTCAAAAAATAAAAATGAGTCCTTACGTCAGTTATAGTATACGCAGTTTTCCAAAATATATAGAATATGATGTAAATCAAATTCAGAGGCTGTTATCTTTAAAGAAATAGAACTCTAAATCCCAATTAACCTGTATGAATATTAATGAAAGATGTCCTAACCTTGCAATGGTAGTATGTCCACTTCCAAGATAAATGTGAAGCAGGGATACAGTGGGGGAAGGGTTATTGAAGGACAGTGATTACACCTTCCGTACTGTGCTTTTTCAAAGTTTTAATGTGGATCTACTCTCAGATGGACTGTGGTCTGGATTCTGAGAGATGTGTGTTGCTTTGGAGAAAAGTGTCTGCTAAATGAGTAAATGTAAATGGATCATTTTGAATCGTTAAGCTAGGGAACCTTGTGTGACGGGTGTTCATGTACAGTACATTCCAATGAATGAAGTATTTTAATAATGTAGCCTCAGAAACTGATGCTTGACAAGTGCGATTCATCTGGTAGCCACTGTTGCTGTTCCTACTACGACCACCACCATTACCACTGGTACTTCTACTGCTACTTTAGTTTTACCCTCCCAGAGCAGTTTCTTTTCAGTTTAGTGCTCTTGGCATTTTTGCACTTTTGATTCGTTGTACTCATGCTCTTCCTTCGCCCCGTTCCGCCTGTCACCTTACTTCCCAGTCATTGTCACAAAGGCTCAAGGAATCTTGACACACTTCCAGGATCCGTATGGACAACAGCTGTTTTGGTGGGATCGGGTTCAAAATAGCTTCTGCTTGGCTGCCTCTCTGACCGAATTGTTGCCATTGTTAAGAGTCTTGTCATGTCTTCAACTCCTCCCTACCGCCCATACATAGGTAACAAATGATAACTTCTGTGATTGCGAGGGGACAGACTGATATGAGGTAGGCTTTATGAAGGTTGGGGATGCAAGAGAACTTTGAATCCTTTTTGTCTGTCCTAACAGGACAAACCTGTTTGTCTTATTCCTCATCCTTGAGGCTTCCTTCATCTAATCCTTACCCTTTTACCAAGTTTGATTGGCCATTTCATTCCATTCCTTTTAATTTACTGGTCATTTGATGTGAAGTTCCAGATACACAGGTAAGATTGTAGGCACAGATAAGTTTATGATGGTAAGTTCGTGTAACAACTGAAATTCAGTGCTAAATTTCTTGCTTTTTCAGTAACCGTTTATTAAATGTAGGGTCTTGCTGGTCCACAATCTGTCCTGAAGATATAGGGTGTGAGGCAGGGTACAGTGGGTGGGATGCCAGTCCATCAATCCAAGTCCACAGGTCAGTCTCACAGATGCATACTGACTGCAGGGAATTTAGTGTCACCAATTCATCCGAAACACACATCGATGGACTGTGGGAGGGGAAACCCACACAAACGCAGGGAATGTGCAAACTCCCAACAAATCTTTCTCCCTGCTGAGCGAATAGTGGTTTGTTTGCTTTGCGTAGTCGGGGTTCTTCCTCTTATGTGCTGGAGGTGGGCTGCAATACTCCCAATCAGACACTGCAAAACTGCGGGTGAATGGTTGTTCTGTGGCCGGTAGCGTCATATCACTCTGTGTGCCTCCGCATGAGACCAGAGGACCCTCACGTTTTTCCTTGATAGTAGGCCTTCTACAACAGTTTGTTCGTTCTTAATGGTGCTGTAAGTGTGTGTGTATGTGAGACACGGTGAGCTGCACCTTTAGTGACCCTTCAAAGATGGTTGATTTTTGAAGTTCTCCGTGCCTTGCTATGGACAGCAGCGTGGGTGAGTAGACCATGCACGTGAGCCCTTGATCTTGTGACCTTGCGGACTCTGGCAGTTCCCCCCTTGATTGGAACGCAAAACTGGGAGCGCTGTATCTGTACACGGCCTCCATGCCAAGGGTTTGAGAATGTCGATCCAGTAGCATTCGTGCATTTGGGGGCGGGAGGTGGTTGTGTGTGCGAGCCTGTGTACTGGCCGAGCGCCCAGCACCGCACAGTGCCATGATTAGTCTCCGGGTTCGGGCGGACTGCTGGCTATGTTCTGTAACAGCCGGCTGGGTGCCCTCTGGAGCTTTTACTATAATTATATGCAAAACGTTTTCATGTGAGAATGAAGACACGATCAGGGTAGGTGTGTGTGTGTGTGTGTGTGTGTGTGTTGGGGTTTAGTGAATCCAACTCTTGTCTTTCATCTTCTCTAGCAGTTGATTTGCACGTTTCTGTCACGTTACCGGTAAGAACTCAAGATCTTCCCATCGTTGTTACTGTACCAAACAGCACCTCTGATGGTGCTTGTTTTCGTGCTCTTTGAGTCTACATAAGCAAACTGATGATGATGGTAATGATGCAGATCAACAAAGCTAACTCGGGGAGTTGTTGTTGTTGTTGTCCTCGTCAATTCAGGGTGGTGGCTTTAATCGTTTTGGTAATTGGGATTGCAGGTAGCATAGCAGTAAGTGCCAATGTTTGGATTTTAAGGTTGTAGGTTCAAGTCCCGTCTATTGCTGTAGTACCCTTGGTCAGGGTACTTACCCTGAATTACTACAGTAAAAAATACGCGTCAGTATAAATGGGTAAATCATTGTAAGCAGCTTTAGTACTGTAAGTCTCTTTGGGGGGGGGAACATCAGTAAAATGGATAAATGCCAGTAGCCCGATCAAGGGTACTACAGTACGAGGGGGGGATTTTGAATCCGTTTTGAGTGCAAGCCATCAGCACAAACCCCTTCCCTCCTGCCCCTATTTATTGTGCCATTGAGGTCCCCCTTACAATTAGTGTTACTTCAACATGGTGTCACAAGCGTGACAACGTCACCAGCCGTTCACAAAATGTTGTTTGACGGTTATAAACGGCCACGTATCTTTGCGTACGCATCACACGAAGGTCCGAAGAAGGGCGAAATGGCGTGAAGCCCAGACCGTGTGTTCTCCTGGGTTGAAATATTTTCTAGCTGCGATGTTGGGATCGCCTCGGTGGGGCTGGAGTTGTGTTCAGTGCAGTCGAGTCCCTTTTCACTATGACCATCAAAAACTTCTCTTTTCTGATGCTCAGCAAATGCCACCGAAAAATTTTCCATAAACGTTTTAAAGCAGGTCTTCTGCTGTCTTGTGCTATTTCCATCTCGTCTCAAATTCATCTGGTTCCTGTGCAGATTGCAGGATTATTTGCCTTCTCGCTGAAGTTTGTCAGCCTCCGTCATATTGTAACGCATTCGAGCAATTTGTGGAACGTGACTGAAGTGGCACAGAACTTGGTACAATGAAGCTGCCACTGCTTCCAGACCTGAATAGCGATATCTAGGGTTAGCAGTAATACATGGCATCTTCCTGATGAGTATTTTTTCCCATCCCTGGGTTGAGTGAAGTGATCAAAAGCATTTATTGTTCCAGAGTGTTTCCACTTGGCAGGTGTCGTGGAAGAGCTTGGAAGGGGTTCTTGTTAAAGAAGCAGGTTAGTGATTTAAAAGCCAGGCCCTGTAATGGCCCCATCAGTCAAGTACTGATGAGCCTTGAAGGATGGTAGTGAAATTAGATGTGGGTGAAGAGGAAAAAAAAAATCCAACAGTTGTGTGGCCCAGCAGCAGGTTGTGTACTTGGATTTATTCTTTATCCTTTCATGTTTTTCTCCAGAAGTGACTTACACTTAGTTTTGTACACTAAGCTGCTTATGATGGTTTACCCAGGTATACAGCTGGGTAGGTTTTACTGGAGCAACGTTACCACACTAAGAGCAAAATTCAAACCCAGGTCCTTTGAGTAGAAGACGGCGTCTCTAACCGCTACCCCACCGGATCTGTGAAACACACTGAGAAATAGACAAGTGTAAAGCCCAACCACATTTTCTCCAAAAGAAACGGATAAATCCTTGTTTGATAGAAGTTCTGTTCTCCTTGTCTTATCCACTTCTCCCCAGCTGTGTTGCAAACTGTTGTATAGAACAGCTGTTTGACACTAGGCTCATCACAAACTTGTTATGGTGGAGGGCATCTCAATGCTCTCCTTTCCCGACCCGTATCTCCAGCTTGCGTTGTGCAGTCTCTTTCTGTGCTCCTCCACACGGCCAAGGCTAGGAGCGAACAAGTAGTCTCTGTTTGGAGAGAAAGAAATGTGAATTTTTCATAGCCGGTCTTTTTAATGTTAGCGTGTTGACTTCAGGATGGTGAGAAAATAGAATGAGGTCCTGATGCAAATGTCATGGTGTTCTTGCTCGCCTTCATTCCAAGAGCAAACGAGAGAAAAGGATGATATTTTAAAGCATGCTGGATAGGCGTAATCCAAACTGATCTTTCAGACGAGTCCTGGGGGAAACGAACAACGAACAATGAGCAAGGCCGCTGGTAACAATGTCAGTCTTGCTCAGTCTTGTTAATCTAAGTAACTCCATATAATGTAAATAACTCCATATATGAATAAATGTAGATGTAATTGTATTGTCAGATGAAGCACAATCTCATGACTGACAAGTACTTCAATCAGAGAGGAAGAAATTGGGTATGTTGGTTGGTTAACATTCCATTCTCCATATTTCCATTAAGCAGTATAAAATTATTCAAGGTCAGTATGTTTTATTTGCTGGTAAGGAAATATTTGCATGAAGTTATGAAGATTGATGTAGAGCGCAGAGAAAGTACACCCTAGCAGGTCAGTGTTCATCTCAAGGTTGCTGAGCATCTGGCGCTTGACCCAGTCAAGCAGCTGCAGCAGAGTAACAACAAAGCGAGTTCGCAATAATGACAATATTTTCTAGCGATATATAGGAAAATTACCATTCTGTCACTATATAATACAGGCCCACGACTATTTAAATTCTTATTCCCCGTCGCACATGAATTCATGGATGGTGCTGCGCTGTCACTAATCCTGTCAGCCTGTACCTCACTCAACATCATGCTAAATCCTTTTCGACTGATAAGCTGTCAGAAATTTTAAGATGCAACGAGAACGAGGTTTAGCAGCTCTATATTTATGACATGGGAGATGAAATCTCGACAGGAGAAACAGGCAGGAGTCAAAGCGGGTTTTTTTTTTTTTTTTTTTTTTCTTGAAGGTTTGCAAGTACCGTTCCTGCCTTTCTGTCATTTTTGGTGAATCGTAGAACTGTTGGGGATCCACACAAGCTTTCCCCCACGTTCAGGTCTTTCTTGAAAGAGAATTCACTAGAAGGGTTTCACAAAATATATGGGGCTGCAGTCCGGTTTTCATGGAATCAAAACTAAAGATAAAAAAAAATACAAGACTGCAGTATAAAAATCACAAAGATTGATGATTTTTTTAAAAAAATAATCCATATTTGCCTTTTATTTCAGATACAAGTTATATGGTACTTATGGCATTAGTTTGTGTCATTCATAAAAACTGTGTCCACTTCCTATATTTTCCTTTCCTACGTATAAATGCTGCTCAGTCATTATATTTATCACGAGAATTGATGAGATGATGAGATACTTTGTCACTGTATGCAATGTAATAAATTTAAATGTTGTGTGGCATCCCTCAGAACAACAGCAGCAGAAGGAAGAAACAAGTAAAAAAAAGTAAATAAGGAAATAGGTAAATAATTTGAAGTCCTTTTATGTAGCTTTTCTAATGGTAACGTAGCCTTGGCTTGTTGGGGAATGTATAGCCTGCTGCGCCAACTGTTGTTCGCACAGACGCACAGTCCTCCTCTTCTGCTCTTCCCGGAGTCCCTCGTCCGATCCGCTTATCTTGTCCATCTTGTTGGTAATCGACCTGGGGGTTGCGAGGAACAGGCTCGGAAGTTCTGGTCTGTACCGGTTAGGCTTTAGCCGAACACCCGGGCTCGCATCCCCGCTTCCGTTTCCTCTCCCTCCACTGCTTCGCTGGTGGGATGGCAATTCTGATGGCTTCTGAGGGTCGTAGGATCTCCGAGGGGATGAAGGTGGTGTCAAATCTGAAACTCGAGTTGGCGAGTAACAGGCTCGGAAGCGCTGGTCTTTACAGGTTAGCCTTTAGCCGAACACATGACCCGGCTCGCGGCCCCGCTTCCGTTTCCTCTCCCGCCATCGCCCACACTGCCTCGCTGGTGAGATGGAAGTTGCGTTGGGCTCTGGGGGGGCATAGGGTCTCTGAGGGGATGAAAGCGGTGTTTCTGGTGAAAAGTAACTGAGATCGGTAATATGGGGTGTCCATGGTACGGTATAACGGTAATATGCGCTGACAGCTATTGCTTTTCTGAGGGAGAGCTGAGCCGGTGCGTCTGCACGCGCCACCATCTTGCCTTCACCTCAGTAGGTCAACAGCTGACCATATGTTGCTTTTAATATGGGCAACAGGTAGTGTTAGAGCTGCTCCTTTGTAACGGAGACCTAGTTTTGAATCCCACCCGCTGCTGTAGTACCCTTAGTTAAGATACTTACCCTGAATAAATACAGTAGAAACTATCTAGCTGTATAAATGGCTAAATACCTGAGAAGGTTAAACGTCATATGAAGGTGCCTCGGATAAAGGCGCTAGCTAAACCAATATTGTAATTATAGAAATCTGCACAAAACGATCACTTTCACTTAATGATGTACTCCAAAAAAAGTCACCCGTTGTTGTCAAGCTGCAAAATGCAAAGGGGGCATCACATGAGTCTGCTGCCTTGTGCTCGTAATAGACATGTTTCACCATCTTGGCACGAAAACGGACCACGGACAAAAACGTACCTCATTTAAGGTGTCGTGTGGCAGGAAACACCGTTTCAAAGGTGCTGTGAAAGCCAACTCAAAGCCCTATAGCTGGCAGTGGCACCTTTAAAGGGAGAGGGCAGTAAAATGTATGTACAAAGTGTACTTTGATGTAAAATGGATTCACTGTTACACTGAGAGCTGACGAACCAGGAGGAACACGGTAGATCTTTTTCCTTTTTTTGAAGGCATATTTGAATTTAGTCTGCTTTCGTTGGCTACTAGTCGGTAGAGACTATTGTATCTTTGAGTCATCAGTTTGCTCATGAATTTGCCCTATGAATTTTGAGCCCTTGCAATAGCAGTTATGGAAGTGTTATTACACCTACTAGCTGTGGAGCTTGGAAGGTGATATGATCTTGTGTCATTTCGGTGCCGCGGAAAGCATTGGGACTCTATGCTGTAACACTGAAAACCTCAAAACCTTTGGAGACCACTGAAAATGCTGACATAATAATTCCTAGAAATGGGATTTGGTAATTTACATGTGATTTTTTTTTTGTAAAACCATGACAGGTAAGAAGGCTCCTGGAAGGAAGGGGTGAAACATTTGTTTTATGCATTCATTTGGGCAACGGTGCTTATTTTGGTACGCGTCGCTCTTGATCTAATTTAAGAGACTTGCGACTTAAATAGCCTCTCGCTTGTAGAGCCAGAGATCTGTTTCCTGCATGCTATCTTGTCATGTTAAAGGGTTATGTTGCAGCGTATATATTTTTTCATGTGTGACTTGACAACCCAACAGCTTGGGGGCTTTTCAAGAATGGTTGTCAGCCTATGAAATAATTGCCTTATGCCAATTAGCATGGAGAAGCCACTAATTAGCAGGTGAGACTGACTGAATTTCAGATTGCATGTATAGTGAGGCTTCATATTAATGAAATTAATTAATGGAAGAAGGACAAGCGGTACTTCCTGTATACAAGAGCCTGCCTGCACAGCTCAGGAAAAGTCAACGTGCAACACATTACGCTTCTTCTACCTACCATTTAAATTTATCAGTGATATTTTGGCTGATTTATTTATTTAGCTTTTGCTTTTCTACAATGCAACTTTCAATATTATGTTTGCATACTGAGCTACTTACTGTGATTGACATATTTAGACAGCAGAGTTAGTTGCTACTGATCCAGTTCAGTGTAAGTACTTTGCCCAAGGATACTACAGCAAGAGCTGCAGTTGAACCTGGGTCTTCAGAGTGGAAAACGATTTCTCGAGTCATTGTGCTACCTACTGCCTGAATTTCACATTGAGGTGCCCAGGCTGTCTTATTGTACAGTCAAAATTTTTCAAGGAGTGCCCCTTTCTCTGGCCATCCACATGGTGCTTTCCTGCCGTGAAGATGTTACTATCCTACTATAAAGGGCTGGAATCAGTTTTTCTGTTGCGTTGCATCACTCCTCCTACAAGTCCTGCAAATCACAGGAGTCGGAACATAAGAACCGCTTTCAAAGGGGCTTTGCTGGCCATCCATCCATGGGCTGTGTGGGAGTTGAATTCTCATGAGCCTGCTTTGGTCCCAATGCCTAGCACTGAAAATAAGTTCTTTGCATTACAGAGCAGGGCAGATGGGAATAGGTGTGGCTTCCAGTGATCCCCTAGACATGCTCACACACACTGAAAATTTGGTTTTGGGTACATGGCCAAAGCATGCTTGAA